>NC_048218.1:27733874-28083837 GCF_002007445.2 Ailuropoda melanoleuca
TGGGGTCACCACTAAAATAGCTTCAATTTCTATGATTGCAAGTTGGTCTATGTTATAAGCTTCCTTCCTGATATTTTTCTTATTTTGTTCTCTATAGTGTGGATTTTTTTTCCCTTTCATAAACCTGCAGCAATTATGTTCCAGATGTGAAAATATTTCTATTGTGCTTTGTGGAGATATGTATCCTTTTATTTTGGCTGCTAGACAAAATGTGTTATTTCAAGTAGGAGGTCTATGGTTTTTCTCTGCGCTTGATCAGTAGATGTTTTCACCTTCCTAGTAGGTAGCTTGTTTGAATCACAAAGTTCAGTAAGCATCATTTTTTCTAAACCTGTCTCCTTTTCCTATAAGTCTGTCAGCTGACACTAGAAAACTCTCAGTATGAAATTGGTATTGTACCTAAATACATCTGATTTTTTACATTTACAAAGGGCAAGTTGATGTCGCCTTACATAATTCTGTATTTAACCAAAAAATTAGAACAAAATGTAGTTGATAGTTTTCTGACTTTAAAAAATGTCATTCTAGGGGCGCCTGGGTGGCGCAGCGGTTAAGCGTCTGCCTTCGGCTCAGGGCGTGATCCCGGCGTTATGGGATCGAGCCCCACATCAGGCTCCTCCACTATAAGCCTGCTTCTCTCTCCCACTCCCCCTGCTTGTGTTCCCTCTCTCGCTGGCTGTTTCTATCTCTGTCAAATAAATAAATAAAATCCTTTAAAAAAAATGTCATTCTAATACTCAAGAAAATCGATACAAATAGATACCTGAAAAAAATGGTAACATAATTAAGTGTTGAGTTTGGGAAATCCATTAAGTCCTTTAGGCCACAAAAGTTATACTGATTGTATTAGTTTGCTAGGGCTGCCATATCAAAATGCCACGGGCTGGGTGCCTTAAACAACAAAAATTTATTTTATCACAGTCTGGAGGCTGGGAGTCAAAGGATTTATTTACCAAATGACTCAAAGTGGCTCAAAGAAGATGATTTACCTTGTTTATAGAAAACTTTTTTTTCCCCCATTTCTCAGCCGTGGCTCAGACCAAAGTGGGTTTCAAACAGAAGTAGCTTTTTGATGTGTTGTAAGAGATGCAGCTGAGCTCTAAATATAGGAAACAGTATGATGGTTTCCTACATTTCACATCCTCTTTGCCTATATTCAGGTGTTTTTGCAGAATATTGAAAACAATTTAATGAACTATTTGGAAGGTACATAAACAAGAAACATAGTTGTATTTTTTAAATAAAACTTTTGCATAATTCTTTTAAAAATTTAGCTCTTATTTACTTCATTCCTCATAGACATTGAGCATATTTTGTTTTATTTTTAATTTAAAAAAATTCTAAATTTATTTAAGTAATTAATTAATTGGTACAAAGGTGATTTTATTAAAGCATGGGGACAGGACCTGAGGGTAGAAAGAGCTGCCGTGCTTGGGTTGTGAGGGGTGGCTGTTTATATACTTGGGAGTTGAGGGAGGTAAGGAAAAGGGAGGTTTTCAAAAGAACTTTCATATGCCAAAGAGGACCTACAAGATACTGGAGACCTTTTGCATATTTTGTTTTATTATTTTCCTGATCATTCTGATGATAGTACACAAAAAATAATTTTGTTGTATTTTGCTAAATTTGATTATACTTGTAATCTCGATGTTTATAATTTTTGTCATATACATGTATTTTTTCATTATAAAATCATACTCCTAAATATTTCCTTTATTAGAATATTCTTCTCAAAATGGGGACGATAAGAAGTCCTAACTTCTATAAGTCATACTTTACAGTTGCTAACTTACTGTTCATCAACACTTACATGGTCAGCATTACTTATTCTCTACTTATCTTAAAGCAATTGATATTTTCATTTAAGCTTTAGTCCAGTTAGAAACATATTCTTTTACAATTAAAACTACAAACTGTTAAGTTCGTAACTTTCTACGACATACATACGTTTTCACTCCTGCCCAACCCATCTTTCAAACTCTGTTTCTTCTACATTCTTCTGAAAAATCAAAGGTCAGGACACTATGTTAAGTATTTTATTCTATACAACCACATGGTACTTTGAAGAAAATCTTAATGCTCTTTTGACATAGAAGTAATATAGTGAGTTTATTTTGAAATCCAGTAGGATAATGGCATTAATAATTATAGTCAGTAATTATTAGTGATGATGTTAGTAGCTATGTACTCATAGTTTGTTGCCTTTTAAATTATAGAATCTTAATTATTTTCCCAAAAGGTCACAAAGCTGTACATCTTAACTTGACTATTAAAGAAGCAGGAGTTTAATTAGTTCATCTGAAGAATCAGTCACACCATTCATTTCATGACTGGGCAATTAAGTAATCCTATTAAAACAGACCATGCCTAAAACTGGCTGAGTAGAATCATAAGACACAACTTCAGGAAGGAGAATAGTTTCTTATTAGCACTTTGCCTAAGGAATAGGTTTTTTAAAAAATGTCTTACATGTAAAAAGAATATGAGTGCAGAATTGATTAATTTGTGCATGGTTCCATATAAGTCACAGCAACCAAAATAACGTTGAATTATCAGTTGTGAAAATGTTTTGGGTTAAGCCGTTTTCTTTTAATTTAATGCTGGCTTATTTTCCTGGACTCCACACAGCCTTTATGATGTTTCCGATATAGATTTGTCTGCAGTTGGAAAGCAGTGGTTGTATAATGGATGGCATATTGACTGTGTAACTGCATGTCTGAATTTGAATCATGCTTCAGCCACTACCCATCATGGCATAAGTGAAATAAAGTCTCAGAACCTTAGTTTTCTCTGTTAAAAATAGACCTAGAAACATCAATCTCATGATGTTGCGCTGTTTAAATGAGATAATTTATATAAAATGCAGAACAGTGCCTGACAGATAACAGGCACTCAAATATTAGTGTCTATTTCCTACTCCCTGCAGCCCTTACTTTTCTACTCCCCCAAATGGTAAAAGCAGCTTTATTAAAAAACAGTTTTCAGGGCACCTGGGTGGCTCAACCAGTTAAGCGTCTGACTTCGGCTCTGGTCATGAGGTTATGATCTCAGGGTCCTGGGATACAGCCCTGTGTTGGGCTCCCCACTCAGTGGGGAGTCTGCTTCTCCCTCTGCTAAAGAAAACAAAATAAAGCAAAGCAAGACAAGACAAGACAACAAAACAAAACAAAAAGCAAGTTTTCCACTGCTTGCTTTCTATTGATGAAAAATAGAGGAATTGACATTTTCCTATCTGGTAACTTGTATCTCCTTTTTGAGTTTCTAGAGTTAAGTATTATCAAATGTACAGTTAATTTGACCTCATGTCTCTAAAGATAACTTTTTAAACCCACACATTGTTCACTCTTACTGAGTTTTGGCATGTAGACTCCTATCTTTGATTTCTACGGGAGGCGCAAATGTGTGTGTGTGTGCTTATTCATATGCTGGAATTTTTGCCTGTCGAGGAGGTGGAAGAAAGGGGGAAGAAGTCCTAACTAAATATTTTACTCCAGAATAATGTCCTAACTTTACTTCGAAAGAATGTAACAGTATAATCATTTAAACTTGAAACCCATTAAACTATGCTTTTTTTCCCTTTTCTGTAAGGATCTCAAAATGAAGTGACTGTCAGCAGGATGAGGCACATGCCAGTGCACACTGCCAGCTTGAGAGAGCTCTTAGACCAGGACTGTTTTTAGAATTGTCTATATGCCAATCTTGAGAAAAACTCAGTTACTTTCTGAGTTTTGCTTTGTATAGAAGTGAATTTAGTTCAGATATTTTGATTTGACTACTAGAAATGCGTTAAGTCAATTTTGTAAATAAGTTGGGCTAAACGACTTAACTTTTCAAAAATTCTAGGTGTCTCTTGGCATATCTATCTATCTATCTATCTATCATCTATCTATCTATCATCTATCTATCTATCTATCTATCTATCTATCTATCTATCATCTATCATCTATCCATCTATCTATCTATCATCTATCTATCTCCAAAAAGGATATTACAGTAACTACAGTAATTAAAGTGACATCTAAAATTACAAATGAATATATGACACTCAGATTTAGCAGATGTTGTGTATGTTTCTTACTATGCAAGTTACATACTTCTTCATCCTAATAACTTGTTCTAAAATCAAAAAAGGCTCCCAAGAAGAAATAATACAGTTAAAGAGCATGAGGGAATCTTGTACTTTCCGTTATCTCACTCACCAGGCATTAAAAAGCAAGCTTAATTTTAGCCTCTCTAAATAAATGATGAGAGTTAACACAAACAGGGTGGCAGAGATTTTAAGGAATTACTTGAGTAAGGTGCCATTTCTAAGAGTGATTGGAGGAAGATATTAATGAAAACAATATTTAGGATCCTATAATTGCCTGGAAGTAATCCTGACTTGAAGTATCCTCCAGTTACTGAGAAATGTTCCTGTAGTGCAGAAAATACTTGTTTAGAATGTACTGAACAATTTAAAAACCTTTTTTAAAAATAAGCCAAAAGAGCCAGAATTTTGAACAAATAACTTCAAATATAATTGTCATGTGACATTTCCACATATGCAAGAAACAGTGGTTTTGTTTTGTTTTGCTTTGTTTTTTTTAATAGTGGTGACCAGGGTGAAACATGCATAATCAGAAAGGCTGCCAATTAGGAGAGTAGATACTGAAAAGCAGTCATTGCTCTGTTTTTGTTTCATGTTTTGCAACAATAACATTTATTTATTTATTTGGTTTATTTTTTTATTTGAGAGGGGGAGGGGCAGAGGGAGATAGAGAGAGAGAACCCCAAGCAGACTCCCTGATGAGCACAGACCTCTACACAGAGCCAGATCCCATGACCCTAAGATCATGACCCCAGCCAAAACCGAGAGTCTGATGCTCAACCAACTGAGCCAGTTGCCCCTCCCTCTTTCTTAATAATAAAAGTCAATAATAATGTATTAATAATTATAATAGCAACCAGGATTTTTCAGATGCATTTAATGCTTTCTCTGTTCATGAACTGTGCTGTTATTTTACTTACATTGTTTTATAAAGTTTGACGATAAAATTTGAAATTTCATCTATTACCAATATTTTACGACTGAAGAGACTGAGGCTTGGAGAGAGAAAGTAAATTTCTGACGGACAAAGAGTAAATGGAGATGGTTCTATACCCATATGAGTTCTTTCTTTGAGTTCTTTCCTGCCTTCTCTTTCCTTTCTTACCACCCATGAAGGTACCTCCATCTGATTCCCTCCTCTGGACCCCTCAGTCATTAAAGCATTCCTCAGAAACTCCCCTCCCCATGATCTTAAGTGGTGTCAGTGCTGTTAAAGGATGACACTTGTCAGTTAATGTTTTACTTGTACTCTTGCAGCTTTGGACTATTTTGACCCCACCTCTCATCTAGAATACTCTTTTGAACATCCGCAGTTTCCTAGCATTTGTTTTCATGAATGACCATGCTTTCTCAGCCACTTTTTCATGCTGTTCCTCTTCCTATTTCTGCCCTTAAATGATGAATCTTCAGTAGGGCTTAATTTATACACTCCACCTAAGACATCTCTATTCCCAGGGCTCTGTGCTGATCATCTCATAGAGCCAGATCCTCAATGCTGCTTCTTCACAGGGACTGTTCCCTGTTTTTTGCCTCATTTTATGAAAAGCAGTTTCTACTTATTCTTCAAGTCTCAGTGCAGATGCTACTTTCTTGGAAAGACCTTGGAAGACTCGTAGGTTCAGTTAATTGCTTTGCTATTCATTCTCCAATTGGCTTTTATTTTCTTTCTCGTTCAAAATCCCACTTTTAAAACATATATCTGATAGAATATATGCTTTACGAGAATAAGAAGAAAGTGTATCTTGCTCTGTAACTATTCTTGAAGCATAGGAATACTCTTGACATATAATAAATGCTGAGAAGCTTGTTGAATTCAGTGAAAACCTGCAACTCAGGTTTACTTTTTAGTTGTGTGAGGTGTGGATACCCAGCATTTTCATGACAAGGTTTTGCTTCCCTACATTTTCAATGATGTAGAACACAAGCCAGCAGAGTGTCGTATTCAGATAAAATGAAGCATTCCAGAGAGGGATACATGGTTTATCTGAAGCATTTGTGGGGGAAGGAAAGACAATTTTCTAAAGGATGTTTCTTCCAAATTCTGTCTTAAAGCTGTTTGTAAGTAGAAAATTGAGTTTATATTACATTAGAAGATACTATATAGTCTTTATTTAATTCACTGTGCAATCTTTAATCAAAATATGAATGCATTATTTATTTCCAAGGTTAAAGCACACATTCTCTTTGTCTGGAATGCCAATTCTGGAGGAAAACATCTCTAATAATGTATGAACCTGAAGACCAGTTTTACTTTTCATCATTCTTAAAGCATTTAAAGATCTAAAGTCCGTCTTCTGTACTGTTGCATGTTTTCAGCAAATACGCTTTTTAGAAATTAGGTATTCTTATGGATATGAAATTAACCTCAATAAATGATGTATTTTGAACACTTACTCCATGCTCATGAAAAATCTTTGAAACATTTTTTAAATCTTTAATTAACATTCTGTAAGCAACTTTTACAATAAATTAAAAACTTCTAATGGAGAATACTCAAAATGTCTGCTTGAGATTAAAAACTTTCATTTTTTTTGGTCAAAGAATCCCTATTATTTCTAATGCTTAAGACATGAAAATATAGATAGGATTTTGACCACTAAATAATGAAATATAATATACATTCTTAGATTTGGGGGGTTTAGAGAAAAAGAGCTTGTAGGAATTTCTTGGTGAGATCATGTTGATTGGGTCATGAGCCTAAATTTAAAGAGAAAACAAATTATCATGCTGTACATCAAAGTTTAATAATAAGCTTTAATCTTAATTGGAGACGATTGAATACCATCAAAAATGTCAACATAGTTATTTTTAGTAATATCTGAATGAGAAAAGCTATCCCAAACTTGTAACAAAGGAAGAGCTTAAAGAAGAACAATAACTGAAACTAAATCTTGGGCTTGAATCCTAGTTGACTTGCTAGTGGCAACCTTAGACAAGCAATTGACCTCTAGATTCCCCCCCATATGTAAAAAATAAATAATTAAATTCATCCTACTTTGTCAAACTTTTTTGTGAAGAAGCTGCATAACTTTGAAATTGTGTGGTGGCATATAATTACTTAACCAGCTAGATCGATGAAAATTTCTTTAAAATAGCTCTTTGTTTTGAAATAAAAATTCCAACTAATTCCATAAATCTGCCTTGTCCAACTCTGGAAAATTTCAGGTGATATGGCCAAATCATGGAGAAATACAGCAGATACACACTGATATATTAATTTTCTCTTGTAATCTTCTAGAGATTACTCAGCTTTACAAATGATGCATTCACAAAAAAGGTTGGTACATATAAGAATAGAAATCTTTGATTCTATTAATTGGGAAAAAACCCTATATGATTGAAAAGTCCCACTTGTTCAGAGTAAGCAGTAGGAGATAGCATCTTGAAATAAGTATTTCTGTTATGTCTGTATTGCTTATGTTTTGAAAGTAAGGTTTATTGCAGGGCAAATGAAGAAAAAAAATTCTGTCCATAAAGAAGTGATACTTCTGCCCAATTTTAGATGATCCAGCTTCCTCCTTGAAATGGAAGATTGTGCTAAGTCAGCTGTATAGTCTTTCTCCCTAGTCCCTTGTGGGTCCAATAAATGCTTATTGAATAAATGCTCATCAAAAGGCTATTTTGAGTAAGATACTTTAGAAGCAAAAATTAAGACACACTTAGCCATTTGTAAGAGAGTTATGAAATATGCATAGAAATGATCAATAAGAAACAAAATGTGCTAAGTACCACAAAAGTGGTATACCAGATTATTATGGGAACCCAAAATTAAGAAAATATTCTGGGGTAAGTATGGAGTCCTAGAAAGGATTTTTGGCCAATAACCAGAACTGTTTCAGTGGAGGAAACAAGGCAGTGGTGGCAGAGCCAGAACACTGGACTTGGGGTCAAGTAAAGAAAAATACCCAAATGCCAGAAAATGAAAGATATCTTAAGAGGAAGACAAGTTGTATGTGTGCTACCAGTTTGATTTTATTACTCTTTTATAAGCAAATTCTAAAGAAATGAAACCCCATGTGATCACTTGGACAGGAACTTGTAATTTAGAGACACTTTAGGGCCTGTTGTAATTTTCCTGAAACTAAATCTTTTAGACTGGTGGTACTCAAAGTGTAGTCCCTAGTTCAACAGCATCAGTATTACATTAAGACAGAAAATTTTGGACCCCTTCCCACATCTACTGAATGAAACTCAGGAGTTGGATCCCAGCAATCTCTTTTGTAACAAGTCCTCCAGGTAACTCCATTGCCTACTTGAGTTAGAGGGTCACTCATGTAGACAAATAATTCAACTCTCTGAGGCCATCTGGCACTAACTATGGTAGCCCATTAAGTGTAGCTCCTGTAAGACTAACCTTGTTCATCTTATCTAAAACTCAGAAGAAAGGATGATAAATGAGAGGATACAGCTTTGTCTATAAAACAAGATCCATGGGTAATCTATTTTCCAGTTTTCTGACTAGAAGCTACAACTTGATGTTAAAAAAAAGTTTTATTGATTTGAGAAAACCCACTATGTGCCAGGAACTATCCCAAATATTTTACGTGTACTGTATCATTGAACATACCTAAATTTTCAAAAATCAAGGAAAAAATGATCTTAAATCCACATGATACTGTAGTGTACAGATAAAAAAAACGTAAAATCAAAAAGCAAGATGCCAAATTGTATGTAGAATGAATTGTTAACTTGTTAAAATAATTACGCGAATAGAAAAATGATACATAAAGCTCATCATCTCACAGTGGGGGATTTATGGGAAATTATATAGCAGCAGCAGCAGTAGTACTAATATTTGAGAGTAGCATATGAGGGTTTAACAGAGTTCTCTCTAGAGCCTGACTATTTGGTATAAATCTTACCCACATCTCATTTTGACTGTGTAAACTTGAGTATTTGACCCTTTCAGAACTGCCTTCTTCATCTATAAAATGATAATAAAATAGTGTTTACTTTAAATGAAAACTAAATTAGATAAATTATTTATAGGGGTTGAAAGGATGATTGGTGTTGTAATTAGTCAATAAATGTTATATTCAACAAAACTAGTTTACTTTCATAAAAATATAAAAAATTCTATTAAGGTTTATAATTATGAAAATGTTTCAGTCTAAAACTGTTGTAATATAATGCTAAATTCTCTAGTAAAATAAAAGCAATAACACGCAGTTTAGATAGTTCTCTGTGGTCAGTAACAACATAAGGCTGCGCCTGAAGAGCCTTATAGATATACGGTTCAGTAAGAGCTACAGTGGTTCAGAAGAAGGTGTATTTGCATTCCATTATGACTAGAGAATGCTTTATGGAGGCAAGTTCTGTGCCTTTCTTGGATGATATATCTTGGGCCCCATGACAGTTCGTAGTCGGACTGAGAGCAAGGATGTTTAAATGCTGAGATATGGTCCATGCAAAACTGGAAAACATAGGGACTTGTTCAAATATTGATGTGTAGAATTGTGGCCACTTTTGAAGGCAGACATGTCTGTGTTTCCCGGTTCTAGTTGGTGAGTCTACAAAGGTTGATCTTGGCCAGACTATCAGTGGATTTGATGCTCTGGGCTAGGGAATCTGGAGTTGGAGCGTAAAGGTAGAATGGAGCTTCTATGAATACTAGTACGACAATAGTAGGTGTAATGAGCAACAGGAAAGTGTAATTGGACTACACAAGGCCTAGGAGTACAGAAATGAAAAGGGGATAATGATGATGGGAAGAATAAGAGAGATGTTAGAATTCGTTTAAAAAAAAAAAGCTGATAGGGGCACCTGGGTGGCACAGCAGTTAGGCGTCTGCCTTCGGCTCAGGGCGTGATCCCAGCGTTGTGGGATCGAGCCCCACATCAGGCTCCTCTGCTGTGAGCCTGCTTCTTCCTCTCCCACTCCCCCTGCTTGTGTTCCCTCTCTCGCTGGCTGTCTCTATCTCTGTTGAATAAATAAATAAAATCTTTAAAAAAAAAAAAAAGCTGATAGAATCTATTACCTGAATATAAAAATAAGGGAAAAGTAGTAGTCAAAATGATGTCTGGGAAAAAGGTAGAAATTTTGAAAAAAAACAGAGTAAGGCAAGAGAACTAATTTTATAGAGGGAATATCAAGTTTGATTTTAGGTTGGTCTGAAATGGCAGCAGGATGTGAAGTGAAAGTAGCTACGCAGTAGGTGGAAATGTTGATGTAAGGTTCTAGATAGAGTTGTATCTTGAGTCATCACTTAGACCACAGAGGTAGATGAAAAGAGGGACTCTAAAGGCAGGAGATTAGGGGCGCCTGGGTGGCACAGCGGTTAAGCGTCTGCCTTCGGCTCAGGGCGTGATCCCGGCGTTATGGGGTCGAGCCCCACATCAGGCTCCTCCGCTGTGAGCGCTTCTTCCTCTCCCACTCCCCCTGCTTGTGTTCCCTCTCTCGCTGGCTGTCTGTGTCTCTGTCGAATAAATAAATAAAATCTTTAAAAAAAAAATAAAGGCAGGAGATTAAATTGAAGTGCCCAGGTTTAGAGAAGGAAGCAGTGAAAGAGAGATCAAGAAAGAGGTTGGGAGTGGGCTAAGTAGATAAAGTATGGGTGTGGAAGAGAAAAATCATGGTAATATGGTGATATACCATGAGACAAGTGTAGTTGAGAATGGACTATTTTAGAAGGAGAAAGTGAAGGAGGAGAGCAATGTGTGATGAAGTTTACTCTTCATATGCTTCTGAGAGCTCATTATTTGCTAAAACTGAAAGGCTATCAGGGTTAGCCGTTGTGAAGTCATTATTATTGTAGAATATAAAGTACTTGGTGAATGTAAAATACAGAAGGTGAAAGGAGGAATGTATAAATTTGTGTAAATACAAGAGATAGATTAATGCACTTAGTATAGGATAGAGTGGGTGAAAAAAACATATGAAAGTGAAAAGTGCATGGAAGAAAGAAAAATTAGGTTCAGATAAGTATTTTTGGTTCAAAGGCAATCAGTTAGAAAGGAATACCGTGTTTACTGTTGCAGGTATTATCAACATAATAAGAAAATTTGTATTTTGGTTGGTAGGTACATTTGAGCAATTGAAAGTAGCAGTATTTTGAAGTAGTTATAGTGGGACTATTATTGGGGTTTAAAATCCATTAATGAAAAACTTATTGAAAATTAGTAAAGATACTGTTGATCTCAATAGACAATTTAATTTTCAAATTTTATGGCTTGTCCTAGTAATCCCATGTACTAATTCATATGTAATTTGGCAGAACATTTTAAATTTTACCATGGTAGTAATTATATATGTTATGTAAGTATTTCTAATATTTTCCATTCTTTCAGTTTAATTTCAGAAAATTTCAGAAAATTTTAAATTTCCATATTGTACAATAGGAATTAGTTTTGAGAAGCTAATATTACAGGTATATTTGCTCTCAGTAACTTTTTAGTCTTAAGTTACGTAATATCTATCCAATAGTAATAGGAAAGAATTTATTGCTATCATGTAAGATACACACAGATGTGAGTTTGTACACATGGAATATCTGATAAATTAATAACAGCTTTATCTTTGTGGTGCCTTAGCCTATTTCTTGAGCATGTCCTCAAAATATAAAGAATAACAATTGAAGTGAGCCTGTGGTAATCTTTTTCACAATAGCTAAAAACTTCGAGTTATTTTAAGAGTTTTAGTGTATACTTGACATTTGGAAAAAAGATGCATATTTTTGGTTTAGAATTGCTCAGATTAAAATATATGGTAGATATTCAGAGGAATATCACTGTGTCTCTTCGTCCGTTTATGCTGCTATAACAGAGTATCACAAACTGGGTAGCTTATAAAACAACAGATGTTTATTGCTCAGTTATAGAGGCTGGAAGTCCAAGATCATGGAGCTGGCATGGTTGGGTGTGGGCCCTCTTCCAAGTCACAGACTTCTCATTGTATCCTCACGTTGCAGAATAGGGTTAGGTAGCTCTCTGGAGCCTTCCGTAAGGCCACTAGTCTGGTTCAAGTAGGCTCTACCTGTATGATGTAAGAACCTCCAAAGCCCACACCTGTTAATATTATCACCTTTAGGAGGTGGGTTTTCAACATATGAATTTTGGGGAAGACGTATTCAGACCATAGCACTGTCCCCGACTGTTTTGTTTTCTAATTGGGTATGACAAATATATATATTGACAAACTAGGTAAATGAGATTTGACATAGATACAAATTTAAAGAATATTTACACCAATTGAATAGTTTGTTGGCCTCTCCCTAGATATTTTTGTAAGGTTCTGTTTACTAATGTTTATTTCTTCAAGTGATATGACCCTTAATATCAACAGCTATAACATTTAATTAATAATGTGGCTTAGAACATTACTTACCTCTGACTTATCCTCTTCAATAATGAGGGGACGCTAATATGACTATATAAAGTTAGTGTGTGAAGATTGAAGATTGTGTATGAATCTGTGGTTCACAATTTATTAGCATGAAGGAACTAAACAGCAAAATTCCATCTGACTATTACTGGAAGAGATAATTACTAATATAATACAGGAAATAGTATTAATCTGATTTCTATATAACTGGAGGGGCTTTTTTTTTTTTCTTATTGTGCACAAGCTGGAGACTATGTTAAAGGCCTCCTAAAAGCCTGGGGTCCATAACATGCTGTGTACTGCTATGCAAGTCTGAAAATCAGTACTGAATAGGAGCACTGAATGTGTGTCACCCAGAAACATCATTGCCAAGGTAATGGAGAAGTAGGGATAAGGCTGAAGATCTGTACAAGTGGGCATAGCGGAAACACAAATTGTAAAAGGTAAACAATAAAGAGAACAACTCTGCACTTAAAAATTACATGATGATATGTGTATGCTATGACCTAGCACCCCAACAGAAATGTGTACATGTGTTCAAAATAAAAAGGTACTGGAATGTTTATGCCAGCGTAAGAGCTGCTCGTTGGAAACTAACCAAATGCCCAGCAAAGTAGGATAGATGAATTAATCATTGCATATTCATGCACTGTAATACTAGACAGCAATAAGAATGAACTACAACCACAGACAGCATTATGAATGACTCTCACAAACAGAATGCTGAATAGGAGAAGCCAGACACAAAAAGCCACCCTGTATAATTCCATTTATAGAAAGCAGAAAACCAGCAGGTCATTTGTGATTGGAAGCGGGTAAGAGGGGAGCTTCTAGGGCACTGGTAATATTTTATTTTTTGATTTAACTGTTGACTACATGGGTGTGTTTAGTTTGTGGAATTCACTCAGTCGCATTTATATGTTCCCTTTTTTGAAAATATATTGCACATCAATAAATTTTAAGAATCCGTTTTGTTACAAAGAAAGAAAATTTTCAATAATTCATAGTAAAAACACATCTAATGACTTTTCTGTTGTGACAGAGACCATTGTAAAACTTAGACTGTATAATATACAGAGAGGAATTAAGAAGGAACAAAAAGACCAAAAATCCACATGTGATCAGCATTAAGTTAGGTTTCCTAGCTACACGTTTGTGGAAAGTGTTCCTCCACACCATAATATGAACTAACTGAAGACTTACTAGCTGTGTGGTGTGTTTTAATTTTAGTTGTTTCCATCTAAAGTTATATTTCCTATTAAGCAAATTGTTTAGAGTTCTCATCCCATAGTTTAGGTATTTTTAATTATCCTCCTTTCTTTATAGAATGTCATATTAAATAACTCATTCGTGTACTATTAAGTGATTCTAATTATCTTTGTGCCTGCTATGCAGAATTAGAATTGCATGATATGATAAATAGAAACCATTTAAAAAAAAACCTGCTAATAAACAACAGATCAGAAGCTTAATGAAGCTAATTCTTGTGTGACAGCTCTGTTTCACAATAATGTCTGGAAATAAAATATACTCTTTGGTTCTGATAGAGCACAGATCAAAAGAGAGGTCCAAGCATATACTAAACAGCTAAAGAATGAGTGTGAAAAGAAATATGTATATATATTCATAGTTTGTGCTTTTAACAGAATCAATGACCTCAGACTACTCTTAGGGGATATTTAATGAAAGGTTAAGTTGCTACATAAGGGAGTGTTAACTTGCATATCCATAGTTGGTTTTCAGTTGATTAGATGGCTAGCCAAACTTTTTCTAACTCATAATAGGAACTTCCCTCTTTTGAAAATGTTAAAAATATTTTTCTACCATCAGCCAGTTTCTCTATGTACCATATTTTATACCACTTAGAGACTTTTTTAGGGTCACTTAAAATTTAAGGAAGTAAATTTATCTAAAGAAATAGTTGAAGTATCCTAGTTACAATTTAACTAGGATTGATAAATATGCATGATAAAGACATTTGAAACAGTGAAGTCTTCATATTGATGTATACACTTCAGTATATAGTTCGGATTCTTTTCAAAAATCTAAAAAAGAGTGACAAAGATGGATCACATTATATATTATTTTCTGCTATTGATCATTTCCACTATTTCTTACTTATTGTAGTTTTATTACCTGATGAGACATAATTATATACAGCCAGAAAGATTCTGAAATCTATGAGTAAGTTATTATAGTTATTTTAACATTTTCTCATTAATTTGTCAGTTTAGAGATACTATCTTAATATTAACATTGTGGAAAAATGATGATAATGTAAAGGAATTATAAAAGCCAAATACAACATTATGTGACATATTTTCCATTTTTTGAAAAATATTGATATGTTACACATAAAAACAGTTTGTAAGGCTATACACAAAATCAGCAATAGTAGTTTTAGCTAAGGCTAAGGAAGAACCATGGGCAAAGAGAAAGCAAATGGGTGGTAGTCAGATAATATTTCAAGGGGAAGAATACAATGAACTGGGTCAGGTCATTTGTTGAAGATAAATCCAGTTATATGAGGACTTGGAAGATACAGAACTTGGCAGTGTAGTTATCTTTTATTTTTTAAAGACTTATTCATTCATTTTAGAGAGAGAGAGAGAAGGGAGAGGGGCAGAGGGAGAGAGAGAATCCTGCAGCAGATTCCCCACCAAGCACGGAGCCCGACAAGGGGCTCCACATCCCAGGACCCTAAGGTCATGACCTGAGCCGAAACCAAGAGTTGGCCACTCAACCGAGCCACCCAGGTGCCCCAGAAGTGTAGTTACCTTTGGTGACATTGATAAAAGAAGTTTCAATGGAATGAGGAAAATTAAGGCAGACTGGAGGAACGGGTTCAAGACAACCAGGGCAAAGGAAACAGAACTGTGAATAGAGGTGAGAATTTTTTTAAAATGTAAAGATTGGGTGCCTGGATGGCTCAGTCGATTAAGCATTGGACTCTTGGTTTCAGCCTAGGTCATGATCTCAGGGTCATGAGATGCAGCCTTGTGTGGGGCTTTGCGCTGAGTGGGGAGTCTGCTTGAGATTCTCTCCCTCTGCCCCTCCCCTGCACGCATGTATACGTTCTCTCTCTCTCTCTAAAAATAAATAAATCTTAAAATAAATAAATAAATGTTGTAAAGACAAAAAAGATGAAGGACAGTAACTGGAGAAGGGTAAAGGGATGAGTGTGAATTTTTTTAAAATGGAGGAATATATATATGTGTGTGTATTTACATATATATAATCATATATGATAAAGATTTTGCATATTTAGTTGTATGCTAATTATCTTATCCGTTAGAGAGGGACAGGAGAAATGCTGGAACAATTTCCTTGAACAGTCAAAAGGGAACAGGAGCCAAGATCCAAGCTGAGATAGGTAATAGGTGGCATATGGATGATGTTGAAATCCATGAGAATGGATAAATTCATCTAGTAAGTGACAACAAATGAAGAATAGTTCAGAGGACAGGTTCCGTACTTTCTAATCTAATGGGAGTATGTTGAAATTCTCCTTTGAAATATAATTTTTAGTTATTAATGAAGACTGAGGACGTAATATGTATGAAAATGCCTTGTCTATTGGAGCTCTAAAATGAAGTGGGTGCTTCCTGTGTTTTTTTTCTCCTTTCAACTTCTATATACAATTTGTCTTATGAGCTTTAACATCCTAAAATTCAAATCATGACCATTAGCATACATCTTTCACTTCTTTCTAAGCCTTGAAAACTATACATTATTTTTTTGTTAAATTCCTAATTGCTTCTAATGTAGAAATTTGGTACAGAATGATGTTGGTATCTTTCAGTTTGATTTGTGGAATGTATGTCATTTAATCATATCTTGAGCTGTGGAGCTTTATTTCTCACACTGTTTTTCAAGAAATTCTATTTCCTAAAAAAAATTCATGGGAACATTAGGGAAGACTATAATTATTAAATTGAATTAATAATAAAAATTAAAAAAAATCAAGACAAATGTTTAGTTTTATAAGCTTCTCTAACACCTGCAGTAGATATTTTTATATTATATTACCTAGATAAAAATTCACATCAATTGAAATCTCTTTCCGGATTTCAAAATGACATAGGGCAAAGGCTCTTATCATCATGGACTTAAGATTTTATAATGTAAGTATTTATATTTCTCTTATAAACAAAAATATGGGAATGCTAAAATATATAAACTTCAGGAGTTCCCCTATCTCTTCTGCTTTCAGAAAAATGTCATTCCTTGAAAAAAGAAAAGACTTACTTATATGTTGTTCAGACCCCTCAGTTGTTATTTATTCCATTAACCTTCTTTAAAAAGTTCCATGAAAATTTTTGAAGTTGGTTTTCAGTAGAAGCCAAATGTTTATGACTTTAAAGTTTTTTCCCTTCTTAGCATGGACTGCCATACTTACTCTTGAATTTAAAAACACCGTGGTGCAACAAGCAATAATGGATAAAAAAAGTTTTATCTCAGATCTTCCTCATATTTATTTTTGAGCATATTCCAAGAATTAATATCCATGATTGTAAAAGAAGTGGTGGTTTATTTTCACATGAAATATGGTGAGTTTCTCCAGTCAGAGCTACACAAAGCTGAACTGTACCTAACTACTGAAATGGATTATATATAGCACATTTACAATGACAAACTGGAAGACTGAAAGCATTGGTATTGACTTAAATTGGATCTGGCTGAACATGTATATTTCTGACTTGAAAAAAAGAAAGTCCTAGTGCTATATAGATATTTGTATTTGTTCTCCTTGATTTCATACCAATAACTGCTCCCCTTCAACTTCTCTCTACTCATTTAAGAAAGGTAAGCTCTAAATTGTAGAGACAAACATTACTGATGAGACAGAATTATAAACTTATAAGATATTCACTGATATGGACATATATTAAATTAATATTTATAGTTTCATCTTATGTAGAATTTTTTACCTGTGTTTCACTATGTGAAGTATTCAAACCAAATATTGTTTTGTACAGTAGAAACAAGATGGTTAATACTTTCAATATAACATTAAACTAGCTCAAATATTAGCCAAATCTAATATCAGAAGTGAATGAAAAGATTATTCTACCATAATGGAGCACTATTTTCAGTAGAACATAAGATCATTGAAGGCAAGGGCCCATGTGTTTTTCAGCGATACTTCATGGAGAGTCAGCATCTTAGTGGTAAGGAATTTGGGCAAAGGAATCATACAATCAGACTTGGAAGTAATTATTTAATTCTTCTCTTTCTCAGTTTTCCCATTTGCAAAAAGAACATATCTACATATTATATCCTATATCTATATCCTAGGGTTTTTATGAAGATTTAAATTTGATGCACAAGAATCTTACAAGACCGTGTCAGTTCCACAGTGTGTATTTAACAAATGTTATTTTTTTAAATTATTTACAAACAATAATTCATCTGACTCTAGGTTTTGAGTGCCTATTATGTGTGAAAGACTTGGGCTACGCTTTATATAAATGATTTATTTTCATTATTAAATACTAATATTTATATTAATATTAAATACTGTAACAAACTAGCATATAAAAAAGTTTACTTTTTAATTCTTAAAATACAAATCTTTCAGTACTAGAATATAGATCTCAGGATTTTGCTATCTTTACCTTTGTAGTTTCAAGCACACTTTGTGTTTTGCATAATAAATTGCTGGTATTATTGTCTTCTTTCTAGGATAAGTGCAAAAGTTTGACCACACTTTTAGCACTTGACTGTAGAGTTGTCTGCTAGTCACCTTTCAACCTTGCCAACAAATTCAATCAGCTTAAGAGCATTTTAATGTACCTTTGCAACTCCTCAGAATTTAAGATTAGGAGAGAAAAGTAGGTCATATGACCTTTATAAGTAGCATTCAATGGTTACTCTGGAAATGATAGAATTAGTTTAATTTAAGCTGCAATTTGATTGAAATGTTTTCCAGCTTAAAATCTGATACTCGGCTAGCGCCCACAATGTGAGGAAGGTTATATGCAGTGCATTTCTAATGCAGTAGAAATGCAGTCAAGTCAAATAAAATTATTTTGTCCTCAGTAATCAGGAAGAGGTTGCTCTAGATGTTTTAGATTCCAATTTTTAATTTAACAAGAAAGCTTAAGTGTACAGTAGTGTAGAGTTTACACGACTCAGCTCTTTTTACTTAGAAGAAAAGTGCAATATTTTACTTCACTCTGACCTTGAGTCAAAGCTTTGTAAAGAATGTGATTCTGAGTGGATTGGGGGTGAAATGAAATGAAAAAGAGGGAAGAGAACTGCTTTTATCATGACCAGATGGTAATTTTTACTAGTTGGCAGTGAATTAAAACACATTTTTTTGAAAGGAAAGTATACATTATAGACTGGCACAACTACATGTGTGAAAGCATCCCAAAAATAGATAAAAATATTCTTTAGCTTTGAAACAAAAGTTATAATAAACTTCTCTAAGTGCATGGTTATCTGTAGGGTACAGGTAGCAGTGAAGATTAACTATATAGTCAGAGGTCCTAAAGGAATTAGAACTGAGTCAACAATATCTAATTTCTGATGTTATATCTTCAAAAACTTGAATTGTGTTCCTCATGTGCTGGTTCTAGGATAAACCTGGTGTATAATTTAATATTAACTGCTTTTTTGCTCCAGTGAAACCCCAGGTAGTCTCACTAATGTATACCATAGATTTCTCAACCAAATTTTTGAAATCAACTAAATTCCATCACAGGATTAGACATCTTGAAGTCTGCTAAGTTATTCATTAAATAGCTTATTTTAGCTTTTCAAATGCACCAGGAGAGTTGCAGTGACATAACCTGAAAGCCATTAAAACTTACTTGCCCAAAGTCTAGAAAACAAAAATATTTAATTACTTAATGCTGTTTATTCTACAGTTTCATTTGTCTTATTGGCATGAGTTTTTGATTACACACAGTGACTCTGCCTAATTCTTTGATTTTTGATATGGTGGATCTGATGAACTCTTTAAACACAGTGGTAATCATTAAACCTTTCTAGTAGTGGAATATCTGAATATTTTACTTGGAAATGACTGAAATATCATTTCAACACACCAGTACAAGTTAAAATTAGAACACTGTCCCCAGATGAGAAGCAGTTAAGGGCCCTGAGTCCCATTCTACTGCTCTACCAGAGCAGGGAAGTTAGTTTATAGCCCCATCTACTGTTGAATATAATGCCTAGTCCTGATCATCCAGTAAGGTTGACAAGAGTCCAAGAAAGTGTGAAGTCCATCCTACAGCCTCACTTCAACAAAGGACTAAGGCAGCAGTACTGTTCAACTGATAACCAGTGGCACATCTCCCCATGCCCATCCTCAGGACTCAAAAAATTACCTTGCCCCAAAATAGACCATAATAGCAGGTCCCACCTGCCCATGGACATTAGAAGCAGATGCACCCAGAAATCCAAACTGTGCTGACTGGTGAAAAACTGTGTAAGGAAAAGCTGTAAAGTCTGGAAAAGGAGCACAATTACTCAAATGCACAGATACCAATGTAAGGAATCAAGGATCACAAAAAATCAGGTAAATATGACACCTCCAAAGGAAACTAATAAAGCTCCAATAACTGACCCTAAGGAAATGAATAATTTATGAACTGTCAGACAAAGAATTCAGAATAATCCTTTTGAAAAAGTTGAGTGAACTGCAAGAAAACACAACTAAATAAAATTAGGAAAATGATGCATGAACAAAATGAGAAGTTCAAGGAAATAACAATCTTCAAAAAAAAAAAAAACCGAAAAACAAAAAACAACAACAACAAAAAACCCAGAAATCTTAGAATTGAAAAATATAATAATTGAAGAGTTCAGTAGAGAGTGTCAAAAGTAGACTCAACCATACAGAAGTAAGAATCAGCAAAATGGAAGATAAAACACTTGCCAGAGGAAGAGAGAACTCAGAGGAGCAAAAAAGGAAAAGAATGAAAGAGAGTAAAGAAAGTCTACAGGAATTATAGGACACAATTAAAAGAAACAATATTTACATTATGGGAATTCCAGAAGGAGAAGAGAAAGAGAAGGGAACAGAAAGCATATTTAAAAAAACCATGGTTGAAAACTTCCCAACCTTTGGGAGAAAAATGGACATCCAGATCTGTAAGGTTCAAAGAGACTGAAAATGAATAGAGGTACACTAAGACCCATTAGAATTAAATTGTGAAAAGTCAGAGATGGAAAGAATTCTAAAAGCAGTAAAAGAAAAGAGAGGAGTTACATACAGGTGCACCCTCATAAGACTATTGGCAAAATTTCCAACAGAAACTTTTTGGAAAAGAGAAAATGGGATGACATATTCAAGAGAGTGAAAGGAAATAACTGCCAACTAAGAATTCTATGCACAGAGAAGCTGTCCTTCAGAAACAGAGGAATAAAGGCTTTCCCAGACAAACAAAAGCTAAAAGAATTCATTGACACTAGTCCTGCCTTACAAGAAATGCTGAAGGGAGTTCTTTGAGTGAAAGTAAAAGAATGCAACAAAGTACTGTAAAACTCAGTGGTCATGGTAAGTATATAGTTTAGTTAGATTCTGCAATATGGCAGTAGTGGTACATACTCCACTCACAACTCTAAAATTAAAAAAAAAACATGGTGAAAATAACCATAACTATAGTAATCTGTTATTAGTTACAAAATATTTAAAAAAAATACTTACAGATTTTAACAGCAGTAATCTAAAATGTGAGGGGAAGAGAAAAGTGTAAAGCTTATGAGTTCTATTGAAGTTGTTATCAGTTTAAAATAGGATGTTATAAGTTTAAGGTATTTTATGTAAGCCTCATGGTAACCACTTGGGAACATCCTGTAGTAATTACACACACACACACAAAAACCCTACAAAAAAATAAACCAAAGCATACTGATACCAAAAGATATCAAAACATATACACACAGAAACAGCAGAATAAGAAACAAGGAACAATGGATCAATGAAACAACCAGAAAACAATTAACAAAATGGCAATAGTAAGTTCTTACTTATCAATGATTACTTTAAACATAAAAATATTAAATTCTCCAATTAAAAGAGATAAAATGGCTAAACTGATTAAAATAAAATCTAACAATATGTTGCCTACCAGAGACTCACTTTACCCTTAAAGACACACAGATTGAAAGTGAAGGGATGGAAAAAGACATTTCAAGCAAAAAAGGGGTAGCTATACTTATACCAGACAAAAAAATACTTAAAAGAATGGTAAGAGAAAAGGTCATTATATAATAATATAGAGGTCAATACATCGGGAAGATACAACATTGTAAATATTTATGTGCCCAACATTGGAGCCCCCTAATACATCAAGCAAAAACTAATAGAGCTAAAAGAAGAAATAGACAGTAATGCAGTGACAGTTGGAGACTTTTAATACTCTACTTTCAACTATGGATAGATCATCCAGAAAATCAGCAAGGAAACAGCATATTTGAAAAATACTATCAATCAAATGGTCTTAACAGACATAGTCAGAACATTTTATCTAACAGCAGTCTACACATTCTCCTCAAGCACGTGTAGGACATTTTCTAGGATGGACCATATGTTAGGCCACAAAACAAGTCACAAATTTAAGAAGATTGAAATCATACCAGGTATCTTCTCTGATTACAGTGGCATGAAACTAAAAAACCACAGTAGGAAAACCGGAAAATTTATGAACACATGGAGATTACACAACACTCTTCTGAGCAATCAATAGATCAAATAAGAAATTAAAGGGGAAATAAAAGTTTCTTGAGACAAATGAAAATGGAAACAACATGGCAGAACTTGTAGGTTGTAGCAAAAGCAGTTTTAGGAAGGACGTTCAAAGCAATAGAATCTTTTCATTAAGAAGCAAGAAAGATCCCATAAACAATCTGACTTTACACCTTCAAGAGCTAGAATAGGAAGAACAAACTTAGCCCAAAATTAACAGGAGAAAGGAAATAATAATTAGATTAGAAATAAATGAAATAGAGTATGAAAAATAAAGAAAAGATTAACTAAACTAAGAGTTGTTTCTTTGAAAAGATAAAGTAGATTGACAAACTCTTAGATAGAATAGTAAGAAAGAACCCAAATAAAAATTATAGTTGAAAAAGGAGACATTACAACTGATTCCACAGAAATTCAAAGGATCATAAGAGGCTACAATGGGCAACTATACACCAACCATCAGGACAAACTAAAGAAGTGGAAAAATTCTTAGAAACCTACAACTTACCAAGACTGAATCAGGAAGAAATAGAAAATCAGAATAGAGTACTAGTATGGAGATTGAAGCAGTAACCCAAAATCTCCCAACAAAGAAAATCCCAGGACCAGATGGATTCACTGGTGAATTTCACCAAATATTTCAAGAATTAACACCAATTCTTTTCAGATCCTTCCAAAAAATCGAAGAAGAGGGAACACTCCCAAACTTACTTTATGAGGCCAGTATTATCCTGATACCAAAACCAGACAAGGATACTATTACAAAAGAAAAGCTACAAGCCAACATCCCTGATGAATATAGATGGCAGTTTTCTTAAAATATTAGCAAATCCATACACCTTGTGGGATTTATCCTTGGGATGCAGAAATGGTTCAGCATATGCAAATCAATCAATGTGATATGTCACATGAACAGAATGAAAAAAAATCATATGATCATCTCAGTGGACACCAGAACAAGCATTTGACAAAATTCAACATCTATTCATGATATAAACTCTTAAAAAATTAAGTCTAGTAGGAACATATCTCAACATAGTAAAGGCCATATATGACAAACCCACACCTAACATCATACTCAGTGGTGAAATATTGAAAGCTTTTCCTCTAAGATCAGAAATAAGACATTCTCACTACTCCAGTGCAACATATTATTGGAAGTTCTACCTAGAACAACCAGGCAAGATAAAGAAATAAAAGTTAACACAATTGGAAAGGAAGAGGTAAAACTGTCTTTATTTGCAGGTGACATAATTATATACCTAGAAAACCCTAGAGACTCAAGCATAATTGTTATATTTAATCAATGAAATCAGTAAAGTTACAGGATACAAAATTAATGAAAAAATCAGTTGTATTTCTATACACTAACAATGAATTTTCTGAACAAGAAATAAATTGATCCCATTCAAAGGCATTTAAAATAATAAAGCACTTAGAAATAAATTAAGGAAGTAAAAACTTTACTCTGAGAAGTATAAAGCATTGATGAAAGAAATTGAAGACACAAATGAATGGAAAAGTATTCCATGCTCATGGATTAGAAGAATTAATGTTAATATTGTTAAAATATCAATACTGCCAATAGTCATCCATAGATTCATTACAATTCTTATCAAATTTCAATGGCATTATGTATAGAAGTAAGGAAAATACTCCTAAAATTTTTATGGAAGCACAAAGCCCCCAAATAAAATTCTGAGAAAGAAGAACAAAGTAGGAGATATCACATTTCTTAATTTCAAGCTATGCTTTAAAGCTATAGTCATCAGAAAAGTAAGGTACTAGCGTAAAACAGATAAATAGACCAGTAAGAGAGAATTGAAAGCCTGGAAGTAAACCCAGGCATATAAAGTCAACTAATATTTGTCAAGGGATCCAAGAAGGGATCTCTTCCATAAATGGAAGAGGGACAATTGGATATTCATATGTAAAAGAATGAGGGTGGACCCATACACCACTCATAAATATGAATTTAAGATGGACTAACGGCTTAAATGTAAGACCTGGAACCATGAACCTTATAGAAGAAAACATAGGAATAAAGCTCCTTGATATGGGTCTTCATTACAATTTTTTTTGGATATGACAACCAAAAGCATAAGGAAAAAATAAAAAATAAACAACTGAGAATACATTAAACTAAACAGCTTCTGCACAGCAAAAGAAACCATTGACAAAGTGAAAAAAAACCTATGGAATGGGAAATATATTTGCAAACCATATACTTGGTAAGAGTTGATATCCAAAATATATAAAGGGCTCACACAACTCAATAGCAAAATAACAACCAAATTAAAAATAGGCAGAGAACCTGTACAGACATTTCCCTAAAGAAAATAAGTGAAAGGCCAACAGGTACATGAAAAGATGCTGAACATAACTAGTCATTAGGGAAATAGAAATGAAAGCCACAATAGGGTATTGCATGCCTGTTACAATGGCTATCATCACAAAGACAAGAGACAAGAAATGCTGGTGTGGGTGTGCACAAAGGGAACCCTTGTGCACTGTTGGTGGGACTGTAAATTGGTACAACTATGATGGAAAACAGTATGGGGGATCCTTAAAAAATGAAAGAAACTGTATGATCCAGCAATTCCACTTCTGGGACTGTATCCAAAGAAAACAGAAACACTAACTTGGAAAAAGTATCCGTACCCCACCTTCATGGCAGCATTATTTATAAAAGCCAAGATATGGAAACAACCTAAGTGTTCATTGATGGATGAATGGATGAAGAAGTTGTGGTATGTGGTATTCAGCCACAAAAGATAAGGAAATCCTACCATTTGCATGAACATGGATGGACTTAAGAGGCATTATATAGGTGAAATAAGTCAAACAAATAAATACTATCTGATTTTACTTATATATGGAATCTAAAAAACAAAAAAAACCAAAACAAAACAGAAAGAAAAACCCAAAAATTCATATAAAAGAAGATCAGACTTGTCATTATCAAAAACAGAGGATAGGGGAAAGGGAAGTTGGAAGAAGGTGGTCAAAAGGTAAATCTTCTTGGGGCAAATAAGTACTAGGGTTGTAATGTACAGCATGATGACTGTAACAGTGCTGTATCATAGATAGGAATGTTACTGAGAGTAAATCCTAGGAGGTCTCATAACAAGGAGACATGTTTTTCTTTTACTTTATCTTTATTGTAACTATATGAGAAAATGGATGTTATCTGAATGTGTAGTCATTTTAACAATATATGTAAGTGAAACCATTATGCTGTAAGCCTTAAATTTATATAGTGATGTATGTAAATTATTTCTTTTTTTAAGATTTATTTATTTATTTGCGGGGGGGAGAGAGGAAGAGAGAGTGCAAGCAGCGGGAGGCACAGAGGGAGAAGGAGGGAAAGAGAGAGAGAAGCAGGCTCCTCACTGATCATGGAGCTGGCTGTGGGGCTTGATCCCATAACCCTGAGATCATGACCTGAGCTCAACTCAAGAGTCAGATGCCTAACCGACTGAGCCACTCAGGCACCCCACTTATTTTTCAATAAAACTGAAAAACAAGAAAAGCTTGTTTCCACTCCTAAATTAAAGAAATATATACCTTACACTTATTTTGTTTGTATGGGTTAATTTTTTTCCACCTTTGAATGGTCAATTTGTAAAATACTTTGATATAAGGCAGAAAATATGCATATATTTTAATTTTTTAAATAATTCTTAACAAATTTGTTATGAACTATTTGTTTAGTAATCCAAACCTTTTCATACCATTGTGAAATTAATTTATAATATATATTGTTTTCCCCCACCAAAAAAAAAAAAGCCTTTCATATTTTGATAAAGGTCACTACAAAAATTTCATGTTGAATAGATACAATGTATTCTTCCAAGGTGTATCAGAACAGAGT
This sequence comes from Ailuropoda melanoleuca, assembly GCF_002007445.2. NCBI lineage: Eukaryota > Metazoa > Chordata > Mammalia > Carnivora > Ursidae > Ailuropoda > Ailuropoda melanoleuca. The sequence goes on from NC_048218.1 coordinate 27,759,855, forward strand.
ACATTGTTGATAGCCATGTATGTACTATTTAAAAACTCTTTGCTGGAAAGGATCGAAGTAATTACTGAGTTGATTTTTCTTTGAATCTAGTTTTTGCAATAATCAGTATGATAAAATGAAATGTCCATAATGGTGATTTCTGTTTTTTTTTAATTAATTGCAAGATACCCAGAGTTACATTTCTTCTTTATGTGATTTTTCAGAAGCATAATTGGAAAAATGAATAACAAAGATTAGGATTTCAAGATACAGTAGTAATATTTAAGGTTAGATAGAAAGAGCTATGAGCATGTGAATACTTGGTACTATGAGAGAAGCTTAAATATTTAAAAATAAATTTGTAGCCCACACATTTTTTATACTGTAATCATTTATCTAGGGAGAAACACAATTCATCTTACTTAATATGAGGTAGAAGGGTAATAAAAGTAATAGTTAAAAAATAGCTGATATTTTTTCTGCATACTATTTGGTATAAAATATTTTTGCATTTGTGTACATCTGTATTGTACATGCATTTATACCTAAATCAGACAAGAAGTTTATGAGAGAGAACTTAAGTGGCCAATTTGCCCAGCTTGTAAGTGATAGAAGATATGAGATTCCAACCCAGGCAGCCTGACTACAGAGTCTATGTCTTACCATCATAAGATACTGCTTTTCTAAAAAAAACATAGAAGAATTTGGTTGTCTATAGTGATTTAGCTTAATTAAGGCACATTTTAGATATTACACTGATGTATTTTACAAACACGATAAACACTTGAAGCATCAAGACAATATTAGTCTATTTAAATAAGCATCAATCTTAGTTTTTCTTTTAATGTTTGGTAGAACTCCACAGTGAAATCGTCATAATCCAGGGCTTTTCTTTGTTGGGAGAGTTTTGATTACTCATTTCTTTTCATTGCTGGTTATATGTTTATTCAGATTTTCTGTTTCTTCATAATTTAGTCATGGTAAGTTTTGTTTGTTTGGAATTTGTTCATTTCATCTAGGTTATCCAATTTGTTGCCACGCCATTATTCCTATTATTCTCTTACAATCTTTTATTTCTGTAGAATGGGCAGCAATGTTTCCACATTTCTGATTTCAGTAATTTGAGTCTTCTCTCTCTTTTTTTCCCCTTAGTCAATTTAACTAAAGGTTTGCCAATTTTCTTGGTCTTTTTTAAAGAACTAACTTATGGATTTGTTGATTTTTCTCTAATATTTTTCTATTCTCTATTCATTCATCTCTTCTTCAATCTTTATCATTTCCTCCCTTCTGTTAGCTTTGGGTTAGGTTTTTTTTTCTTTTAAGCTATTAATTTTCCCTTTGAGCACTGTTTTCATTGTGCCCTGTAAGTTTTGGAATGTTGTGTTTCTATTTTCATTAATCTCTAAGTAGTTTCTAACTTCCCTTATAATTTCTTGTGTGATCCATTGGTTATTAAGGGTGTCTTGTTTAATTTTCACAGTATTGTGAATTTTCTAGTTTCCCTCTGCTCTTGATTTCTGACTTCATCCTATTGTGGTCAGAAAAGGTATTTTGTATGGTATATATCTTTTTAAAATCTATCAAGACTTAATTTATTATGCCAGGTATATTTTTAACTTAAAATATTATAAACATTTCTTCTATTAATATGATTTTGAATTCTCATGTTGGATACTTTTATCAAATCTGTAGAACGTTTTTCTCTTGTTGTATATTATAAACCAGGCTTATTTTTTATTTTTTTTACACCTTAATGTATTTGTCAACTTTAATGAGGTTCTTTGTTCCTTTTTATGTTACTGTGAACTATTGCATTATATAATACTTTGAAGGGACCTCTATATATCAGGGACATTTCTAGAAATTGGTTAACTTGATAAAGTGACCCTCTTAAATACAGCTTATAAAAGCTAGTATGTTAGTAATTCCCATTGTCTATTAAACTGTTTTATAATCTACAGGAAATATAAAATAGGTACCAAACAATAACTTCCCACGGGTTGTAGGTTTTCAAAGATGAAGTCAAAGAGTATTTTCTGAATACTTCCAGGGAACATTTGTTTCTCACACTTCTCTGCTCCCACTTCAGCTTTGCTTGAGCTGTGTTAAAATTATGAACAATGTCAATACCAAAATGAAATATGAGGATAACCTCTGAAATTCACGGAACTATCAGAGGGGCTGTGAATGAAGAAGTGGATGAACTGGTGAGAAGTTGTGGAAGTGTGCGCTAAGGTGTTTACTGTACATTCTGATATCGGCGAGGATTTGGCCTGTGACTAGTCGCTTTAGTAGTGTCTCTGCCGTGATGCTACTGATCACAGGTAGTTATCATTTAGTTGGCGTGTCTTTTTTTTTTCCTTCTTGAAATAAATAATTGATTTTTCAAGGTATAAGAAAACTGTAATTGTACTACAGAATTTCTAAAATAGCTAATTTTTCTAAAAATCATTGTTGAAATCCATAAAAAAATTAAACAAGCTTATAAAGTGTGTTTCAATACTTTGGCCTCTCTGTCATAAGTTGCTAAAACTCCATTTAAGGGTTAATAGGATTATAGAGGTTAGACTTTGAGGAGGAAAGAGTTTGGCCTGGGTCACCATGTTTTTTACTTTAGTTAGTTTACTTGTTGGGCTCTGCCTCTGGAACAATATGGAGAAACTTTGGGAATGACCAAACTTTTGTGAAAGATGTTTATATAGAGTTGTTGACTAGGTGGGGGATGGGGTAATTGAGTGATGGGTATTCAGGAGGGCACTTGATGCAATTATCACTGGGTATTGTATGCAACAGATGAATCACTAAATTCTACTCCTGAAACTAATAATACACTATATGTTATTTAAATTGAATTTGAATAAATAAATAAAAAGCATTGTTGTCTAAAGATGGCTCATTTTTTACTTCAGGCTGGATTGAAATGGGTTGTCTGAATGCTCAATTTAATTTTATCTATTTGATATAATTATTTAAGTAAATATGTAAGTAAATTTTCCCCATAAAATATTGTAAAGTAGATTAGCTTTTTTGTAGTCCATTGCTAAAATGGAAATAAGTAATTAAATTTTTCTGAGTTTGAGGAATAACACAGGGCTCTAATATCACTATGAGAGGTTGAAGTAGGAATTTTATTTATGCTTTAAGCCAATTCACAAAATGAAATATATATCCATTCTTGTTCTTTGTCTTGTCACTATGGTTATGAAAGAAAAGATTCATGATGGCAGGTAATGAATTCAGAGCACTAGTCCCTTTTCTAGGTTCCCTTCTAACTTTCAAAATTCTAGGTCAGAGTCTTTTCTTAACTATACTACTTTGCTTCTTTTAGGGTTTCTTGTCCTTCAGCAAGGGTGGTAGGCCAGACATGTGTAGAAATGTAGATTCACAAACTCTTGGCTTATTATACTGTCCACATCATGGCAATGAGGAGAAATAACAGGCTGCCATAATGTCCAGGAACACATAAACTTCATGTGGTCTGTGGATTTACCAGTTAATTCCTTGCTTATACTTTCTCATTTTCCTTCTCAAATTGCTCCTAAACTCAAACCCTCTACCAAGGTGACATTAGAGAGAGTGTATATTGCTTTGTTCAACAATATTATTAACTTCATTTACATACTGCTTTTTTATTATAATGATCTCAGTGCGCTGGACCAGTTACATGAATATATGGAGCCCTTTGCATAGAAATTTTAAGACTATCAAGACAGTGATAGCAGAAAGTTAAACCAAGTGCGGGACTTTTTTTTTTTTTTTTTTTTAAGATTTTACTTATTTATTTGAGAGAGGGAACACAAGCAGGGGGAGTGGGAGTGGGAGATGCAGGCTTCCTGCTGAGCAGGGAGCCTGATGTGGGGCTCAATCCCAGGACTCTGGGATCATGACTTGAGCTGAAGGCAGACGCTTAATGGCTGAGCCACTCAGGCACCCCAAGTGCAGGACCTTTCTAAGCACAGGGCTCTCTGTGTCTGCACAAGTTGCTTGCTCATAAAGGTGACCAATTAACAGGAGGGGTCCACACCAAGATTAATCTGAAGTGTTATCAGAACAATTTTTTTTTTCTGAGCTGGACCTTTTGCTCCATTTATTCACGCTCCACTTTTGACTGTGCCTTATTTCATTCTAATAATTTCAAGACTGTCAGCACTCTGAAGCCTTTTGAAACTATTTTTTTTTTAAATAGATTTTTGTGGCTAAGTTGTAGCTTCATAAAGCCACTGATTTAGGACCTCCTAGATCTTTAACATAATATGTAATATTTTAAACATTTAGAATCACTTGACTATAACTTTACCCATTGTCTAACAATCTGCACTGTAAAAATTTCTTAATTTCCATCCAAAAGTACAGAATATTCTATTCTTATACATATGAGCCATCATTATTACTCCATATACCACATGGTCCTTGCCAAATTCTTGCAATGATTTGCCTGATTTCTTTGTATTATGAAGCCAATTCTGCATCTTTTACATGACTATTTCTTGAATAGCACTCTCTTCAGATTTCATTTAAGATATTATATAAGTGAAACTATTAAATTAATTACCATCTAGTTATGTCATTTGTTTGCTATTTGTCTGTAACGTAGTTGCTTAGAGCTTTAATGTAGAATATCGTATAATTAGGCCTGATCAGTATAAGTATTTGCTTTAAATAATATTGGGAATGTATATATCCACCACAGCTAACTTTTAGCACACTTGTTAGTATTTCTGTTGCATGATTCCTTTAGTGATATCCTCAGTATGTGTTGGTACAGTTTGAATGAAAATTAGCAATATTGTATAGCTTATTTCATTGGTGAATTTCTTATCTAGCTTCAGACGTCTATGGTTCTTGTGATAACATGCAGGGTTCTTCAATATATAATGATACCTTTAAATATAAAGTAAATACCTTTACTTTTTAGTACTTATTTTCCCTAAACAGCCTTTACTAATTATCTCAGTTTATGTTTTCTCTCACACATCTTTAAACTTGTGTCTCCTTTACAATAGCTAATATAATTTATTTATTAATTTTTCTAATTTGTACACATGGAGTAGGGTATGGGTGCTGCATGTTGGTAGAAATTAATATTGTTTTAAAATACCTACTTTTACTTTCCAAATATGTTATATCAAATATAACATAATTAAATGTATAAATACTTAGGTTATTTTCTCTCTCTTAAAAAATCACCTCTGCGTTGAAGGTCATCAGTTTTAGAAATACATATTGCTTATAAAAGAAATACATATTGCTTATAAAAATACATATTGCTATATACACATTCTTGACCGCTTATACTCCAACTATTATCACAGTAACTGTGCATTAGAACAGTACCTAACTATGAAACAGTTGTTGAAGGGATTCTATTAAAACCTTGACCTATTAAAACATTGGCAGATCCCAATTTTCTAAGGAGAGAGAAGAAAACTCACATGAGTAATGGGGTTGTAATTTGTGTTTTTTTTATAGTAAAATAATATCATATGTAATATAATACAATAAAATAAACATTGCTTCATGACAATGGATTTCAAATGGAATGAGGTATAAAATTCTGTCTGATTCTTGATAACTATAATCTACAAATATGTTTACAGATTTTTTTTCCTACCTTTGGTTAGATTCTTGTGGATTTATGGAATTATTTATTATCATTTCAGTTCAAATGGCATGAGACCTTGGGAACACAGGGTACAAGGGATCAATATATAACAGATAAATGACTTGAACAGGTGGTACTTAATGCTGTTACATATATTGGTCATTTGGGAGGAGAGTTCAGTTACTGTAGTGAATATCAATTAGAATAATGTTCACCTCAGTGACTGATGAAACTAAGTCAAAAGATACCCTTGCTTAGAAGAATGAACAAACAATACAAATAATGTCTTTAATTCAGCTCAGATCAGCCAGTCAGCACCAAATAAATTCAACAATAAGTTGAAGGGTGAGGATAAAAAGATTAAGGCACAGCTTTTATCTTTAAAATGTTCTACTTTTGAGACAAGAGATTGTCTTATTAGCATATCAGCTATATTAGCAGAAAAAAGGACAGAGCCCTGGAGTAGAAAAACGCAGTTTGACTCTAAGATACATTACGATGTTCAATAAGGCAAGTGATTTATTTTCTCTTAGCCTCAGCTTCTCCATTTGTTAAACTATTAGATATTTTGTAAGTTTTCTTCTGACCCAGACTTTAATTGGAATTGGCTTAGAACAGTTTCTGTTTCAGCCTTGACTACATTTCTTTATCCTCTTACTTGATCTCAGTGGTGAATGTCAATATGCCATCAGATATTATGCTGTCACAAGGCTCCTTGGAGGTGGTAGAGTACAGTGATCAATCAAGTAGGTTCTGAAGATGAATGGCCTGGGTACAAATCAGACATCCTCTACTTTCTAATTATATGATTTGGGCAAAGTAATTACTCTCTGAGCCTCATTTTCCTCCTCTGCATTGTTTTGGAGACAAAAGAAATTAAAAAAAATTTTAAGACATATAGAGTTAAACAATATGTAAAAATATGTCTCTGACGCATCCAACATTCCCAAGGATATTTACAGTTATTATTTTAAGAACACAAGAACAGTGAGATTTGATCAGGAAGTTCTTTGTGGATTTGAGTCAGATGGACATTCTCTTGCTTTGAAGGATGATTAAGAAAGGCAGATTTTAGAAAGCAGAGGGAGACTTTAGGCAGTTCCTGGGAGGAGTGATAGGAAATAGGCTACAAATTCAGAAATCAGCTCTCAGTAATTCACTGGTTAAGAGGATACATGTTTCAGGAGTAGCTTCGCATATGTATGGTAATATTGGAACCTACAAAATGTGCCTGAGATTTACCTTTGTGATAACTGATGAATCTGCAAGTGGTCAGAGTATGTAAAAATGAAGGTATTTCAGGTTTTTATGTTTCCCCTAAACTTAGAGTTGACATTTTACTCCTTGGAAATGAATGGAAGCAAGCATACATCATGTTAAGCATTCCCCTCTTTTTTGGACAGTATAGAGAAGTGAATTAGCAACAGATGAAAAGTGTTCATATATTTGCTCATTTTATAGCAACCCTTTAAATGAAAGATAGTTTCACATTTATTTAATAAACTTGCATAAAGAAGACAGCAGCAATATTTAACTCTTAGGCTATTATTTTTTCACCTCATGAGAATATACATAAGGCTTCAAGAGAAGTGATTTGAGTATGCTGTGTCACCATAGTTCAAAAAAGCAGCGTTGCATGTGGAAATGTCACGAGTAATAAATGAGAGGATTGTAGATGAAAAGATCATAGGGAATCATCTCCTGTGAAAAATACCTTCCATCATTTTTGGAAAACAGGGCTAGTAGAAATAAAACTAGTTCTTTGTAATTTTAATTCAAAATACTGTGTTGAAAGTCGTGTTCTTTTCTTTGGCCACTTTCCACTTCATTCATTCATTCATTCATTCATTATTTTCATTCATTCATTATTTTTTCCTTCCTGTTAGTAATAATAAATTCCTGTTAGTTAACATACAGTGTAATATTAGTTTCAAGTGTACAATAGAATGATTTAACACTTGCATACAATACCTGGTGCTCATTACGAAAAATGCATTCCTCAATCCCCATCACCTCTTTAACCCATCCCGTCACCAACATCCCCCCTGGTAACCATCAGTTTGTTCCCTATAGTAGAGAGAACATGTAAACGTTGAAACAAGTGTTAATTTCCTTTAATCCAAAAGAGCTTATAGTGAAGACACTACAAAATGAATTCACAGAGTAATTGTTCTCAGCTAGGATCTCAACAAGTCCAAAGGTTAATCAAGCATTATTAAATGTTACAAAATAAAAATGAAATATGCAGCTTTATTTTTAAAAAATAGATCTGAAATGCTTATACCACAAAAAAGGAATAATAATATGATGTGATGGAGAGTCTATCTAACATTATGGTGGTGATCATTTCCAATGCATAGATATATCAGAACAACAAGTTTTAGCTTATACAATGTTATATGTCAATTATATTTCAATAATAGTAGAGGAAATTAAGACAAATGTATGTATCATAGAAAAATGAGGACATCCTATGATTAAAAATGAAAATGTTCAGTTTAAATAGGAATTCTGTTTCATACTTTAAAAAACCTAATTTATCTTAGAAGACGGAGATATGTTAAAATAAATATGGATAATCCTATAAAATAAAAATGTTCTTTCAAAAAAGTCTGTGTAATTGGCCTTCTTGATACTCATTTTAATTTGTAAGAATGCTTTAAAAAGTCACAGTAGTACAACTAAGGAAATTTAAAAAAATAATGCAATGTGTCAACAACTTTTAAGATTGCTGCTAATTGCATTTCTGGTTTTACTAATTTCTATTCATACTGGTCTAATCCATGCTTTTCTTTTTAACAAATAATTTTGCTTTTAGAGGAAAGGACAGCTATGTGGGTGAGATGACTTTATTTTTCATGTACAGCTTGGGGTAAACCCCAAAGGTTCACTACTAACAGTGCCAATGACACCTACTCACAGCAACAGCAATGCCATGCTTAGTGTGAAAAAAATAGACCCTTGTGAAATATCTTGCAAATTCAAATTCTTTCTGTGAGGGCAAATACAACAGGAATTTGGAACACCAAAACCCCCAAAATAACCAGAACATAAAAGTTTTAAGCATTTATTATAGATTATAAACTTCTGGTTTATACCTAAGATGATATACCTCAAATCACTTTGGATTCTTATGATAAGAAATTGGAATTTTCCTTCTGTATTATTACTTGTTAGCATATAAAATTAAATATTTCCAGATACATGTAGTTCAGGAAGCTACCAAACTTGTTTCCTTCCATATCAAGCCTAAGATGTTTTGTTGTCATTGATTCTGTCAGGTATGCTCTTTTTGTTTTTCATTCTTGACTTTAAGGGGTAGTACACACTATGATATTTCTGTTAGCTCTTGGAAAGAAGAACAATTTAATTCAGGAAGTTTAATACTTGGTTCCCAGTTCTCTAGAATGTTATGGTTTACTATTTTCTTTTCACTTAACAGAAGGCATTTTGCTTCTTACCCAGATGCTAATCACAGATTTGTTACTGCCCTGAAAACATCCCTTTACTATGTCTAACATAAAGTTGTCTTACATTTTTCTAAATTTTCTGAATAGCAAAGAAAATTTGGAACATCAAGAGAGTAGTGGTTTCTGCTTCCTTCAGAAAAGCAGGTCTAGGAAATCCTAGGCATAAAAGATATAATCTAATTTCATGTGTTTTTTTGATTTCCATTTATGGATGATATTTTTATGAATTCTCCCATATACATATGTTTTTATGTTTATATATATATGTATGTGTGTGTGTGTGTATGTTTATATATATATATGTTTTGGAAAATGAAAGTGCATAAGAACACTGGTTGCTGAAGCTTTTGTATTCTGAAAAGTTGATGTTTTCTTAAATGTTGGCACAAAAGAAAAAAAATTATTTCCAACATTTTAATCTTTGACTCTGCATTGCAGTCATTTTTCAATGCAATAATTAGTTTCTTACCTGACTTCTTTATTGGAAGTTGGTGCACTTAATTGATGAAAGGAAGCTTTAGTTTTTGTCTTCTTCTTTTGCTGGTCAGTGGTTACTAATTTCTCCTATGTCTTTTATATGTGTTATTCTTTTTTGTTTGGTATTCAAGAACACTGGAAAATGTATTGAAAGTTGAGTTGAGTTGGACATGTGTAGACACCTGTACATTTGAAAAAAATTTCTACAGAAATGTCTTTAAAAATTAATTAAATATCAACTTAGAAATCTAACATGCCTGGAACTGATTAAGTCCAAACAAGAGAGGTACAAGGTGAGGTCAAACAGGAAGGCAATAGAAAGGGATTTGGATTTTATAATTATGATGAGTACTAGTTGGCTGTTTAAGAAAGAAATTGACAAGACTTGAGCATATGTTACTGCCTGCTTTTTAAATATAATAGTAGTAGCTCTGCCTGCCCCCTTGTCCCCGAATCAGAGCACAGGCTCAAACTGAACAATTCCTCCTCCACTGATGAAGGAGGTTTAACCACTCAGCTCGCGGTGTGACTTCCCTTAACATTGCTGCAAATTTCTTGTCACTGTCCCAGAGGCATTAAGTTAGCATTCATGACTTCTAAACAACCTGATTTCCCCAGGCTCATTGAACACAGTACGTTGGCTCTAGTAGTCTGAAAGCCATACGCTATAAATTGCAAATGTCTTCCTACCATTCCTAAACATATCTACTGAACTGATTTACTGTGTTGACCAGATGCTCACCTTGAGTATATGTTCACAAGAAAATAAAAAAAAAATTACAAAAGCACAGTTTCATATTTATGATTAACTTTATCCTATCAAGATGCTGAAAGAAAATGCTAAAGTAACTTCCCCTTGTCAATTCATAGCAGTGTATAAAAATCACTTGGGATAAAGCATTGGAATGAACTTAATTATAATTGCCATCTTATAAGTATAGATATGTAGACTGTTGAAATTATAGTTTCGGGAAACTAGCAATGTAAACATTTAACGTAAATATCCAGGGACTAAAACAGACATGACACACCTTGAATTTTTGAACTCATGTATTTTTTTAAAGCATAAATTTAGTGCAAAATATTACCCAGAATGTGTTCTAGAGCTTTGGGGATGTTTAGAAAAGAGAAGACCCCCTAGGACCCCAAATTATTTGGTGGGCTCTATAAATGGACACAGAAAATAAAGGTTTGAGGGAAGTGTAAGAGTAGAGAAAGGGGATGGTGCCTGGGTGGCTCAGTTGGTTAAGTGTCTGCCTTCAGCTCAGGTCATGATCCCAGGGTCCTGGGATCAAGTCCCGCATGGAGCCCCCTGCTCAGCGGGGAGTCTGCTTCTCCCTCTGACCCTCCATGCCCTTGCAAAGATAAATGAAAAAAAAAAAAAAGAGAGTAGAGCAAGGGGATCTTACAGCTGGGGAGAAATTAATTTAGTATAACTAAAAACAAAGAGAAAATTCTGAGAGGAATCTTGAGGTGGCATATGTGTGGACATTGTGTTTCTCAGTTGAAACTTTAAGAATGCGGAATTGCTACTAATAGTCTCCCTTTCAGTGCTATAGCTCAGTGACTTGGTAGTATGACATCACCTATCTTCTCAGAAAGTAGTTTTATTTTTTTTAAGTTTTTAACAACAATTTATTTATTTATTTTAGAGAGATAGAGAGTGCAAGTGTGCGTGTGTGCACAAGTGGGGAAAGGGCAGAAAGAGAGAGAGAATCCTGAAGCAGACTCCCTGTTGAGCAGGGAGCCCGACTGGGACTCTCTCCCAGGACCCTGAGATGATGACCTGAGACAAAATCAAGAGTTGGCCAATTACAAGAAACAACAAATGTTGGAGAGGATGTGGAGAAAGGGGAACCCTCTTACACTGTTGGTGGGAATGCAAGTTTGGTACAGCCACTTTGGAAAACAGTGTGGAGGTCCCTCAAAAAGTTAAAAATAGAGCTACCCTATGACCCAGCAATTGCACTACTGAGTATTTACCCCAAAGATACAGATGTAGTGAAGAGAAGGGCCATATACACCCCAATGTGCATAGCAGCAATGTCCACAATAGCTAAACTGTGGAAGGAGCCGAGATGCCCTTCAACAGAAGAATGGATAAAGTAGATGTGGTCCATATATACAATGGACTATTACTCAGCCATCAGAAAGAATGATTACCCAACATTTGCAGCAACATGGATGGGACTGGAGATTATGCTAAGTGAAATAAGTCAAGCAGAGAAAGACAATTATATGGTTTCACTCATTTGTGGAACATAAAGAATAGCAGGGAGATAGGTAGGAGAAGGAAAGGAAGAATGATGGGGGGTAAATAGAAGGGGGAATGAACCATGAGAGGATATGGACTCTGGGAAACAAATGGAGGGTTTCAGAGGGGAGAGGGGGGTGAGGGGATGGGCTAGCCCGGTGATGGGTATTAAGGAGGGCACGTATTGCATGGAGCACTGGGTGTCATACGCAAACAATGTATCATGGAACACTACATCAAAACTAATGATGTACTGTATGGTGACTAACATAACATAGAAAAAAAAAAAGAGTCGGCCAATTAACCAACTGAGTCACCCAGTCACCCCAGAAAGTAGTTTTAGGCTAATTTCAAAGCTAAGTTGTTCAATTAGAAAGCAGTTTTTATCCAAGATTCTCTAATTTCTACTTTAGTTAATTAGTAACAGTACAATTCTTGCCAAACAAGGAATCTAAATTCATCAAGATTGAATTCTATTTTATATATGCCTAGAGGTAGTGAACCACTCTTTGGGAGACATTAATTAGGGTGATAGACAACATCCATTCACTCTAAAGTAAAGCCTTTATGTGTAATGAATTATTTGTCATAATTTTAGGAAGTGGCATGTTTTGGCAATTATAAATACAAATTTTATTAAACTTTCAGAATAAAATATTAAGCTATATCATTAAGGTCAAAATGATGTTTAAAGGAAAAATGTAATTGTGGTCTCTAGTATGTTAAGATGTGATTTATTATGTAATTTTTGTTCATCAATCCCTGAAAGAGAAACAGGCTTTTAATATACAAGTCTTCTCTGGCTCATGGATAATAAAGCTTGATAAAATAAAATATATAAATATTTGACAGGATCAACTTCCTTCAAATTAGTTTTTAATTAATTCAGTAAGCATTTATTGATGACTTACTGTATGCAGTGCACTTTGCTGATACCAGGATATTTGATTATTATATGAGGTCATGGATCATGGTATTTGTGCCTGAGAATTTGATTTATTAAATGTTTGCATGTTATTCTATATAAGCAAAATAAATAAGTAAATGAAATAAATGCTTAAATTCCTTTTTAAAAAATCCAGGTAGTATTATTATGAAAAATTATAATTTCTCCAATATCTACTTTCTTCCATTAGAAGGAATACCTAGTTCCCATTTAAATGAAGTATATGGGGCCATTGACAAATAGTAGGTGCTTAATAATTTGAGCTTATATCAAATCAGTGTCCTCATGCATTGTATTACCCTATCTTCTCATAGCCTCTAAATCTGTTATATTCTGGTTTTGGGCTCCCTTTTCTGTGGCCTTACGTGTTTTTATTAGATTAGGATAAAAACAGCACCATCTAAGTTTTTGACTTAACTATTTCACAGTTATTTTCAGATACACATTTTTCAAGTTGAACAAATTTTAACTGGCTACATATAAAAATATACCTTTCTGAAACATGTTAGCTTTAAAAGTTTAGAGAAACTTTTCTATGCAAAAAATGATATATGCATATGTTCACATATCATATTTACTTAAAAGATATCTAATGAAATTCAGAGTTTGCAGTTGTGTTACACACAGTTGAAGTCGCAAATCAAAAAAGACAGACATCCAAAAACCAGATTGAATTTCTACCTCAGAAATATTTGCAATCACTCATTAATGGAGTGACAGATTTTGTGACTTTTAAGTTGTAGTTTAGGTATAACTACATTTTACACAACTCTGGCCATCAACAACTTATATTAAAGACTAAATTAAGTCATACATCAGACTAAGAAAGATAGCAAATTTCTTGTGTTCTGGTGTGGGAAGAAAAAGACATTTTTAGTATAAAATTTACTATGCAACACAGAATGGACAGATGGTGCACATAATCCATTTGTTGAAAAGCTCTTAGTTCTGTGCATTGGAAGAAAACCAGGTGACATGTTAGGCAGCAGTTTTTATCAAAGACATTTTCGAATTGCGTACAACCTGAGAATAAAGATCTAGAAGGGGGCTTCCAAATGAAACAAGTCATTCTTGATCAAAAACACAAGATTTCACTATTAATAATCACAAATATTTTATCTTCTCAGCCTAAAAATCTATTCTCTTCTCACACTTTCAGTTTTTATAGGAGTTTCACACACACCATTTTATTTTTTCCTCCTAACCAGATGAATTGGCAGCAAAGATGAGAGAATAACTCATTGCAGTTGGTGATTTTCTCAAGATCACAGAGCTGGTCAGTAGACCATGTGGTTCAATAAGACATGAGAATAGCCACTATTGGGTTCCTAAAAAAATGAGCAGCATTGTGACTACTATACTGATAAAATCCCCCATTTTATTAGTTTGTGTGATTACTACAGTAAACATGGATTCATGCATTATACTGTGAGAGAATTAAAAGAAGAAAATTCATGTGCTTTTTTTTTTTAATGGCATACATCTGCTTAGGACAGACTGTGCTTTTTAGATGAACAACTTCATTCTGCAGTTAGAAACTCCAGAGAAGTGTGATATCAGAACTCAATTGGACTTGATATTTAAAGTCTCTGTACTAAAATACTAAATCTCTTCATGAACAATACAGGAAAGAGATTCGGCACAAAAGTTGTATCAGTATATTCCAACATATCGGTGCTAAGCTGTGGTATTCACAAGAAAAATATTTGGCATTTTCCAACATCAGTCATATATTTAAAAACTGACTCTTTTTTTTGGTAAAGATATTTTAAATAAGTTATGTGTGGAAGTTATGGTTCTGTATTGGCTTAAAGAGGAAGACTGCTCACCCAATATAGGAAAATGGATTATTTTGATTAGTATTGGTATTATCTCAATTTTCTCAAAAAATAAAAACTGGAATATGTAAACTATTCATGCTGTGGGCCATATTGAAAGATAATAAAAAGTTGAGATAAAATGCCAAGATATTAATGGGGACCCATCTGTGCCTACTAGGATCTCAGTTTCACCTGAGAATCCTTAAAGGCACTTGAATATGCCCCAGAAGGCAATGATTTTCAATACACACTCACTTTTTCTATTACTAAAAACAGTTTACCAGGAAAAGAGGGAAAGTGCAGGTTGTGTCAAGAGGCAGTTCAAATAAAGGATTAAATCAGGTACAGAATAGCAATGTGTGAGGCACTTAGTTTTAAAGCTCACTTAAAATGCCATAAGTTACATAAGGTTTCAGAACAAAAGAAAACAGCCTGAGTTCTGCATAAGCAACTGCTGGCCAGTATGAAATGTGTTGTAAAATATGGAAGAGGAATTAAGAAAAGAACACTTCTTTCTTCTGATCGTTGTCTTCCCTCTGGTTCTTAGCCAACTGAAACAATTTGTTTCATATTCTTGCTTAGGGCTCCTTCTATGGCAGCAGGTTCTTGCTCATTTTGACAAATGTCACTTTCTTAACCATCATGATGTATGGAAGGGGGCCAACAATCCCTCTAGCTCTGCAAAAGACAGGCACGATACCTGCCGGGTATTAGAGTCTACCAACTTCATGACAACTCACGATATATTTTCCTATTAAAACCAGCAGAGTATCTATTTGAAACAGGGGGCCTAAAGATAGGTCCTGGTTTATTCTTGAAGTTCATTTTACCCTCAAAAATATCCTGTTTTGTATAACAAATTTTATGGTCATCATATGTAAGGCTCACCTGTTCTCTGTACAAGAAATGCCAATGTTAAAAATTTTTGGCAAAATAGAAATAAACTTTGCAATGTATGCAAGTATGAAATGATATCTGAGCACCATCTCTGTCATTTTGCACTTACAGAATGTAAGTGCTAAGTCAATGAGTTCACATACTTCATCACATTTGTATAACCTGCATGTGGTAGACTGTTCACATACACATCGGTCTCATACACACTCACACAATGTCATAGCAACTTAATTAGGAATGGAAGTTTCTAAAAGTCAAATAAAGTGGAATAGAACTGTATAATATTGTCTCATTCAAGTTTTATTTATTTATTTATTTAAAAGATTTTAGAAAGAATGAGAGAGAGAAAACGTGGGGGAAGGGACAAAGGGAGAGGGAGAGAGAGAATCTCAAGCAGACTCTCCACTAAGCATGGAGCCCGATGTGGGGCGCAACTCACGAACCTCTGATCGTGACCTGAGTGAAATCAAGAGTTGGGCACTTAACTGACCAAGTCACCCAGGTGCCCCTAAGTTTTACATTGTGAAGAGGCATGATCAAGGTATGAGGGAGGAGATTATACCAATTGAATAAAACATAAAACCTTGAATACCTTTCACCTCTTCTTTTTGTATGGACATGAAGAAGCAGTCCAGGAAATTTTTTTGTGTGTGAAGAAAGGTACTTTATCAAATTTTCTTGATAAATGCTATTTAAATAATTAATTTGTTAAGATTTAGTGAATTTGGTAGGTACCTTCTCTATAAAGCTTATATTTTCACTTCAGAGTCTCTCTAACACAGATATACAGGAAAATCCTGGGATATTCTTTGGAATATTGTTAGTAGATAACAAAATGACGATGGATGAATAAAATTTAGCCTATAGATTACTGTGTAATAGGTAAAAGGAATAAACTAGACTTCCATATACATCCGTCAAATAGGTCTCAAAAACATCACTTAATGTAAAAAATTAAGTACAACAAAGTAGATGTGACAAAATCTTTTGTGTAAATTTGAAAATGGAAAATTAAAAATAATTATGGACGTGTATTTGAATAAAAAAGGAGTAAAAGGATTAACCTATCCTTTATTTATAAGGGTAGATTAAACATACATATAGTAAATGTATGAAAATTAGCCTGTAGATTTGTTAATTGTTTGTATCTTTACTATTTCAGTAATTTTTGGTTTTTTTTTTCTTTTTGTCTCTTTTGATTTATTCTATTGTTCTTTCTCTAATGCCTTAACTGTTTAATTTGTTTTTAGAGTTTACTGATTTCTGGTGTGTTTTAAATATGCTCCTGTGTTTCCAAATCTGCAAATTCTTTGAGTTATTGATTTTTTAAATTTTTAATTTAATTGCATTTTGATTGGAAAAAGTAACTGGTTTATGACTTCCCTACACTCTCAGTTTGTTTCAAGTTTCATGTGTATCTGGGAAGAATGTATATTTCTTAAAATTATGTATTTGTTGATATCCTATATATCTAACATTTTGCTTTATATATTTTGATGGCAAGTTATTAGCGGCATCAATGCTTAGAATCTTTTCTGTAAATGAGTTATTTATCATTGTTTTATTCTACTTAGTGTTTTATGCCTGAAAGAATACTCTGTTTGATATTAATATAGATACTCCAGCTTTCTTTGACTACTACATACCTTTCTATCCTTTGTCTATCACTTTTCCTATGTCCTTATTTTTATGTGTGAGTCTTATAAATTGTATAATCCTGGATTTTATTTATTTATGTATTTATTTAATTAGTTTAACCTTTAACTGGAATTTTTTTTTAAAGATTTTATTTATTTATTTGAGAGAGAGAGAGAGAGAGACAGCCAGCGAGAGAGGGAACACAAACAGGGGGAGTGGGAGAGGAAGAAGCAGGCTCCTAGCGGAGCAGGGAGCCCAATGTGGGTCCCCATCCCAGGACCCTGGGATCATGCCCTGAGCTGAAGGCAGACTCTTAACGACTGAGCCACCCAGGCACCCCCTTTAACTGGAATATTAATCCATTTATATTTATTAGGTTTACTGTAAATTTGAATTCATTACTATATTATTTCTTGTTTTCTTCTTTGTATATTTCTCCTCTGCTTCATTTTATCACCTTTTCTGCATCCTTTAAATTGTTTTTTTTTAATTTTTATTTTTTCATTCTATTTCTCCCTTGTACTTTGCAATAGTTACCATAAAACTTTAACAGATGTATTTACCTTAAAGTCTATATTAATCACTGTCTCTACTTCCTTTTTATAACACATGGAGCTGGATTTTTTTCCTTAAATCAAATCACTATCTATTTCACCTTACTTATTGTTGTCCTGTATTTTAATTCTTTCTTTTCTTTGTCTTCAGGTTAGATATTTTTCTTGTTTCACAGAGACTGCATGTATTTAGATTTATGCACATGCTTACCACTTTCTTTGTTCAACATTTCTTCTTGTATCTCCAACTTTCCTTCTCTGCTTATTTTCCATCTTGCATAAATAACAGAATTCTTTTTAAAAATGAGGAAACGGTGGTATATTTATTCACTTTTAGGTCATCTAAAGGGTGTTTTTGTTTTTTTAAAAGATTTTATTTATTTATTTGACAGAGAGAGATAGAGAGAGAGAGAGGGAGAAAGAGCACAAGAAGGTGGAGTGGCAGGCAGAGAGAGAGGGAGAAGCAGGATCTCCACTGAGCAGGGAGCCCAAGGTGGGTGATCCCAGGACCTGAGTTGAAGGCAGACGCTTACCTGACTGAGCCACCCCAGCGCCCCTTTGATTTCTCTTTTATATTTACTATTTTATCAGCAATAATTTCAAACACAAAAATTTTGCAAGAGTACAAATAATCCCTATATACTCTACACTTACAGTCAACACTTGTTTATATTTTATTAAATGTACTTCATTATTTTTTCTCCCTGTCTTCATCTTTAGTGTTCAGTATTACCATGTTGAGAAGAAGTAGTGTTATTGCTATTATGGGAGAAATTTAAATCAGACTTGCTTCTTACCAGTGCAAGGTTCAAAGGAGAGAAAGAAGAGTAACTATGTGAACCTCTTTATGGCTTTTCATGGAAATGGAAATGCAGGTGTAGAAGATTATTCGATTGGAGGAAAGTCACAGAGAAAAAAGTATGATCATGTTGCTATCATAGAAGCTGTGTGTTTACCTTATTTTATTTGGGTTCCTCAGTTGCTTATATTTATAAAACTCTTAAATACAGTGAAATTGTATATGAAATTCTCTACCACTTCTACCTACTAATAACTAGATAGTGTAATGGATTCTTTCAAAAAAAAGTGTGATTCATTTTAAAGATAGTCCAGTTTCATATCTAAGTGTACAGTATAAAGTAGCACATTTAATTTCTACAATGTCCACATCAGTAGTATCATTTTCCTCTTCTTATATATACGTGAAGACATAATTGCTCCAGGTTGCAGAGCAAAAAAGTGTCAGCAATTAGATTCAAATCTAGGCTCTCTGATGCCCAAATCGAGGCTCTTAAGATCATTAAACACACTGCTACCAATTTTATGTTTAGGTGATACATAATCTAATGAGATTTCATGGGTTTAATATAAAAAAAGCCTATGACTTAACATTTTCCCAGTAGTAATATCATTGTTTTCATAGGAAGTGGAAAATACTTCATATAGTCAGAAAGGTTTGGTTAAACACTATAAAGGGTTGCCCAGTGGACTATAGCTTGATAGAGTATGAAACAAATCTTAATCTGTAATATGTATGTAGAAGTAGCATTTATGGTCTTAAACTAAGCCGTGATTTTTTTCTGAAGTAGAGAGGTAAGGACATGCAGCACCTTAAATCTATAATTTATAAAGAGAGATGCTCATTTGGTCTGCCTTTATAAGGGAGATGTAATTTGGCAAGGTATTGTGAAAAACTTAACTTGTTTCTTTAATATTCTAAAGTAACCGATGCTTATGTTTCATAACTGATACTACTTTTTAAAAAGCCCTGATTCTCTTTGTATTTGGTTTAATTTCTAAATGTTTTGGCTCATTTGCATGTGGCTTGTTTCTGAATTTCAACACAGTCCAACTTAGTTAAGTGTGTGTGTAACTATGGTGTACCTGCTAAATAATTTAAACAGATTAACATAGAAATTAACATTGTAATCATGTATTTTCAAACCCAAACTCTAAGGACACAGTATTAGAAAATTAAAGCAAGAGGGGCGCCTGGGTGGCACAGCGGCTGGGCGTCTGCCTTCGGCTCAGGGCATGATCCCGGCGTTATGGGATCGAGCCCCACATCAGGCTCCTCTGCTGTGAGCCTGCTTCTTCCTCTCCCACTCCCCCTGCTTGTGTTCCCTCTCTCGCTGGCTGTCTCTATCTCTGTCNTTAACATTGTAATCATGTATTTTCAAACCCAAACTCTAAGGACACAGTATTAGAATTAAAGCAAGAAAACAAAATGTACTTAGACCCTATTTCTGATGCAGTTTAATAATATGGAAAAATTCATTAATGATGATGTTTAAATGTATCTACAGTATTTTTTAATGTTGCATGGTATACAGTTTTGGGAGTTTGGTTGAAAATGTATGTCTGAACTAGAGTTTAGAGATTTTTTTTTTTCCTGTGTTGATGAAAAGTGAACTGCCATGTCTTTATCTGGCCACTTGATGGAACTCTTTCATTTTGCTTTCAGCAATATCCAAGCAGTGACAACCTTCAATTTCTGGCAAAGCATGAAGGAATATATCTTTTTTTTTAAAAAAAACCTAAAGGAACTTGTTATCTAACATACCATGGAATTATGGCTCTCATGGAATGCTAAATCAATATGTTAAAAAAAAAAAGAAGAATGAAAGTCTTCTTTGTCTCAAATGAATCTTGTTCCCTTGTTCCTTCAAGAAATTTTTATAGAAAATGAATTTTAAATTATCCGAAATATTTTAATATAATCTTAATTAAAATTTTGTTGTGCTTTATAATGAAAACGAAAACTGTTGCTGAGGTGTCTTCAAAATTAATAGTCTGTACAAATATCATGAGGAAGAGCTCCTGGGTGGCTCAGTCAGTTAACTGTCTGACTCTTGATTTTGGCTCAGATCTTGATCTCAGGGTGGTGAGTTTGAGCCCTGCATTGGGCTGCACATTGGGCATGGCGCCTTCTTAAAAAACATACATATATCATGAGGAAATTTTGCTAGAAGCACTCCCAAGGTTTGTGGGGTTAGAGGATATTAGGTAACTATTGGTAATTTCTAGCAGTTATCTCAGGTGGGAAAGACAGCTTGGGAAGGGGAAAGATTTATCATGAAGAAAAGTTTCCAATAAAGTCATATGGAATAGTTAAGAATAACTGGAAATGAAATGCAGAAAGAAAATTACATTATTTCCATTGAAAGTGTTGATACTATATATCATCAAGAGGGTGGTGGATTATGCATCAATGACTTATCTGTGACCTTGTCACTTAAACTTTCTGAAGTTTTATATAAAAGAGAAATAAATCTCTTGAGAGGTCCAAATAAAATAAAATTCACCATAATAATAATCTTGTTAACTCTAAAATCTCCATATGAGTGATATTTGTTGGAATTATTACGTTGGTATAAAGAGAGTCCATAGTAAACATGTCAAGTGTATCTCAGGGGGAAGGACATATTCAGTAATTCTATGCTGAAAAATCTTTTCCATCTAGAATGCTCTATAAAGGCTGGCTCCGGGTTGCAAGAATCTTAATAAGTGAGGACTCTTGAGTTTACCATTTCTTTTAAGTTATCTGCCACTGCAGTGGTGTCTACTCTCATGTTAATGATTGCCAGATTCATTTCTCTAGTCCTGAATTTCCACCCAATTTTACCATTCTATTGGATATTTTCTCCTTGTTATTCCAGTTACTTCAGTTTCATGGTGTTCCAAATTGGACTCTGTGTTTACCCTGCAAAACTGTTGTATCTACTTGGCTAATAGACATGTTGTTTTCCAAATGGGTGAGCATAATTAATTTTCTCCCTGGTACCTGGCCCATGTTAGTAGGCAACCAATTAACCATTTAATAACTAAACTATTTTGAGACTCAAGACATAGCCTAGAACCAACATTGATAATGTCAAGAATTAAATCGTTTTAGGGGCGCCTGGATGGTGTAGTCGTTAAGCGTCTGCCTTCAGCTCAGGGCGTGATCCCAGCGTTCTGGGATCGAGCCCCACAGCAGGCTCCTCCTGCTAGGAGCCTGCTTCTTCCTCTCCCACTCCCCCTGCTTGTGTTCCCTCTCTCGCTGGCTGTCTCTGTCAAATAAATAAATAAAATCTTAAAAAAAAAAAGAATTAAATTGTTTTATTGTTATTCTGATGTTGGCTTGTATGACATTACTTTGCCTTTTTAAAAAAAGATTTATTTGTTTATTTTGGGGGGAGAGAGAGAGCACACTAGCAAAGGGGGGGCAGAGGGAGAGAGAAATAGAGTTCGAAGCAGACTCCTCATTGAGCACGGAGCCCAAAACAGGGCTTAATTTCATGACCCTGAGATCACGACCGGAGCCAAAACCAAGAGTTGGCTGCTTAACCGGCTGTGCCACCCAGGTGCCTGACATTACTTTGGTTTTGATGATTATATTTATTTTTGATCTACCAAAGCATTGAAAATATAAGACACTGAATACACCTTTATTTTCAGGCAATATAGAAGAGATTCCATTGCTACACTAATAACAAAAATTCAAGGAACTTTCTTTTAGGGATAAGCTATCAAATACTATTAATGCTTTTCAGTATATACAGTTTCTTTTGAATTATTGGAGTGAAGGAATTCGCTTAAGGGAAATTTCCTTCTACAGGAAAAGCTGTAAATATAAAGCCTGTAGTATTCTCACCTCAAAGTAAAGCTGTAAGATCAAATGCATTCACTGTACCAAAAATTATAGACAATTTCTGTAGGTCCGCAGTGTGCCTTGTGCTTTTAAAGGTATTGGGGATAAAGTAATGAACAAAAATGGGCGTGTCCTTTCCATGTGTAGCATATAAGAGAGGCCCAATATAAACACATAAATTATTTATATTTTATTTTATGGCAGATTATGATAGGACTATAAAAATTGTGAAGCCATGCTAGGTGGTAGAATAATAGAGGCTGCTTTTCCTAATGGGCTGTCGGAAAAGGTCTTTCTAAAGGGAAACTTCAGATAGATGCTTGAGTGAAGTAAAAGGCAAGTCATTTAGGGAAGAATACCAGGCAGTAGAATTCGCAAGACCTTGAGATGGGATCCTTCTTGACATATTTGGAGAGGAGTATAGATGGCCAGTGTGACTCAAAAACAGAGGGAGCAGGAACTGATAGATAATGAAGTTAGAGATTGAGGCAGAGGGCAGTTCTCTTATGACCTAGTTCTCTTATGACCAGTTCTCTTGTGACCTAGGTCACTAAAAGGAGTTTGGGTTTTGTTCTGTATGTGTAGGAAAGTCATTGGCTTGTTTTAATACAGAGAATGGCTGCACTTGAATATATAAATTTTGATGTTACAAGTGTAAAGAGGGATGGTAGTTAAACCTATGTGATTGGCTATCACTGGTTTTCAAACTTTTTGGTCTCAGGACCTCTTCACATTCTAAAAAATTATGTAGGACTCTGAAGAACTTCTGGTTATTGTGGATTTTATTTATTAATATCTCCTGGTTTGAAATTAAAACAAGGTCTCAAAATACATATTAATTTATTTAAAAATAAGAATAATGAGCTCTTTGCATGAATACGATTTTTTATATTCAATAATTATATTTTCCAACATAAAAAATAGTGAGAAAAAAGGGATTGCTTAAATTTATGCATATCTTTTTAAATGGCTTCCTTAATAAAAGACAGCTGGATTCTTACATCTGCTTTTACTTTCAATCTGTTGAGATATCATTTGCCATATTGCCTTTGGAAAACCCTAGTGTCTAACTATGAGAGAATGAAATAGTTAACGGAAAGTGACATCTTATTATAAAAAATGTTTTGACCTTTAGGATCCTTTCCAAAGGTCTCAGGGACCCCTAGGGGTTTCCAGACCACACTTTAAGGATCTCTGACTGAGAGGTCAATTACAGAGAAGGGACACCTGAGAGCTGATCTAGGACAGTTCAACATTTGGAGTGCTAAAGCAAAGAAAGTTCTATAAAATGTTATCTTTAAAGCATGTCTATTGTTCTGTGTGAATATCTTTTGTGAATCTCAGTTTTCCATTTGGGCAGAATTTTTTTTTATCTAGGGTCACACTTAACTTTTTGTTGACTGTAAAGAAATCCATACACGTATGCCTTAATTCTAATCCTTACACATATGCCCTAATTATGGCATAAGCTGTTTTTAATAATGAGAGCATAATTTATAGGTAAGCAGAGCGCAATCAAAGGACACAGGGTCCAGTACTAAAATAAATAAAAAGGGTATATTCATGTATCTTAATTTTCCCCATTTACTAGACTTAAAATTTCTAGTTGCACAAGGTATCACTGGTTCTTTTCTGGGATTTGTGATATTACAATACTTGTCAAAAAGTATGTGTGCAATACTTATAGATTGAATGAATTAGTTAATTCGAAGGGGGCCTACTGAACAGGTTGTTCCTAAGGAACAGCTACAGGTAAGCCACTATGGGTAGCTGCAAAAGGTTATTCCTGAGATCCCAGTTCTAATATCATTAAAAATCAAGTATGTGAAAATAAAATAAAATCTAATGACATTTTTTTCTTTAATCTGAAGATGAAACTAAGCATCTCAGAAGATTCCCAAAGTATGGAACAAAGGCTAAAGAGAAAAAGTTATTGCATTAGCATAACCTCATAAATTACAGGTAATTCATTTGAATTTGAACTTTAGATAAACCAGAAGTAATTTGGGGTGTAGTTACTCTAAAAAGTTATTTGTTGTTTATGTGGCCTTTAAGTGAGCATCCTATACTTTTATTTGCTAAATCTGTGTTAGGATTACTTTGGACATATGAGAGTAAGATGCACTTTCTGGAAACATTCAGTGACCTACTTTTGTTAGTCCATCAATCAAAGCCAAGGAACTAAGAAGATAAATTAGTAGGGCTAGATGTTTCAGGCAGCTGGATAAAGAGTTTGGGGTGGAATAGTTTTTCAAGAAAAATAAAAGAAAGGAAGCTAGCTTTTAGAGAGATGAAATTTTTTGTTCTTAGCTGTGACTTAAAATATATATATATATATATATATATGCTTAGATTAGAAGAGTTAATCCTATCTCAAAAGAGAAGAAAGCCAACAGCCATAAGTACATTAGAACATGTGTGTGAGAGAAATACATGCTGTAGAATTAAACTGTATTCACACATACTCTTATAAAGCAAATAGGAGAGAAGACAGTACTGCAGGAAGCTAAACTAGGTCTCTTCTCTGAAAAAAACGGTAGGCTCATGTGATTTGTGGAGGGCCTACAATACTCAAAATGAGAAGGTGTAGATGCAAATAGGAGTTATATAACCTTTTGAGCAGTCATATATGCAAGAGAAATCATTAAATTTCTAAGTGAGGTAAAAAGTAACAGAATTATTCCCAAATATGTGATAAAGACATTAAAAAGTACCTTGACTGACGGAACTCCAGAGTCATGAGAGACTCGTTAGTAGGTTTTAAAGGAAGTTGCTAATGACTAAGAAAAGCTGTTAAACAGACTTTACAAATCTCCAAAGAACTAGGACAGGCATTAAGGAAATCTTTCGGTAGGTGCAATATAATAAAATTCAGACAAAAAAGTTTGCGGTAGGGTATAAAATATCAAATGCCTTCACTATTTTGAATATTTTTTTAAAGAGACAAGAAAGAAAAAGACCTTTCTGCTAAAGGTCACTACTATGTCACAACCTTAGAATCTCTTAATAACATAAGGAGCTGATGAGATTCAAGCTTACATGACAAAAATGCAATGATTACAAAATATTTTTTACATGAAAAAAAAGGCCTGGGCTATTTGAATTTGGTCTATAACTCTGGTTGTGTGCTTGAAATTAAAGTCCTATCTGTGGCATCCTAACTCTGCCATGCTCATATATTTGGGGCTACTTCCTGGCAATGATGCTTGCCAAATTATCGAAAGACTGTCTTTCTGGATATTCAGATATTAAGGGGGTGAAATTAATCATCCAATAGGTATAGATAGCCCTGAAATTCAAAGCAACAGCATCCGAAAAGAATTTATTCTGATGGTAGATCAAATGACACAGGAGAACGGGGTTTTCTTTAGAGGAAAAAAATATTAGTAAGGAACTAATATGTTTATTTCTTGTTCATTAAAAACAAAGTTCCATTACCTTGAAGCCAGAAAACAGCTAAAATAAAAATAGAAGTGATCATGGAAAAATTAATAAAACCTTATCATTGCCCTTTGTTTTGGTCAGTTGGGCTTGGTAAGTGTTCGGAAGAATCATGGCATTTGATTAGTGCCTCATAAATATTTGAAAACCTGTAGCACTTTATTTATTTTTAATTTTTTTTTTGAAGATTTATTTATTTATTTATTTGGCAGAGAGAGAGACAGCCAGCAAGAGAGGGAACACAAGCAGGGGAAATGGAGAGAGGAAGAGCAGGCTCCCGGTGGAGCAGAGAGCCCGATGAGGGGCTTGATCCCAGGACCCTGGGATCACGCCCTGAGCCAAAGGCAGATGCTTAACCACTGAGCCACCCAGGTGCCCCATAAAAACATGTAGCACTTTAAAACATTTCTAATGTACACATTTTTACATGCTGTAACATGCTAGCTTAAATAATTGCATATCAGGGAGCTCCAAACAGATCATAATGTTTCTCAAAAAGCAACATTCTTAACACATACTTTGAAGTGCATTTCAGTGTGACACTGTATGACATTGCTTATTTAAAAGAGATAATGTTTTCCTTTAATATTATAATGTGTGACACATTTAAAAACTTTTGTAAAATACATAAATAAGGGAAACCCAGACACTTTTTGTCTGGTTTTCAAAGTAAGAATAAATAAAACTTCTAAAATATTATAACACCGATGTAATAATAAATAAATAAGGGAAATTTTGGTGCTTGTTTTTTATTTCTTCCTTAAGGGAAAGAAAAATAAATAGCATTTTTTCTTTCAAAATCATTGTTGGGGCACATGTCTGAAGGAAAACAAGTTCAGTGTTTTCATTGGATTGTTTAATATCTTTCTCTATCCTGGATTCTTGCTTGGCTAGCCTGATTCATGTGTGACATTCATACATCACTGTCCATAGTAGGCTGTGTTATTGTTTCTGCTTTTTGGTGCAGAAGTTGAAAAGGCTCTTGGGTCACCCTGCAGCTTTTTGTACATTAAGGTCCTGGGCATCCTGCTGTGTACTGGGCCTGCTGCTGTGGGTCTGTCTCTGTGTCCCACATGCTGTGATATTTTTGTGCTAATTGAGCCCTCGGATATCTCCTAGATGGCAGCGTGGTCTGCCACTGGGATGTTTCTCTGAAAAGGCAGCAGTAAGCACATTTCCACTTGTATTGTATAGCTGTTCCTGTGTAATAAACCACCCCCAAATTTAACGTCTTGAACCACTACCATTTTGCTCATGATTCCATGGGACAGCAATTTGGGCAGGAGTAGGTAAGGATAGAACATCTGTGCTCGACAGGGTTTTGGCTGGAGAGCTGAGCTGAAGCTGGTGGAGCCAACGTGGGCTCATTTACACGTCTGGGGCTTGGCGGCTTGCTGTCCACTGGAATGCCATGGTTCTCCTCCATGTGGACTCGTTCTCTACCTGTGGTCTCTCATCCTCCAAGGCCTGTCTCCCTGTGTGTCCACTGTCTCTAGCAGGAGAACGTGGGTTTCTTTATGTGGGAGTTCAGTTCCAAGACAGAAAGTAAATGCTAAAGGACTTAAGTTCAAAAGTCCCAAAACCATTTGTCAATTCCTTTGGCCAAAGCAAGCCACGTGGGCATCCCAGATGTAAGGATTGAGAAAAATAGACTTTACCTCTTGATGGAAGGAGTGACGCACTTTATAAAGAGGCATAGGCATGTTCATTAGTAGGTTGCTTTCAACATTCTGCCACTCAGCTTTTACATATGACTTACAGTGGCCTTTGAAAAAGGACAGGTGTGCCTGATAGCATTTTCCTTTGAGTGAGGTGGAAACATGAACTTCATGTTTTTCTCCATGTGATTTCTGGAAATTTTTTTTCTTGAAAACATTGTTACCTGTTTGTTTGTGATTGCAATATTAAGTAAAAAATAGTTGGAAATTTCATTCTAATCTCTTTCTCCTCAAGTAGCTCAGCTGGTTAATTCAAGAGAACCAAATGCCGTTTTTACTGAATTTCTTTCTTTTTGATAAGCAAGTCGCTTAAACTGATTTTGTATGAAAAGATGTGGAGATGTGGATTATATTCCCTTGGAACACACTAGAACTGAAAGAACAAAATTGGAATTTCCTTGTTGCAGTAGGAAATGCTGTTCAATACTTAATAACTGGCATTGATTCTATTTGCTGGAATTGGTTGGGGGGGGTGCACAGAGAAGTACTTATTTTGCAGATAAATTATGCAATTCTACTTCCNCTTTTTGATAAGCAAGTCGCTTAAACTGATTTTGTATGAAAAGATGTGGAGGTGTGGATTATATTCCCTTGGAACACACTAGAACTGAAAGAACAAAATTGGAATTCCCTTGTTGCAGTAGGAAATGCTGTTCAATACTTAATAACTGGCATTGATTCTATTTGCTGGAATTGGTTGGGGGGGGTGCAGAGAAGTACTTATTTTGCAGATAAATTATGCAATTCTACTTCCCAGTTCGTCTGAAAAGTTAATTTTTTCGTCTTCCCAACTTCAGTCTGTGTTTATGTGATGTGGTGTCATTGTTTTGCTTAATGCTCTTCAGTTTCCTCCCGTGGCATGTAGAAAAAGTGAAAATTCCTTTGTATGACATTGAAAGCCCTGACCTGTTTCCAGATACAATTCATCTCGACCTGTGCCTCAGCCAACCAAACTGCCTGCAAGTCTCCCAGATTACAACTGGGGCAGACCCGTCAGACTTTATTTCAACCCTCCCCATTGAAACCTTTTTTTTTAGCCCCTGAGTTATTTTATTCCACTTCCTCCCAAAAATCCAGCTTCAGAAACACTGCTACTCTTTCCAGACTTAGCTCAAGTATTGATTCAAGAGAATCTTCCTTAGAATTGCCTCTTCTTATGTTGAAATGACTGTTTTGTCTCATATGTGCCAGTTTCCAGACTTCCATCCTTTCTATCTTTGCAGCTAAAGTGTTTTACTGCATGTAATTGTTTACTCGTCGTCTTCTACTAGACAACATGCAATATACCCCCTTTTTTCCCCCTGAATCTTCTCTTCCTAAACCAATGCCTGGCATACGTTTGGTATTTTAAAAATGGTGCTTGTTGAATTGATGAAACTATACTAAAATCCTTTTTGATATTAGCCTTCCCCTAGACACATGCCAAGGCAGAAACATGAGTGTTATCTCAGCACGGGTTATCCCAGTATAATTCAGAACAGATAACTCATGTATGGTGCTCTGTTTTTTTAACTGAGGCTTGAAGTAATATTAGAGGCTGAGTGTGTTCAGTCTGAAGATGTGCTAGGCTGGATTTTCTCTTCTGTGCCATAAACTAATCAGCAGACTGTTTAAGAGCAGCAAGAAAATCCCTTTCTTCTTTCAGAAGTCTGTTAAGAGAGAGTCTTTGATGTACTTGCTTTCCAAGGCATACATTAGTTGAGTGCAATTAAATAAAGGAATGTTGACTCCACAAGCCATATTGCATAGAGTATGTTTCACAGAACTGTACCTTGATGTGTCACATAATTCCCATAAGCATTTGGAAGTCTGTGCTCATTATCAATTGGAACTGATCTCATCCCAAAGTGACAGTTCTGATTGAAATTTTCATTTGATCCTACAAGTTCTATCTGACACCCAGAGCACTGGCAGGATTTTAATGCCTCTGTCTCCCTCACCCTCTACCACATATTTAGCTCCCCCTTTTCACAGAAGAATGCACACCTCCCAACTCATTGTGTTATCATAATGTCTCTCAAAGGATTACTTTCTCCCAAGTTATTTTCCTTCCACTTAAATTTCTAAAGCTAGTGTCAGGGTAGCTAATCCTGGAACTGAAAATAAAACATCAGTTGACACCCTTTATTATAATCTACTTCACATTTCTCCAGGGTAGAGTTGGTATTGTAGAAAATTATACATTTGGGGACCTGAAAGAAATTAGTTCAAATTTTAACTATGCTACTTTTAGCCAACTGTGTTCCTTTTCTTTTTAGTATCTGCTTTCTCGTCTACAAAATATTCTTTATCCCTGCATATTTCCATTTACCCAGAAGGTCAAGATAAACCTCGCTTCCATGTGCTTTACAGTATTTAGACATGTTGCCATGATGTACTTAGCCATGCTTTCTTTGTAGTTTTGTCATTTGGACCACTTTAGAAAAGCAAGTTATTTTGCCATCCTCTATGTTACCTTCTGATTTCTGATCCCCCTAAGAAGAAGATTTTCTTCTTCCTTCTGGTAATAGGCACTCACCCCTTTCCATTGTATCCCAGTGGGCCTTTGAAAGTAATCCTAATTGTAAATCCTGCTTATTGAATAACTCATTCTTTAAGCCATCTTGTTTCTTTCAGCATGTATGCATGTAACCTTTTCTGTGTGTCAAGCCTTAGGCTAGGCACTGGGGATAAATTGAAAAATAATGCCCTCCTGGGACTTATAGTCAATCGGGGAAAAAACAAAGTATTATAAGTTTTTTTAATTTCCACTTACATAAGCATAATGATGGAGTGAGATTATAGACAAACTTCCCAGACCAGTCTGAAAGGATGGATGAATTTTTTTTTGAAATGTCACTGAAGCTGAGACTTCAAGAATAAATAAAGATTAGTCTCGTGAAAGGGGTTAGAGAGAAAGCATGAATGAATAAAATTAAATTGGAGATGAAATTAGGGAAGAAAAGTAGATCAAAATGTGTAAGACTTTGGGGAAGTTATTTTAAGTTTTAAAATTTTTGGTTTTTCTGGGGCGCCTGGGTGGCACAGCGGTTAAGCGTCTGCCTTCGGCTCAGGGCGTGATCCCGGCGTTATGGGATCGAGCCCCCACATCAGGCTCTTCCACTATGAGCCTGCTTCTTCCTCTCCCACTCCCCCTGCTTGTGTTCCCTCTCTCGCTGGCTGTCTCTATCTCCGTCAAATAAATGAAAATAAAATCTTAAAAATAAGATAAAATAAAATTTTTGGTTTTTCTGAAGGGAAATGGGAAGACACAGAAAGGTTGCAGCAGGAGAGTAACAATATCTCTTTTTAAAAGATATCATTCTGTTTGTGTGTCTGTGTGTAGAATAAAAAAAAAAAGTGTATATTGCTTGGGAAAGAGCACGTGGAAGAAGTCATGCATAGAATTCCACAAGTTAGTTTTGCAAACGTATGTCTAGAGCTAGAAGTCATAGCTGGTGTAGATATAAATTTGAGTTACTGAAGCCTGTAATTAAGAGAAAGCATGGAAGTAGATGAGATTACCTTGACAGAATATATTGAAAGATGAAGGATGGTAAAGGAATCATGAGGTACTCCGGCATTTACAGGTTGGGAAGAGAAGTAGGGTCTGGTAAAGATCAATCTAGATGCAGAGGTTAGAGAAGCGTGAGAAGCATCCTGAGAATGGAGTTCTTTGTATGGTGAGTACTATGATAATAGCCCTCTTTGGGGATTGGCTCAGCTGAAAACAGCTGCCCATAGAAGTTGCACTTTCCCTAGAGGTGCCCTGCAACCAATGACTGCTTATTTGGATGTATTAAGACCCAGTCCCTTCTCCAACTTGGGCTCAGCCTTCAGACCACTCTGGAGTGTCATCTCAGCTCCGGATATCCCTATGGGATGAAAGTGGATACAGCCAGATTTCTTTCCTTGCAGTGACATGCTTCTCTTCCTTCTTTCCTGTATATTGACCCTAAGAGAATTCTGCAGTAGATATCCTTCTTGCTAATATCTATCTGAAACCTCCCAGGGAATCTTGGAATCTGGCCTGAAATCTCTTAGGGAACCCAGCCTACAGTGCCTGGAAAATATATTTTAAGAAAGAAGTTGTGCTGTATTAGATCTAGTAATCTCACACAGTTCGAAATGATGTCTGGGATAGAGAAAAATGATGATAACTCTGGTTCAGTAGTTAGTGCAGCTATTTAAGTTGAGTCATGAAAGCAGGAATGAGATTGGGCTGTAGGAGAATAAGAGACGAAGATTTAGGATCAGGAACGTTGACAGTCCCATGGAAAAGTTCAGCAGCAAAACGTAGGATCAGGGAAATGTAGGGTACCTGGATAATTTAAGATGGGAGAAACAGGATACTTGATTCTGTAATGTTCCTGAAGAGATGGAAGAAGTGGTTGTACTGCAGATTAAGTTTTAGATCGGTTTGGAGAAGGACACAACAATTTTCTGTCCATGGATTCTTTTTTGTCTCAAGGAAAAGGAGGCAAAGAGTAAGGGAAATATATAGAGGGGGATTCAGAGGGTTGTGTATATGGGGAAAGATTGAAATAGTCATGTTAAAGAGTGATGGATTGAGTTGAAAGAGAACTACAGTTTTTGATGCAGCTTTGGGAGTCCAATGGTAATGAATATATACTGGTACAAATTTAGGCAATCAAATATTCTTCTACTTGCTTTCTTATCTAATATAAGTGCCATGCATTTGGGGTTGCTTGGTAAATGGTGCTTGTGATGAAAACATCTGTTTTTTTCTTTTCCCTTAAGAAAAAGCCATTCAAAGAAACTTTCAATTACCTTTCGTTAGAAAAGAGCATACTAATAAGCTTACATAAACATTTTCTCTGTTGCAGAATACTTCCTAATGAGTCTCATCCTTATCACACCTGTCCATAGGGCAAAAAGAAGGAACATATTAGACTAATAAGTGAAAAAGAGTTCTTTGTGAATTTATAATAATAAACACAGATGTACTTGTCAGTCTAAGTTCATCCTGTTGAGCTTCTGTAGTTAGAATGTGACTGAAGAGAAAGAATATAAATGTATGATACAATGAATGGTTTCGAGAAATGTATTTCCATAGAGAATGGGGTGTATGGATGGCTCATTTTAATCAGTATCACATGCAGAGCTGATCAAAATCTGCCTTGGAAAATAAGCTACATACCATCTTGAAATTCCTTTGAATTCTGTAAATTGCATGAAAGGTGATATATTAGTCCTCTGTTAAACTATACATATATATACATATATAGTATATTATATATATTTTAGAGGTGGGGAGAGGCAGAGGGAGAGGAAGAGAGAGATTTTTAATCAGGCTCCATGTGGAGCCTGACTCGGGGCTCAATCACACCCCTGAGATCACGACCTGAGCCGAAATCGAGAGTTGGGCTCTTAACCAAGTGAGCCACCCAGGTGGCCCTGTTAAATAATATATTTTTTTAAAAAATTATTTATTTATTAGAGAGAGAGAGAGAGAGCACAAGCAGGGGGAGCAGCAGAGGGAGAGGGAGAAACAGGTTCCCTGCTAATGCAGGGAGTCTGACTTGGAGCTTGATCCCAGGACCCCAGGATCATGACCTGAGCTGAAGGCAGCTACTTAACTGATGAAGCCACCCAGGTGCCCCCCCCATTAAATAATATTTTTAATTAAAATGAATACAGTCTTGGGGTGCCTGGATGGCTCAGTCAGTTAAACAGCTGCCTTCAGCTCAGGTCATGATCCCAGGTCCTGGGATTGAGTCCCGAGTCGGGCTCCCTGTTCAATGGGGAGTCTGTTTCTCTATGTGCCCCTCCTCCCACTTGTTCTCTCAATCTCTCTCTCTCTCAAATAAGAAATAAAATCTTTGTAAAAATAAAAAATAAAATGAATACAGTCTTAGGATTCTGTTGTCTTTTTGTGCACAGAGAAAACTTCTGGAGCTTATTTTTATTTTTTATTTATTTTTTTATTTTTTTAAAGATTTTATTTATTTATTCGACAGAGATAGAGACAGCCAGCAAGAAAGAGAAAACAAGCAGGGGGAGTGGGAGAGGAAGAAGCAGGCTCATAGAGGAGGAGCCTGATGTGGGTCTTGATCCCATAACGCCGGGATCACGCCCTGAGCCGAAGGCAGACGCTTAACCGCTGTGCCACCCAGGCGCCCCTGGAGCTTATTTTTAATATTTGCTATTTGACTTACTAAATTTATCGATTTAGAAAATTATCCTTAGGCTTTTCATTATTAATTATATTTTATTTATAAATCTATAAATGTTACTGATTTTATCATTCTGTTATTTTAAGGGATTTGAATAATATATAATCTTTTAACAAATGTAAAATAAATTCAAATATTTTAAATTTTATTAATAAATTTATATAACTTATTTTAAAATGCTTCAATTTTCTGACAGCAAAATTCTTTCTGATTATCTAAATAACCTTTGTAAGTCTAACAAATATAGTGAACTAAAATTTCTTCTAGTTATTCTAAAACAACATATGAACAGTGAGATATCAACAAAAATACTATGTCTAAGTCAGACAGTTAATTGCATATTTTAAATGTGAAATTATGGCCAACATTTTAATTACTGACATTTCTAAATGTAATGTATTCTATTTTTTTTAAGTTCTCTAATTTTCTCTATCAACAGAATTTCTCTGATAATTTTATTCCTAAATAAATATGAAGCTCCCCAGTTTTGCAAATATTCCAATATTATACATGATAATAGTAACAAATTTAAAATCAAATATCTATATTGACTGTTTTGGGGTTTTTGTTTATTTATTTATTTTTGAGCTACTAATAGACACCTCTTTAGAGTTGATGTCAGAGACCCCACACCTGAAGGAGGAAGTCATATAGCCCCCCTAGTCCCTTGGACCCAATGGGCATAGATTTTCTGATTCCCCTGTTCTCAGAATTCTGCCTTCACACCGACGTTTTCCCCTTGTTTGTATATTGAATTAATACTTCAGCTTTTAAGAAATGTACATATGTTTTCTGACTAAATTTTAAAACTTTGTTGGAAACTCAAGAAATGTCTTTTTCATCTAACTTTAAAGAACTTTGAACTTGGTGGAGTTTTGTATTCTTTCATATTCTTATACCATAAAACATAGATATTACTATCATATGAATTAAAATCTGTATATATCTAATAGCTTTGTCTGACTTGGGCTTAAAAATTATAAGTTCATTCTATTGACATTTATTTAATTATTGCTTCTGACATTTTCTGTGGATTGATCCCTGCATTACTGGCATTTGGAAGGAGAGGATGCTGTGATTTTGCTGGTAATGACAAAGACACGTTGCCATTCACTGACATATGATTGTACTTCAACTTTAAGAGATGTGCAGGTAATGCTTTTGGGTTTTTTTCACCATGTAAAACCTCAGAATTGTCAGCACAAGGGCTGCTGTGTGTATGTATGTGAGAGAAAGGAACAGAGAGAGGTAGAAAACAAGAACAAACGTGGTTATTATTCTGAGACTTTAAAACCTTAAGAGAAGCAGAAAATCTTTGGCAGGAAATAACTGATGAATGTCTTCCACAGTTAATTAACCTCGAAGAAACACACACGCATGCACACAGAGAGTACAAAAAAAAACAACTCAGAATGTCCTTAAGTGCCAGAAATAAATGCAAGTTAATTCATCCAAACTTTAAATAAAGGCATTTTGTGTTTTTGAGAAAGTTGAGTAAAGCCTTCTAAAATGGTTAGGTTGTAGAAAGGATAGAATATCTGGTTAGTAAACAGTAACGTGATTTTAAAGGAAAGAAAATGAGCAAAAAGACTTGATTTTTAATGTGTGATACCCAGGTGTATGTAAGAACTTTGATAAAGACTGTCTTTTTAAAGCAGTAACAGATGTTTGCAGGTGTGCAGAGGTATGTATGAATATGAGGGATTAAAACAGAAACTGAGCAGAAAAGCAGTGTTACTATAGAAAATATATTTGTTAAAGACTGTGTTCCACTGAGGAAGTGTTTTAATGCTGCATTGTATACATACAGTTGTTCACATCTGCTTAAGTGTTTTTTGACTTTCACAAAATTTAGATTCATTGCAACCTGATTTTTACACTTATTTGTGGTTTCTGAATCTTAGAAATAAAAAGGGATGGAACATCCAAATATCTAAGATAATGTCTTTGACTTCTAAGAAATTACTAAAATCTTACATATTAAAGTGTTTAAAGCACACGCATCATTCTAGTCGGTGTGTTTGCCCTAACAGACCATAGCCCCTAGATTTTTGTCCATTAATGTACAGCCCTAAGGAAATGATGCCTTTGTGCTTTAGGTGTCATTTTCCCTTTTCTCCTATTGCTCCTTGGAATACTGGAATATTCCTTCCTTTTCCACTTGGGAGTGTGTCATCTGGGAACCTACAGCTTTTATTGTTTCTCTTTTGTCACTGTTCTGCTCTTTCTTTAGTGCTAAGTTGTGGTGGGGTTTACTGCAAGTGCGGAAGGGGAGAAGGCACAGCCCTGAAACTACTGACTACATACTGTGAGGCCTGAAAATCATCCTTCAGGTTATAGAATTTATCTTAGTCCTTATGAGGTTTGATCGTCTGCTCGCCAAAGACCGTGGTGGGGAAGAGCTAACATTTACGGCAGCCTTCCTGGATTGCTCAGCCTTTGCTGACGGAAGCCCTGAAATGCAGACCTTATATTCTAGTCGGCTCTTCAGTGATGGAAAACAAAACCATACTTATTTCCAATACACTCTGGCTTCTATTCAAGGCTTCCGGAAGCAGTCACTTAATCACTTCATGCTGTGGTATCATAATAAGCATGGAGTAAATATCAGCGGGCAAATGGTCTCTCCCCTTTCAGAATTCACATTATTCAGAATTCACATTATGTGAGGATTGCCTTTAGAGCACGCTGCCCTACCGTGGTTCTCCTCCACCCCATGTGTTTTGTCTTTTCTGTCTCCCTAATTTATTGCTTTATAAAATTACATCATGAAGTTGAGTGGTGGTGTTTTATGTCCCAAGGCTGCATAAAACAGTATTTTTTTGTATCTCTCTAATGGTGCTAATTATAAGTGACCATTTTACATGTAGGGGTAGGGCCTGTAGAGTTGGAGGAGAAAGAAAGGAACATTATATTGTTGTCATCATGGGTGGGAGTGGACTGCATGGATCTCCTCTCTAACCGCTCATCTGCATTTCCGCCTTAACAAGGGTAAATGCAGAGCAAGACAGCCAGGATGTGGGGTCTGAGAGCATGGACTAAAAACTATGACAAAGATATAATGGAGTGGACAAGTATAACATTCTTCCTTCAGTGATCTGCATTCTTCCTAAACCTATGCCCCTACCCCCTCCAGAGAAGGACAGATTTCGAAGAGAAGCAGTGTTTAATTTAGAGCATATCAGAACTCTTCTTAATTGCTATAGCCTCTCTATAAGCTCTCAGGTACTCGCTAGAAGATACTGGGTAACATTTACTACTGCTATTACTATAAAGATTTACATAGAAGTGTGGGGCTCACTTGTGGGTGGGGAAAAATAAGCCACAATCACAGGAATTCGTTCATTCATCAAATAGATTTTGAGTCTGTATTATGCATATCCCTCCATAAGGCGTTAGCCTCATGGAGCTGGGAGCATACCACAAGAAACAGACGAATTCAAATAGGAAAGTGCATAAGTAAGATACTTATAAACTGAGTTAAGTTCCATGACTGAAATACCCAGGGGGGGGAAAAGCTGTAAAAATAGTTGCACGTTGTGTTAGAGAAACTAGTTTTAGAAAAGGTGGCTTAGGTAAGCTATTTCTAAGGAAATTGCATTTAAACTGGGACCTGAAAGATTTGGGGGACCAGGGACATGTCCTCTGTGGAGATAAATAGGATAGGCAAAGACCCTTAAATTGGAAAATTCCTAGGCTATTTGAAAATCTGATAGAGGCTGAGTTCGAGGTGGAATAGATACAAGAGCAGAAATCAAACAAGCTGTTTCAGTTTTATTACAAACTACGTATGAGGTCTGGAAATATTTCAGAATTTAAATTCTTTGTCACCTTTGAGAAAATATAGTTTAATTTTCATCAAAATCTTGTTTTCATAAACTCCTTTTATATTTTTTGTCATACAAGAAAGCTGGCCCTCTACTTCCCCCGTGTGGCATTCTTCTGCATTGCATGTGTCATGGTTTTTAGGGCATTTAGTCTTCAGGAAAGACATTGCTTTGTGTATTTCTCTTATAAGCAGGGAATGCCAAACTAAATAGGCTGACAGGCCACTTATACATTTTTCAATCTCTGTCTGAAAAATATTTCTATTTTTAGCCAATGTACATGAATAATTTCCTAGTCAAATCAACGAATGCTTTGTATCCTTCACTTGACTGCGTTTATAACTGATGATTTTACACGTCAAGTTGCCTAATTCTGTTTCCAAGTTAAACATTTGCCACAGGTTTATTTTGGAAAATATTGAAGGGAGTTTTATTGCTCAAAATTAGTAACTCTCTTGATCCTTCCTTCCTTCCTCCATTTCTTCTTTTCTTTGTCCTTTTCTCCCTTCTTTTTTCTTCAGGCAGCCATTTTCACTACAAGTGTTTTCCCATAAACTGTTGCCTTTGTGCCTTATGGATTACAGCTGCTGGACTTTCTCTCTCATTTCACTCTGTATTAGAGTAGACCCAAAACGCTTTTCTGAGGAGACTCTGAGCTCCGACTGCCAGTATTGCCTTGTTTCTATTTTTAGTCAGAAACTGAGTGGTCTTCTGCGGAAGCTCATCTTTATCAGGTTCCTTTGAGCTTGTACCCCACATCATTCAGTTGATTTTTAGAGGGTACAGTTCTGTTTGTGAATGGAAACACAGAATTACAGTTTTCCTGGTTCTTGTCAGGGACCATAATCTCAAATTCACTGCAGCTTGATACCTTTCAAACACTTGGCTAAGAGAAATAATATTTATGGAAGATGGCTGGGAGGAAATGCAGTCATCCATTTTGCCATATAATCTAAAATCTACTTCAGGATTAAGGGAGACCGTCAGAGAACTACCTAACTGAACCCACACACAGTCAAGCACAATGGCTTCTTTCTGAGTTGTGCTTTGCTATCATGATTAAATATTCTATAACCTCTCTATAAGTTCTATATCTTCCAGAGGAAGATATTGTCTCTTATTTTATTTTGGCATTTCTCCCAAATAACTGGCTTGTTTTATGTACATTCTTGCTACTTGTTATATATTTTCTGCTTTCCTCACGTCAATTCCGAAGGTCAACATCAACATCACATTTGTGTTCTAGCTTGACTGAGTGCACGATTTGCCAAGGCATGCATTTGTTCATTAGCTACATCCCTGGCACCATTTTACTTTCCTGTTTTTATTTTCCAAAGATCTCTTTAAAGGGTTTAAATATTTTATCTTGCCGTATTGTATGCATCTATAAACAAAGTAAAGGCATTTGGGAGCAAAGTGATATACAAATTACCATAGGGCCTTTATTGATGCTATCCTTAATTGTAAACGTTATTTCTTGGCTGAACACTCTGTAACTTAAATAAGTAAGAATTAAAACAGAATATACTGTAATTCCACAAGGACATAAGCCCCCCCCCAACATGGATTTTAGAAACCATGCTAATCCTATTTCTCAGTGTAGAAAGATAGAATTTGTGGACTATTGATGCATTGATTTTCCCCATGAAAAATATTGCTAACTGGGGAGAGGGGAGATGAAGAGTAAATTGAAAAGGGCACACACACTGTGTGGGTGAAGATGTGTCTTACCACTTCGGATCTGGATCTATGGCCTGGTTCATTGTCCAACATAATCATTCTGGGATTTTGAGTGATGATGAGCTTCAGGGATAATTACATTAAAATGCTTTAACTTCATGTAAGCATAATTTAATAAGATGTAGATCTTTTCAGTGCCCAACAGTCCAGCCTGGGATTCAGTCTTGAGAGCAGAGACAGTATGCCTGTATAGATGATATCTGGAAAGTATGTGCATTCTTAGACCTCCGTGCATCTCTACTAAGAGGTAGACTCTTAGACTTTTTCAATACCATGATTATCTTATCCTTTTCAATACCATTAAGGTTATCTTACCTAAAATATTGTTAAGACAAAGATTAAAATGTAGTATTAGCACTCAGGTTTATGTTGCAGACTAGACAGCAAACAGTGGTAGGCCAAAAAATTCAGTGTGTGTATAAACTGCAACTAATTTTTCTTACTGTTACAAACAATAGGGAGTAAGTAAATGTTTTTGATCATGTGAGCAACACCTTGAGCATGAGAAAATTATAACATTTATCCTCTGCTGGTGAGATTGCCAATTGTCAAAACTGGTTTGTTAAACAATTTGGAATTATACATTTGAAGATGCTTATGGGAAGTCCTTTTTGACCTTAAATATATCAACATCCATTCCTGGATTATTCTGTCTGCATGTTCGTCTCTGAACTTAATTCACAGAAGTGATCGTCCAGTGTTTTCTAATTCCTGTCACCTTTTCATCACACAAGGAAGCTCTGTGCGTCTCTCTGCCCCATTGCTGGCATGTGGCAAACATTTCACTTTCGGCAGCATCGAGTCCATCTCTGGAAACCAGGCCAACTGGCAGTATTCCTTACTTTTGCGTCCTCAGTCTATTAAAAACTGATACAAAGATGTGCCTCTTTTTCTTAACCCTGTGCTATGACCCAAGCATAGCAGGTCACTGATGAAGTGGACGCAGAATGGTTTCCTGACGGCAGTTGGTAGCTGATGCCAGCCATTCCCTAGGTAGGAGGGACAGTCAAGACTATAAATATATAAACACCCACAGACTGATTCCCGCTGCTGTGGAGGCTCTCACAGTGTGTGTCTCTCCACCAGGTCCTGCAAAGGCCGTAGCCATGCGGCGTCCTCTCTCTTCCCTACCGATGCCCAGTGGCTCCAATTTCCAGATCTGCTTTATCTTTGCAATTTCTTCCTTTTCTCCTACAGCTGACTTCTTCCAACAGAGTTCAGTAAGTAAAAGGGAATTTACAAAAAAACTTCTCTCATATGTAGCTATGATTTTTTTAAAAAATTGCTGGCATTCTTAAAAAAAACCTAAAAAACAATTCCTAGCATTCTTAAAATTTTCATTAGACAGGAGAAATAGAGGAACAATTAACAATTTCTACTGAACAGCTCTTCCTTATAGCCTAGTTATATTTTAAATGTGTAGAATGGGTGATACATTGATAACTTGTGATCAGTTTATCATACATCATGGGTTGAGTTTCCTTCTTTTCTTTCTTATTTTATTATAAGTATAACTTTTTTCTCCCTAGATGTATCTTGTACTATTTGTTCTATTTGTTTGTTCTTCCAGTTTACAAAAAGTAACTAAAGAAACGCAAGAAAAAAATTATTCACTTATTCAGTGCCTAGTATGAAAAATAGCAGTTTAATTTCTTTGAAACACTAACATATATTTTGCATATCTATTTTTTTCATTTTCTAAATGAAATGAAATACTTTGCTATATAGC
Organism: Ailuropoda melanoleuca; assembly: GCF_002007445.2. Lineage (NCBI taxonomy): Eukaryota > Metazoa > Chordata > Mammalia > Carnivora > Ursidae > Ailuropoda > Ailuropoda melanoleuca. The sequence goes on from NC_048218.1 coordinate 27,800,756, forward strand.
TGTGCACATATCACTACAATGATAAGAGGCTCCACTCACAGTCCATCTAAAGGACCAATGTGCCTCCCACATCTTAAGGAATTCAGCTGATGAAATAATTTCAATTAATCAAAGAAAAAAATTCTACTCTCTGGAGACCTTGTTTTCACATAGTTGTTAAACACTAGACTATATTATAAAAAGGTTTTCAAGAATTCTCTTAAGTATATAGATCACTGTTTCTTACAGGTAGAATGCCTAGAATAGATGTAGATTGTATTTTTAAGTTTTGTCAAATATTGCAAATTAACAGTATAGAAGAAATGTTTGATTTATGCAACAACGATGTTTATGAAATTTTAGGGGGGGTTTAAAAGGAATAAGTATTTCAGGGGCACCTGGGTGGCACAGTGGTTAAGCGTCTGCCTTCGGCTCAGGGCGTGATCCCAGCGTTATGGAATCGAGCCCCACATCAGGCTCTTCCACTATGAGCCTGCTTCTTCCTCTCCCACTCCCCTTGCTTGTATTCCCTCTCTCACTGGCTGTCTCTATCTCTGTCAAATAAATAAATAAAATCTTAAAAAAAAATTAAAAAAAAAATAAAAGGAATAAGTATTTCAGAACAGACCTGGTTCACTTATACTGTATGTATGATATTATCCTTTCATATCATTAGGTGCCTTGTACTTTAAATCTGTGACAAACTGTAACAGATTTTTAAAGAGGAAGTATTATTATAAAATGAATTATGTATTTTCTAAAGGCTGTATTGCTATAAATTTAACCGATAAAACTCTGGTTAATTTAGAGTTTTAAAGAAATATTCTCTTTTAAAGAGATTTTCATAATTGAATGATTTACATTGAAATGATAAAGAGTATTAAAATAAAGTGTTAAAAAATGTTTATATAAAGAAGTTTCCTCCCATGAGTCTCAGATTTGAAGTATGATTTAATTTTTGTATGAAATGGGAATGCAGATAATCACACACACACACACACACACACACACACACACACGTCCTATCTTAGTCAATAGTCAATACCACAGACTGGGGGCTTAAACAATAGACATTTATTTCTCACAGCTCTGGAGGCTGGGAAGTCCAAGACCCAGGTGCCAGCATATTTGCTGTCTGGTGAGGAGCTTTCTTGCTTCATCCTCACACTGCTTGGGGGAAGGGGGCTCTGTTTGCTTCCTCTTCTTGTTAGGGCACTAATCCCATCATGGAGGCTCCAACCTCATGATCTCATCTAAACAGACTTGCCGCCCAAAGGTCCCATCTCTGAATACTATGACACTGGAGATTAGGGATTCAACATGTGAATTTGGCGGGGTGAAGGGGGTGGTGGGGGAGCCACAGATATTCAGTCGATAGCACTTCCTAGACTTAAATTCTCAATCTGTTTTTAAAACTTATACATAAACAATTATCTCCTCTGATATAGTAAGTGCTACAACAGAAAAAAAAATGACTGAACTCTTAAAATTGGGTGGAAAAGAAAAGAAAGGCTTCCAGAAGAGTTGGCAATTGTGTTTAAATTAAGTAAGAGGTAGTGGGGTAATTTAAATCTCAACTTCACCCTAAATTGCAACATTTATGATCAATCCACCTTACAAATGCATATGCTGGGGTTGACACAGGTGCATATTAATGAATATGATTTTGTTCCCTAATAAAGTTAGCAGAAGTAAGAAAATAATGGCAGGTCCAGGGTTTAATCTCTAGTGAAGACACAGTAAATTAATCCTAAATTAATAATGTTTGATTATGCCATGTCCTACCCCAATTATTTCATGTTGCCATCCTGGAGACTTTTTAGTTAGAGTGTCAGTGTGATCCACATCTTGTACTCAATATTTTAAAAATTTAGGTTATCTCCTCATTTTCTGATTAATCTCCACAGTGATACTGGAAGGACTGGCAGGTATTCTTGCCGCATTATAAAACAAAGTATAAGAACCAGAAACCTCTTTAATCTTTCACAATCTTGTCTTATTTTCATAGAAATTTTACTGTTTTGTGAATTTCAAATTGGAATTTGCCCTCGCAGAATTTGACATGCATATCTTCCAGTCTGATATGATAACCTGAGCTCTCTCTTTGCAAGCGGTATTTTATAAGGCTCATTCTCTACCTGGGGACAAGTGGACAAAAAGTCATCACCTTCACAGCAGCTGTGGTCATATTTCACATTAAACTGACTGTGGATATTTAAAATTTTGAAGGTTCCATGTCTAAATTCTACTTCAGGAAATAGACACTGTTACTATCTATATTTGAAAGAAACTACTGTTTTTAAATTAAACTTTAAATTTTGGGGTACTTATAAATTCATATTGTGTTAAAAAAAATAATACAGAGGATTCTCATGTACCTTTTACCCAGCTTCTTCCAATGACACTGTCTTATAAAATTGTAGCACAATATTCCAATCAGGATACTGACCGGGATATAATCCACTCAGCTTACTTAGATTCAGTTTTACATTTTATATTGAAGCCTACAATGCACTTAATTTTCATTTTTTAAAATAAAATATCTGGGCGCTAAATCTATTGATTAGTTCTTCAGTTAAATTTTACCTCTATTACACAAACTATAGGTACACAGCTCCATTCAATGCAAGTTATTTCTAAAGTTAAATGGAAACAAAACTTTTGAAGGGAAGTCTAAGAGTGTTTTCTAGCTATGGGTAGGGGTAAAACTGCATTATTTTTAAAGGAATTAAAATTATTATTAATTTTTAATTTTTTCCCTTTCATTTCCAAACCTAAATAATTTTTTAGACTTTGAAAGCATGTATTTATTAATAAGCAAAAATATGTGACAACTGTGGTGAGAACATGACATGTATGTATGTTTTAGCACTTAGATACATCTTACATGAAAACAGGTCTTCGTAATAGAACTATTATTTCATACAATTAGAAGTCATAAGAGGTGTTACAGGATGCTATAAAAGAACAATTTTTTTTTTTGTAATGTAAGATATGCTAGGATAGTAGTAAATAAAAGCCAGTGTACCACATTTGGCAGGGACTTACTGTACATTTAGAGGAATGGGTTTATCAACCTCCCCCACCCATCTTCTCTGTTCTGGAAACAAACTTTATATTATAGTAGTAAGGGCAGGTTGAATCCTTGTTCGCTGCTGTTGTCTTCTTGCATGTGTTCTTATGGATGTAAATGAATGAGCCAGCAGATAGAGCACAACTTGTAAAATGGGATTTCAGAACTTCTTATAGTTTAACAAGTATTTGCCTAGCTTCCCGAAATACACTAAAAGCATTCTAAATATAGAGTGGATAACTTTTATTTATGTTTTTTAAGATTTTATTTACTTATTTGAGAAAGGGAGTGCACAGAGTGGGGGGGGGTTGGGGGGGAGAGAATTTGCATGAGCAGTGGGGAGGGGCAGAGGGAGTGGGAGCAGCAGGCTCCCTGCTGAGCCAGACACTGGGACCCTGGGATCATGACCTGAGCTGAAGGAGGAAGCTTAACCGACTGAGCCACCCAGGCGCACCCCCACAGTGGATAAACTTTATTTTATATACATGCATCAACTGTGTAATAATTTGACTAATCTGTTCAAAATTAAATTGACTAAAGACATTAACAAACGTCATGATATGCAATTTTAAGGTTTATATCGTTATGGAAATATTCCCTAAGACATGCCTTTCCATACTAGATTGATATTTTTCACTTGAATATTTAAAGGTTATACTTAATTAAAATAATAGGGCAACCCTCATAGTAAAGGAATCCTGATTTGGTGAGGTGAGATGTATTAATTTAGTTTAAATTAATGTAAAATATTTTATTTGGATTTAGTTCTATAGGCCAGATAGAGAAAGCAGGGGAATGACTCTAGGGTATTCTTCACATCTTAGGGGTTAATTCTCAGGTGTAGGTGACACTCAACTCAGATAAATTCAACCCTCTTTTATAATCTCAAGTTATCCCCTCCTGGTAGGAAATGTGGCCCAGAAAATCCAAGTTCCTTACCATTAGATCCACTAGGATTGATGAATTGGGATAGTGACTTAATACATTGGTGTTGCCATGGTAATATCCTCAAAATCAAATCCTTATTTGCTGAACCAGAGGGGCAGATAGTGGCTGAAGGCATATCTGAAGCTTAGGTTATAAGGCAAGCTCTTATTTGAAGCATTTATTTTTCTTCAAACATTTCTAGAACTCTTTTCTATAGGAAACATTGATTAAGGTGGCAGTAACCACAATGGAAATAATGTGGGAAACCTATTACAGCAAATAGTTTATTTTCCACAGTGTTTACAATTTCTAAAACTGATACACAGAAGTTGTGTTTATTGAGTTCCCAATTTTTAAAGTTGCATTACAAAAACTTAACACAAAATTCCTGTCTGTCAACCATTGAAAGAATTTGCAATGAATTGATAGGCATATTCATCAGTATTAGATGTATTTGTGAATTTTTTTCAGAGACACGATTTCTTCCTGGAGAATGCTTAAGTACTTTCCCAAAGCCATGAGACTTGAACCTAAGGCCTTCCCTATATCTGAGTGTCCTCTTCCACCCATCCCCACCTCTGGGACAAATGTGTCAAGTTACTTCTTTTGAGGAATAAACTCCTAAAGTAATAGACATGAGAGTGAATTTAGACAAAATTTCAGAAATGGTCATTCACTGTTGTCACTATGGCTTTCATTTTTCTATCACAACTAACATACTTCTAGTTGTTTTCTCTGTGAGATTGTGTCTTCTTCTTTTTGGTTTACATTCCTAGGGGTCTATGAGTATAGATCCCTAATAGCTATTTTGAAAATAATTTCAAATATGAAAGCTTGAAATGTATTGCCATCACAGAAAGTTGGGGGGAGAACTTATATTTCATGAAGGCTATCTTGATGTGCTTCCTTATGCATGAGTTTACGACCTCACATGTGCTGTGTCCTTAGTTTCTTGAGGGAAAGTTTGGGGAAATAAAAAACCTGGGGACATATTAAGTTGATTATCAGTTTGAAAGGGCAGACCTCATTCATTGTTACCACCACCTTTTTAAAACAAACTTCATTGACTGCTTTTACTAAATCAGTTTTTGGAGGCTTTCACATTTTGGGATTAAAAACATTTACGGGCGCCTGGGTGACTCAGTTGTTAAGCGTCTGCCTTCAGCTCAGGGCGTGATCCCAGGGTCCTGGAACCGAGCCCCACAACAGGCTCCCTGCTCCACTGGGAGCCTGCTTCTTCCTCTCCCACTCCCCATGCTTGTGTTCCATCTCTCGCTGGCTGTCTCTCTCTCTGTCAAATAAATAAATAAAATCTTAAAAAACAAAACAAACAAAAAACCCCAAACAAAACCCCACATATTTAGAGTCTGAAGCAAAAAAAAAAAAAATTGTGAGCCCATATAGTGTAGTTGTAATATTGACTCTGTAATATAAAACCTATGTTCTTTAAGGTATGTGATGTTTTCTTTAAAAATTGGTGATAAGGAAGAGTCATGTTGGCTGTATTTAATTTTAACTATGTTCTAAAAGAGTCTCTAAAATAAAATTGAAAAAGCACACATACCTTTAAAATGCTGAAGCTCTGTTACTTCTTTATAAGGGTGGTTAGAAAGAAAAAGAAAAAAGAAAGTCCTTAAATGTCTCTCCGGCATTGAGACAATTGCCTTTAAAATATTTAGCATACATTTAAATTTGCTTTTTATAGGAGGCTGGGTACAGCTAAAAAATTGGGTTGGGGATGTCCATGATAACTTAAAGGGGGAAAAATCCTAACCATACGTAAGTTATGAATTAAGAAGTGGTAATGCATATCGGTTTAAATTCTGCAAATTGATTTACTAAAGACTAACCTAGAGTAGAAGAAAGTATAATGTTGGATGCAGTAAATAGCAGTTCTTGGATGTAAAATGTGTCAGGGGTGCACAGTTTCAACCCCCACACCCCACTAAAACGAAACAAAAAGTGATAAAAATTATGTCTTCATAACTGTGTGTGTGTGTGTGTGTGTGTGTGTTTAAGCTGTTATTGAACTAAATATTCTGTCTGTTAAACTCTGGGTTTCCCCTAATTTTCTGAAGACCAATTAGAGCCAAAAAAAAAAAAAAGATCTTAAAATAATTTATCATGAGAATCTGGATTCCCTTTCATTGTAAGTAAGGTTTAAAGTTATCATCACTTCTCTGTTTCTGTAATCTTTTCTTCATATTTACTTCAGTCAGACATTACTTCTGTGAGGGCTTACTCGTTTCTGTACCCCCCCCCCACTATACCCTGTCTGGAACCCAGTAGGAATGCTTTGCATGCGTGGGAACCCCACCCTTTGGTGACCAGTACATGTTCTTTCCTCAGTAGTCCAGTCTATGTGACCTTTGGGTCTCTAGGAAGATCTTTAGGACGAACAAAGCCTAAATGCTCAGAGATGTCAGTGTTTGAAAGCTTTGGAAGTTTAAGGTTCTTTTAATGAGTCGACATTCCCTTTAAAATGGTTACGTATTCCTTAAATTGACTCTGTAAACATGTGCTAGGTTAATATTTAAGTCAGTGTGGTGTCACTGGGAAAGGTTGTGCTGCACTTTTCTGCATTGGGAATGATCCCCAACCTGGGAAGCTTTCAGGGTGACATTTAGATGGAACTTTCTAGAAATATATCACTTTCTCGGGAAAGTACTGCAGAGTAGAACAGATTTATAGAGCTGGGAGCCTATTATGCAGAGCTGTAGATCACTACTGTCGACCAATGAGACCAGCTTTTGTGTGTGCGTGTGCAAATATTCACCTAATGTCCTTTGTCTTGTCTTTCCCTGTTGAAGTAACAATTCAGTTTGATTTTTTTTTTGTCTGAAAATTCAGATTGCTCTTTACTCTAAATCATTTTCCTAGATTTTTTGTTCCTAATCTCATGCGTTAAACAAATGTTTTTGTTTAGCTGTATTTGTCAGGAATGATAGATTTAACAGCAAAGCATAACTGTAGACAGGTAGTTAAAAATCTAGTACAATAAATCATTGTATTTACCATGTGTTTGTGAAGGGATATGATTAAAAAGGAAACACGTGTGAGGTAGAAAAATAAATCCAATAAGATTATTTTAGGAGAGCAGTATTAGAAAGTTCAGAATTGTAATCATTATACAGAACTTTTCTTTTTTAAAGGGAAACAGATCTTGTATTTGTTACTTGATATATTTAAGTCTTCTAATACTTTGTCCTATAAATGTAGTATTGTCTTTTTTGCATAAAGCAACTAGTTTATAATCATAGAATTATTTCAACTTACTTGTTGAAATAGAGTGACAATTTCCACTTGTTAGAGAGCATTACATACATCAAAGCTCAGAAAGGAGCAAATCTTTACTATTATGCTGTATGTGATTAAAACATTGCTTTGCCAGATCAAAGCACTTTGGTGCATTTTCCAAAACAATAAGCTAGAAAACCAATTTTTCTTATAAGACCATGTGATTTGAATAAATATTGTCATTTAACTTTAACTGTAAGTCATGTCCATGATCTTACAATTTGAAAACTGTCTGTGGTATGGTTATTACTAATCACATCCATGTTGGATACTCATTTATATATAAATGGAATACCTTTTTGTTTTAGAGTCCAATGTATTTTCTGTGTACACCAGAAATAGAAAAAAACAATATGGATATTACGTTAACATGCACACACAAAGGTGGGACAAATAAGCATATGCATTGCCATAGCTTTTTAACAAATACATTACTTTGCAGGATATGATAAAACTTTTCTGTTCCAACTCTCTAAGGTTTATAAAATGATACTTGAGTGAGTTATTTTAATGAGCACTGGACATTTTGGCTGTTTTCTTTTGCCTTCTGGGAAAAATTGACTGCATTGAAAGGTGGTCATCTTGAAGGCTAGCTGCTATTTTGGCTGCTGACTTCCACTGAGAATTTTCATCCCTAATAACAGGAAGTGTAAATAAAATCTGATTGCTACCAGCTACTTGGGTCCCTTTACAACTGTAAATAACAACTTCCAAATTTTTGCTTAAAGTGTCACACCAATGGTAGGACTATTTCACATTTTTTTCAAGTCAGGAATAGGCATCTCTTTCTTGTTGTATGAAAGATAAATTAACAGATCTTGTCTGTGACTCCTAGCTTGGAAAACTGATTTATTATGGACAGAGACACAACAGAGAATAAGAAATCTGGAACTTCACTGTCTCGTGACGATTCCTCCCCCCACCATGGAATTTGGTTTAATGTACTCCCAATTTGGGCATCGTTTAATGTTTTAATATTAGAAATTCTAAAAGTGTATTCTTGCTACAGTTTCATTCCAAGGACAGGATTTTTGCACAACTCCAATATATGTGAGGGTTTTATTTTCCCTTTTATGGTTTGCCTAGAAAGGACCACAGTTATTTGTTATGCTATTTTCTTTATAAAGATTATGAAAAATCAATGTCAAGGTGGATACACATGTGCAAATCTTCATCAAGTTGATGTAATGTCAATCTTTTAAAATTTTGCCATTATCAGTGCTGCTAAAACCTGTTATAGAAAATGGAATTCTTAAAAAAAAAAAGAAATTGGAATTCTTTTACTGAATAAACCCAGATAAAGGTGTGTTTCCCTGTAACGCCTACATCCTACCTGTTAGGGTCATCAGCATGTTAATGTAATTAGGGAATACATTACATTTCAACTCAGCTGTTTGAATTTTCTATATTTCTCTCAGTATAGCCTCATTCAGATTCAATTTTTTTTGTAGAATGGATTACTTTTTTTAAAAAAGATTTTATTTATTTATTTGAGAGAGAGAACACAGGAGCAGAGGGGAGAAAGGCAGAGGGAGAGAGAGAAGCAGGCTCTGGCTGAAGGGGCCCGACGCGGGGCTCGCTTCTAGCGTCCTGGGATAATGACCTAAGCTGAAGGCAGACGTTTAACTGACTGAGCCACCCAGGCACTCCTGTATTACTTACTTTTTTTTTTTTAAAGATTTTATTTATTTATTTGACAGAGATAGAGACAGCCAGCGAGAGAGGGAACACAAGCAGGGGGAGTGGGAGAGGAAGAAGCAGGCTCATAGCAGAGGAGCCTGATGTGGGGCTCGATCCCATAACGCTGGGATCACGCCCTGAGCCGAAGACACTCAACCACTGTGCCACCCAGGCGCCCCTGTATTACTTACTTTTAAATGAATCTTTACTTTTAAATGAGTTCTTGATGTGTCTGTGACTAATCACGGATGCAGAAATCAAATAGGTTATTTGCTTGCCTCTATTTTTTATAAGTAACTCAAAGGTACTGTTTAACATAATCACTTAATAGTAGAGGTATATTCTAGTAAAATATGCTTTTTAAAAAGTGACTTTATTTAAGTGACCTTTATGCGCAATAATTTTCAATATGTAATCTGAAGCACCATAAACTCTTTGCCTAGACAAAATAAAATCATAATCAAGAATTATATTGCAAATTATCACTCATGCTTGGTGGCTTAAAAAAAATCACAAAGATTTATGATCTTATAGTTCTATAGCTTAGAAGTCCAATACAGATCTCTGGGCTAACATCAAGGAGTCAGCAGGGCTGCATTCCTTTTTGGAGGATCTAGGGGAGAGTTCAGTTCCTTTCCTTTTCCAGTTACTAGACACCACTCGCATCCCTTGGCCCATGGCTCTCTGTCATCTTCAAAGCCAGCAACATGGCATCTCTCCGTGCTTTCTTCTGTAGTCACATCTCTCTGATTCTCTTATTTAGCTGCTGTCTTCCATTCTTAAAGACCCTTGTGATTACATTGGATTCAGTAGGATAATTTGAGATAATCTCCCCATTTTGAAGTCAACTGATCAGCAACCTTATTTCACCTTTGCCATGTAACCAAATACACTCACAGGTTTCATAGATTAGAATGAAGACGTGGGCATCATGGAGCATGCTCAGAATTATGACCTTATTCTGTCTGCCACAAGAATGAAGCCAACTTCTAAAATAAATTTTGAAAGCCCTAACTGGCTTTTTGGATGCATTAGTAAAATAAAAATAGTTTTTTAAAGATTTTATTTGTTGGGGCGCCTGGGTGGCACAGCGGTTAAGCGTCTGCCTTCGGCTCAGGGCGTGATCCCGGCGTTACGGGATCGAGCCCCACGTCAGGCTCCTCTGCTGGGAGCCTGCTTCTTCCTCTCCCACTCCCCCTGCTTGTGTCCCCTCTCTCACTGACTGTCTCTATCTCTGTCAAATAAATAAATAAAATCTTTAAAAAAAAAAATAAAGATTTTATTTGTTTATTTGAGAGAGAGAGCACAAGCAGGTGTGTCAGGGGCAGAGGCAGAGGGAGAAGGCGACTTCCACACTGAGCAGAGAGCCCAACGTAGAGGTCGATCCCAGAACCCTGGGATCATGACCTCAGTCAGAGGCAGGCGCTTAACCTATTGAGCCACCCATGCACCCCAGTAAAATGAAAATAATAATAGAATAATCAAAACCAAATATAAAAATAATTTGTTAAATAAAATTTAACTTAAAAAATACGTAAACTGAAACATAATTTTCCTTCAGGAACTCTAGCAGAATTTACTACTGTATCACACAACTTCACTAATGTTCCCCCCAAAGAATAACATGTGTAAGGGTAACTACAACATTTCAGGACATGAGCAAAATAATGTACCAGGTTTTGTCAATCACAAAATGAGCAACTTCAAACTCAAACTTCTCTGTTCTTCTACTGGGGATGTGCTGCTGGTGTGAAGGAAGATTCAAGGATGACTGCGTCACAGCACTGAACCTAGCATTTTTCTTTCAAACAATGATCAGCCACGTATGCTTTGGGACCTGAAGTTAGATCCGTAGATTTGTGAAACTATAATGGACTCAAGGTCATTTTTGGGTCATGCTTTACAATATAGACAGGAAGAAAATAAAACAGACAAAGGTGAAGAGGCTTATGTAGGCTCATCTGGGTGTTGAGACTGGGGCTAGAATTCATGCGTGCGTCCTTTAAACTCTTCCCCACCGATCACACAAGGATTTGGCCACAAGGAACACATTAACTGACATGACTGCACTGAGCATCTTTTTTGTTTAACTGATTTTGACGATCTCATTGGGAACTTATATTATTTGGGGTCCTTAGTTATCCTACCTAACGTCACTTAGGTTTGCTCTGGGTAGTTTAGACAAAAAATAAAATTAAAACAATCACTAGAAGCTCCCACAAACTTTATTTGTGGCAAAGAAAGCAATGTGGAGGTTGTGCACCTGCAAATAGTGAGACCTCCCAGCAGACTGCTCGGGTGGGGAAGCTACCACTGTTGATGTACAGCCTGGGTGCCCCTGATGCTGGGAACAGGGCGCTGTGCTGGGCGCTCTGCCTCCGCAGCTTCCCAGGGCTGGGTGTCTCCACCACGCTCTGCTACACTCATCAAAGTGAAGTCTGGATATAACCACCTTCTTCAAGAATCTCTCCTCTAAACCGAAATCTCAAGCAAATTCATCTATCTTCTTAGGTGTAAGGGAAAATGGGTTTGTGCTTTAAACCTGGAGAAGTCCCAAAGTGAATCTTTCCTGGACCTGGGCACAGTGTTCAAGAAATACAGCTCAAAAAGCATCAGCGATGTTAACTCCAAGGCTGTCAGATCATCCTTAGTTCTTGACTTGGCAGAGGGCTCATTTCCCCCCAGATAGCTTCTAGCCTACAAGTTGATGTAACTTTCGGTGGTAAAAGAGCAGCAACAACAGTAGAGAGAATGAAGATTATAAAAATTATACATGTTGGGGTGGAATGGGGAGAGACCGATGTCATTGTTAATACTAGTATGTATCCATGGCTTTTAAAATAATAATCAGAATTCAATTAAGTGATTTGTTATCCATAAGTTAGAAATCAGTTGCTGTCAGTTTTTGATTAACATTAGATTCAATCATTCTAGAAGCCTGATTATATTTTGTTACATAGCTCATTTAAACAATTGAAAATCTAATTCCTAACTATGCTTATTCAAGGTAATTCTAAGTATATTCTTCAAAGAGGAAATGAGTTACCTAATTTGGTAACTGTGCAGAAATTTTCAGCTGTCAATCATGACCACGAGGTGATCTTGCAGAGTAATCCTGTATGTTAGCTTCTGTTCCTACCAAACTTTTGAGATAGGCATTATGATTATCCAGATAAGGAAACTGAGGCATAACTTGACAAAGTTCATTGAGCACACTTGTGGTAAAATAAATAATTTTACACAGGCCTTCCGTATACATGTCCTATGTGATATCCTACCCTTGGATGGAGTGGGGTGGGGTGTGTGTATGATTAAGTCAAGTTATAAGGCAAGGGTAACGAAACAGTTGTTCTTATGATAATTTTATGTTCCTTAAGTCTCTGTAGCAGATTGGAGATAGTTTTGCTGTCTTTAGAGAAGTAAACTGCCATATTTTGAGAGGATTATATGGCTGGGATCTGAGGGGGGCATGTAAGAGTTGAGAGCAGCATTTGTTGACAGTCCACAAGGGAACAGGACCTTGTATTCCTCTGTCTTTAAGGAGCTGAATTCTTGGGGCCTCTGGATGGCTCAGTTGGTTAAGCCCCTACCTTTGGCTTAGGTCATGATCCTGGAGTCCTAGGATCGAGTCCCTCATCGGGCTCCCTGCTCAGCGGGAGTCTCCTTCTCCCTCTGCCCCTCCCCCCTTTCGTACTCTCGCTTGCTCTCTCATTCTCTCTCAAAAGAATAAATAAAATCTTAAAAAAAAAAAAGGTGCTGAATTCTGTCATCAACCTGAACAAGGCTGGGAGAGGACCCCAAGCTCCAGAGGAGGACTGCAGGCTGGCCGGCACCTTGATTTCAGTCTGTGAACCCCTGAACAAAGGACCTATTGGAGCCGTACCTACATTCCCGACCCATGGAAACTAAAGATAATACATTTGGGTTGTTTGAAGCCTGTAATACGGTAAACTGTTACACAGCAAAAGGAGACTAATACACATGATGAAGGCCACAGAGCTGAGGAGTGGCTGAGGAAGTAATTGTACCGGGGAAGTCTGACTGCAAAGCCTCCGGTCTTTTCCAGTTGAATCACTGCCTCTGGGTTAGAGGAACCAGCTATGCAGAAATCCAGGAGAACTGTCACAGGCTCCTCATACTCTGGGTCAGGCTAGTGGGTGGTACACTCCTGTTAGAGAATTGTAGATTTGTCTTTTGATAACCAAATTTAAAGGTGAGTTATTGATGATTTAGAATTTAACTGAGTATTATGTTATGATTAGCTTTCTGATCTTTAAAAAGGATAAGAAAAAAATGTCTAACCATTACTCTGATTGTATTAGGAAATATAGCTACATCTGAATCAGGTCTTTAAATTTTAAGCACTTATTCTTTTTATGCAAAATACAGTTTTCTGGTCCAAAATAGTAATACAGTGTAAAACCACAATAGATCTGAGATACTTCAAAGGGAATATGTACCTATTAATGCCAGTTTTCCCAAATTTTATGTCAAATACACTATGCCATTATTTGGTAAATATGTGATTTTTTTATGTTTGTGCTTATCTCATATCTTTATCACAAGTGTATGGCTATGTACGTATATATTTACATAGAAAAGTTGAAACAACTTCGAGAAAAACATGAAGAAAAACTGGTTATTTAATAAAATATGAAAGGAAATTAGTACAGAAACCCAAAAAAATGTATGGCCCAATAATTTCATTACTATATTCCTTCATTATCTAAGTTAACTAAATTTCCTTCAAAAAATGCTTTAAATAGATCACTGGTTTGCGCATCCTAGAAATATAAAATATATTCATTTTGTTTTATTGTAAAATAGTCATTAAAGTGTATTCTTGAGATTTGATAAATAATTTGAGACCAATTGACAATTCTAGGAAAGATGACTACATACATGGCTTCTTTAAAAACTACAGTAATGCATCATTGTTGTTACTGTTTTTAAAGGTATGAACATTTTGTTACATAACAGTATTCTTCTGAATCTGTACAATGGTCACTAGTCACTAATTTTGCCATATTCTCTGCTATAAGAAACAGTATCTTCAGCTAACTCTAGGTATAAAAACATTAGAAACCTAATAATCATCTATTTAGGGAATAAAATTTCTCTAAATCATAAGGGATATATGTTTCATAGTATGATGGCACAGATGGAAATTATTTGCCAAAGTAATACTTTGAAGCTCATGTATTGCTAATTTGTATATGCATACTATTTTTAAAATTTAGATACATGTATGTCCCTATGTATAGTGCATATTGAAATTTTACTTAGACATGTTGATTTAACTCCAAATGTTGTCTGTAAATATTTTAGGCTAACTATTCAAAGCATAGTCTTTATAATGAAAACCTGTCTATCACATGAGTGCCCAGATTGTAATCATTATATATTCTTGTATCAGTCTGTCCTCTCAACAAGTGTTCTTAATCAGTGTTCTTAATTGAACGCTGTAAATTGGACTTAGAGTTATTTTTCTTGCTTTGTGCTCCAAAAATCCTCACTTTAGATCTTTCTAAGGATATAACAGCCTCTACAGAAGGCATAGTTTATCACCCAGCTTTTATACAAATGTGACATGAGCTCATTATATTTCTGCCACTAGATTTTATCACTTTAATAATCCATTACAATATTTATAGAATGGCATGATGAATCATTTTATATTTATCATATTATACAACAAATATCGTGACATGCCAATAAATCACTCTATTTTACAGAGCGTTGAGATTATTCTTCCAGACTTGCATCAAAATGATGAGTCAGCATATAGTCTCTACCAAATGTATAGTTTTGCACAGATTTATACCTTAGAATGGTAATGCATATGGAAATTCAAAATTGTTTGTTTTTTAATCTTTTACCAAGGTAAACTTATTTAGTTGTGCAAAATATTAAATTCCAAAATAAAATATTTATTATAAATGAGCTATGGCTTAGGAGTAATGCAAATCACGCAAGAGTAATAAAACTTCGTATAGGGTGGGATTGCTGGTGAACATTTTTCCTGTTGCTAGAATGGACTGGAGGAAAAACTCTATTTTAATAATTAGAGCCCACAGAAAAGAAAGGAATATAGAAATGTGTAACCTACCAATTATACAGACAAGAAAACGGGTTCACATATGTTAAGGAATGTAATCAGTTAGACTGACAAAGAAGTGAGATCAGGAGTTGAATTTTCACATACTTATTTCAGTGTTACTTTATACTAAATCCTTTTTTTTCTTTGAGATTCAGTTACTGAATTTTAAGGGTTTAATATTTTATGTAAATAACAGATGAAGCTGATACATATGGTCAATCGAGTTAGCCTAGATGGTGGCAGCATCTTTGGGAGTCCAAGTGACATTATATTGGAAATATATTTGAAATAAACTTCTGTTGTTTATGAGCCACTCAATTCATGATAAACCAAATTTAATCAAACAACTTAAGGGATGCTTTAGTTTCTTTGCTTTTCCTAGCAATAGAGCAAACCAGAGCGTTGGAATTACAAACAAACAAAAAACCTAAAAAAGCCCCCTAAACCAAAACAAAACTGTGGTTTACCTTGAAGATCCATAAATACCTTAAGCTACATACAATTTACAAAAAAGATAACTTTTTAAATTTATATTCTTCCTTATCTTGTGATGTTTAATTGTCTTTGGTGTTAGAGCATTAAACATCTTCTAGAGGGCATAGTATCTTTCAGTTACAAAGTGTGAAATGTGTCTTTCTGTTAGAGCTTCACAAATGTTTCAGTTACCAAGATTTGTTGTGGCCTTCTATTCTTGTCTTATGAGAAATCTGACGGAAAAATCAAAAGCTCCCCTAAACTGTACACACTTGTATATTATTAAGCACTATTATGTATTTTTTTAAGATTTTGTTTGTTTGAGTATAGTTGACACACAATGTGATGTTAGTTTCAGGTGTACACCAGAGTGATTCAACAAGTCTATGTATTATGCTGTGCTCACCACGGGCATACCCACCATCTGTCACCTTACAATGCTATTACAGTACCGTTGACTCTATTCTCTATACTGTGCCTTTTATTCCATGACTTATTTATTCTGTAATTGGAAGCCTGTCTCTCCTATTCCCCTTCACCCATTTTGTCCATCCCCCCACTCCCTCCCCTCTGGCAACCATTGGCTTGGTCTCTGTTTGTAAGTCTGATTCTGCTTTTTGTGTGCTTGTTCATTTGTTTTGTTTTTTAGATTTCATGTGAAATCATATGGTATTTTGGTTTTTCTCTGTCAGACTTACTTCACTTCGCATAATACCCTCTAGGTCCATCCTGTTGTTGCAACTTAAGCACAGTTATTAAGCACATAGTGTTTTAGGATTTTTACTCTTAACGTAAATTGAGAATTTTCAAAGGATTGAAAAGTCCGCGTTTGGGGTTAAGTCCTAAACTTTCATTTCTTTGATTGGTTTAACAAACGTAATGAGCATCTCATAGTGACAGGTGTTGATTTAGGTGCTACAGTAGTGATTTAGCTGATTTAGGGGATAGAACAGGGAACACTACACAAAAATCATGGTCTCCTTAGAACTTACCTTCTGTTATGGTAAGACAGTCGCAAGGAAAATAAAACACATAGTATGTCATATGCTGATAAGTGCTGAGGGGAAAAACGTGTGTGTGTGTGTGTGTGTGTGTGTGTGTGTGTGTGTGTACACAGCGGTTAGGGAGGGAGGAAGGAAGGGAGGGTATACAAATTGCAGTTTTAAATAGCACAGTCAAGGAAGGCCTCACTAAGCAGGTGACGTTCAAGCAAAAAGCCAAAGGAAAAGAGGATAAGCCCTGCAGCATAGCCCAGTGTTTAAGAGCACAGCCTTTGCAGGTAGAAAATCTGTAGTGCCTGATGTGTTCAGGAAGGGCAAGGAGTTTGGTGTGACTGGGCTGTAGTGAGCTAGAGGCACCGTGAGAACACAGGAGCTAGACAGATATAGGGCCAGATTATTCAGTTCCTTATAGGCATCTGTAACATCTCAGGCTTTTACTTTGAATGAGATGGAAAGCCACTGGAGAGTGTTTACCTAGACATGCGTCATGATCTGGCTTATGCTGTAAAGGATCACTCTGGCTATGGGGAGAGGCTGTGGGAGGCCAGGGTGTATACATAGGAAACACCAAGCCTTCCACTTGTGGGGTAGACCCTATCGTCTCTCACCTAACCTGGGGACATTATTCCACTAACTTTCCCCTTTTTCTGTATCATCAATTCTCCTCTTTGCAATTAATAATTTTCTTCATATACAAACATGCTACAATTATTCTTCTCTTAGAACACCTTCCAGGTCATACAACCCTCGCAAGTTCCTGCCTCTTTTCTTTGATGCCCAGAGCTAAGCTGTTTTAGTAGTCCGTACCCATCATAACCAAATCCTTTCTTTACAGTTTTTGGAGATTCCACCCCAATCTGCCTTCTCCTTTGCTACTTTACAAAATATGTGCTTGTCAGGGACAACACTGACCTCCTTACTCATCAACTCTTAGTCTTTTTCTCAGCATTTGACACGGCTGAGCATTCCCTTCTTCAAGCATTTCTTCACTTGGTTTCCAGGACACTATAGTCTTTGTTCGACCTACTGAATAAACTGTTGCTTTTTACGTTCCTTTGCTTGTCTTCCATCTTCCCAATTTCTGAATTGCAGCATGACAGAGCTAAATTCTGACACTAATTTCTTCTACCCAAAGTTAATCCCTATATGTTTTAACTCTCATGCATATACTGCTAACTTCCTAATTTTTATTTCCAACTTTCATTGCTGTGCTCAGAATTGTATGTTCCACTGCTTGGTTGATATTTTCACTTAAAATCTAATAAGTAACTCAACATTATTATTTGCAAAATTGACCCTCTGACCTTTCTCCCTTCAAAACTTGGTACTTCTAAAATCTTGCCCATTTTGGTAAATAAATTACATTGTTTAATTATTTAAACCGAAACCCATGGAGTCATTCTTAACACTTATTTTTCTTTTGTTCCTACTCAGTCCATCAGGAAGTCCTGCAAGTCTACTTTTAATTCAATATAGGTAGATTCAAGATATTTTATGCTGATACTACCCTTATCCAAGCCACCATCACCTCTCAATGGAACACTGTCATGGTCTCCTGTCATTTGAGTTTCTTAATCAAGAGCAGATGAAGCTAGATAGTGGGTTTATTGCCAATTCTTTCTTTCTGAAATTGTTATTATCATAATTATTATTAGTTGATTCTTACATACTTGACTTATAAATTAAGCTATCTCATCAAAAATATCTGCGCTATGTCCTTTATGATCATTAAAAACATCCTAAACATCCTTTATTAAAATCTTGAGAGAAATTTCTTCCTATGGTTGATTTTCAATGGTGAGCTCTTGCTCAAGAACAAGAGGCAAATTTGAAGGTATTGGCTGAGAGTAAGTCAAAACTGAATTCAAAGAGAAGAAGGTTGTTGCTTTATAAGGATCTGAAATTCTTTGGGAGTCTTAATATCATAGGAATGAGTAGATTTTGCATAAAGGGCACCTTATAAATATCTCATTAGCTATCCAGTTTTTATAATACATCTAATTAAGTGTCACATTCCCTCAGTCAAAGTTAGCATTTATGGTTCATAATTTCTACATTGGTAAAAATTTTAATTTGGTCATAACGTTTGACTGGGTTTCAATCATAATTGCACTTTTAGGACATGTAGTTTACCTGAGTTGATAATTTAAACCATTCAAAATCTTCAGATAAATACCAACTGGTTCTCATAATTCTCTGTTTTTGTTTATCTGAAGTTGCTTTATCATGAAGGCTTCCCTAGAATCTCATGTATGTCAAAGTTGTTCTTTAGGTTACTGTAAAACACTTTTGAAATTAGAAAGCCCCCATCATTTCACAGATAAATGGAAGAACACAGAAATGAATTTGACCTCTTTGCTGCTTTGGCATCTTTGAATTACTACCAAGTTTCCTATAAAAGCTATTAGCTCATTAGTAACTATATCATTTATAATATATTATATTAAATATAAAATATTATGAACTAGTTAGGTTATCTGGCTTCATGCTATGTAATTATGTAATTGACCTTTTGAATTTATATCTCAACTGGGTTTATGTGCTTTGTAACATTCAGGATATATTCATATTTTTAAAGTAGTTCTTATTTTAGTCAAGATTTGATTGTCTTCAAAAATAAGTTCTTGCCTTGATTTATATCAGCCTTGTGAGCAATTTGCTCATTTTCTAATGGAATTTTTGAGATCATAGCTAAATTAAGAAATGATGTTTCCATTTAAATTCACTAAGAGAGTTGGAAGACACTGATAGTGATACCAGCAATGATTTACAAGTTTAGGAAAGAAAACAAAATGCTTAATAAAAATGGAACAAAATGCATTTTTAATGAGTATAACTTTTTATTAATGAAAAGCTGATTTTTAAAAATAGAAATAAATGTGAATTTGTAGATTTGTAATTTCAAACATACCACTCTCTGATAGTTGTGTCTGGCTTTTGGTCCATTTTCTTCTTTGTGAGCAAAAAACCCCACAAAAACAAAAACAAAAGTAATTCAATGTCAAAGGAAGCCTGTTAATAGATGTCTGTGTGGTATATATTCTCAAATCCGTGTTATACCACATCCTTTCATACTTTATAACCCAGTGATTTAGGATATAAAAAAAAAACCCAAAACAAAATTGATGTTTCTCAAATCACTTGTGATTTGTTCACACACATTGTGTTTTAGCATTCTAGCAGTGTTTTGGTGTTGATTTAAAGATTGGTTTGCTCTATAACTCTATAATCTAAGGAAGTTTTTCTTGGCTTTTAAATCAAATCTCTAAGGGTGAATAACAGTCTTTCTTCCCCCCAAAAAAATCTTTCTTGGATTTTTCTTTTCTTGAAGCACATCAAATTCTTAGTTCCTTTAAGATATATAGGAAAAGAGATTTAAAACATTGTGTAGAAACAGTTTCATCTTTTCCCTCTATTTTGTAGAGCAGTGTTTGAAAGGGTAGCTAATACTGCATTTCTCAGTTGATTTTTTTTTTTTTTTGTGGCTAGGATAAATATTAAACAAAACTTAGAGATACAATAACCAGTTAATTCAATAAGATGTTTCCTTTATTTATACTCCTAGATAATCTTTACTAATAAAGACAGAAAGACAACTTAGAAACTTGTTGCATAATCAGGAATTCCACAGAATTCCTATAAAACATATACATATAATTCTGGATGAAGTGAAGTTTCGTTTTGTTTAGGACCCTTTGTCCTACCAACTCCCCTAGTATCTGAACACCTCATGTTATGGCTTAAACTGCTATTCAGAAATAATGCTCTTTCATATTATATGCTATTTTTAAAATAAAAGCAATATATTAAGCAATATAGCTAAGAAAAAAAAAACCCAAAATTTTACTGAATATTTTTAAGACCCTCACTGGTAAAGAGCTGAGGAAATACAAAAGATGACTGGTATACAGCCAATGGTCACAAACAGTGTTTCAAGGAACTTTGGTGAAGAAAATGTAGGCAAGCCTCAGTGGCAACTAGAGCTAAGAAATAGAAAATTGACAATTGGCTCCTTACCTATTCAGACCTCAGTTTCCTCATTTGTTATGCGAAATCAATAATAGAATCTATATCCCAGGACTGATGATATGATGCATATTAAACGTTCTTATACTTTGATAACAGCAAGTTTTCAACAATCCACTGTAGACCTTTATTTCTGTAATTTGTCTTATTTTGTTTTCCTTATTCTTTCCCCAGCCCCTTGAATTAGTTAACTGTTGGGGCCAGGGTGATAAGACCAATCTGCTTATTGTTCTAATACCTTTGCTCAAACATAGGGGAGGTTGTTCTCCCTAATTAAGTCTAGCATCTTTGTTTCAGATGCATGCCTTTAATATTTTCAAAACATTTCAGATGTTTTAAAAAGTAAACCTATTATTTATTTGTGAAATTTTTAGTATGAGCGTTTTTCTTCATTAAAATGTTAAATTAACTGAAAAATTAAGCACTTTAAAAAGAGGACAGTTATACACAAACTGAATAATAATCCAGTTAATTTGGAGCATAGTCAAAGGCATCTGGGATATTAATGTTACAGGTGAGCCTTGAATTAATACCAGTTCAAGGCAGTTTTAAAATTAAGAATCCTTGATTGTTATTATTTTATAAAAATAAATCACATAGGTGCAACTAGAGAGGTAAACAATGTCTTGACAGAGTGAATAAACTTTCGTTTTTCAAAGCATTTCTATTTGGTACATTGCCTTGAACTTGTACTCCAATATGGTTTCTCTCTTGAAGCCAGATAGATATGCAAAGTTGATGTTTAAAGCCCATGCATAGGACATTACTACCCTTCTAAGTCATTGGGTGATATATCATGGGTTGTTAAAGTCAAGCCCTGGCTCAACATTTTGACTCTGCTGCATTGAGAAAGAAAATGAGCCAAGGAGAGAGCTTCTTAATTCACAACGTTGGAGAACAGAAGAAAAGGAGGGCCCTGTGGCTGCCCATAGTTTTTTAATATGCAGTGAGCCTGCCATTAGTTAATGGAGCCCGTGTATTAGTCAAATATTAACCAATCAGATTAGTATTTCTTCTTTTAAGAGGAGTGACTAAAGAAACTGGAAAAAATGAATAGAGACACAGGAGCATATCTTCTTCCTTAATTTATTATTAGAAAAAAATAGATGATTATGAATAAAAAATGAGAGAATAAAGTTAAAATGAGATGTACTAATATATTAGATTAAATATTTGTTATAAAACTGGAGGAATTTAAAGTAAAAAATGAGGCTGTTTCAAATAAAATAATCAACATAAATAATACACAAAAGGAAATAGCCCAGATTTGCTACTTTTTTAAATGGAAAAAAAAAAATGCTCCCATTTCAGGCATGGCCCTTTAAGGCATATGTAAAAACGATACAAAAATAAGTTGAAGATCAACAAAATGGTAAAATAGCATCTGTAAGATTCCGAAAATAAGTTGCTTCTTTAAGCAAAGGTTAATGAAATGATGCTAATCTTATATAAGTAAAAATAATACATGGCAATAGAGTTTTTCATATTCATTAAAAATATAAATTCAGGAAGAGGGACCTGAACCAGAGGGAGTGAACGTGGACAAAAATAGAAGAGAGACAGAAGGGCTAAGGGTGAGCTTAGTCACGTTTATCCTACCAAATTCCTCACTGAAATGGCCTGTCTTCCCTCTGCATTATCTTGCCCCCGTCCTGCTGGAATCGTGCTCTGCTGGTATGGAACTCTGTTACGCATCTTTCTGTGCCAGTGCCATTTCCTCGTTGCCCATCTAGTATCAAAAATGAGTAGCTTCAGTGGCTGAGAATGACCAGGGCAGAAAGACGAACGTGGCTTTGTTATCAGAGGACCTGGGAGCGCAGTTATACATGCAGACTGGTTGTGATGAGACTGAGGGTAGAGAATATCTGAGCCTTGTTTGCTCAGCTAGCAGCTTCTGAATGCTGTCCTTCTGCTTGTAATTCCTGTCCAAAGTTAAGTGAGGGAAACAGTAAAATTGGATCTCTTAAGGACACTTCCTAAATTCTTGGTAGGGTTGCTGCCTTAGGTATAACAAGCATCGAAAAGCCTCAGCGTGCTACTTGGAAAACAAATACATAGTTTATTAGTAAGAATGAATTTAATATAATATTTTATATAATGTGATGGCATTTTTAGCCAAGTACCATTCCCTTGCCTCAGTGATGCTCTACATCAGCCTGATCATGCTGACAAAAGAGCATGTAAAATCTGATCGCTTCTCTACCCTCAGTGGCTCCTCCATCAGTCCGTGGACAGGAGGAAAATCAGAAGGAAAAGTACATTCATTTCATACTGATAAAGGCCAGCCTTAATGCCAAGAACTCTGTATTGTTGTTATGTTTAAGTGTGATAATAGCCCTATGAGACAGCTGTTCTTACCGTCATTTAAAAATGAATGCTAGGGGCGCCTGGGTGGCTCAGTTGGTTAAGCGGCTGCCTTCAGTCAGGTCATGATCCTGGAGTGCCAGGATGGAGCCCCATGTCCTTCTGACAGGCTCCCTGCTCAGTGGGGAGTCAGCTTCTCCCTCTCCTTCTGCTCCTTCCCCTGCTGATGCGCTCTCTCTCTTGTTCACTCTCTCTCTCAAATAAATAAGTAAAATCTTTTTAAAAAACTAAAAAAAATAAAAATGAGTGCTCAAACAGGATCAGAAAGGTTAAATCCTTGCTTTGGATCTTACATAATTAGTTGGTGGAAGAGCTGGGGATTCCACTTCAGAGCTGTCCAGTTCTAAATTCTGTGCTAGTTCTAAATCCTTTGCCAGTTAGGAAATATCACATATTGAAAACTTTCCACAAAGCAACGAGGTTATTGAATTAATGTTTATACGTACATTTTACCAATAATATGTTGCCCATTCTTAGGTGATGCCCATTTCACCCACATTGAGATTTTTTTTTTTTTTGGTATTGGTTCTAGGTGTGGTTTGCATCTCTTTTCCTGTCATTCAGCTTCCATTTGAGATTAAATGTGTTCATTTGCTAGATGATTAACTTGGAGTTCTATAAGTCCATACCATGCATTAGATTTTTTTGTGCCTGAATTTCTGTACGGAAATAGCTGATCTATAAGGGAATTGCACAGGGTTTTCACTGGTACAACTGTGTTTAGTCTTGAAACACTAGCAAATAAATCCTCTGTCCCTGTGGCCAGAAAAGGCCATATTAGCCTGCAGTTGACACGAGCCGGCATTTTAGAATCACACAAAGAATTGAGGTCATAAAGAATTGTACTGACATTTTACAGTATATGCAATCTTTTTATGGGGGGTGGAGGTGCTTCATTTATGCATTCTAAGGAACAGAATTTAGCTACTAATTAAAAGTATTTAACCCACATAAAGTCTTTTATACAGGCTATAAAATTAATTTTATTACAGAAATTGCATTACACTTAACAGCTGATGACCTTATCTTACTGCAGTAATGTATTTTTTATTAAAATGAAACATTGTGTTTCAGAAGCAGGAGCCAAGAATCAGGCCTTGAATCGGAAAGGGCCACATGTATCACGTACAATCGCTGTCTCCTAAAAGAGCATATAACCTGGTGTTTCTCAGTTTATTATTGCATCAAGATGAGCAGATTTAAACTCTAATTAAAGAGATGCCATACATTTTCTTTTTACAACTTGGGTGACTTTAACTGTTGTACTGTCAAACCAGCCTCAGTAAATATTAACTGTTATTTTGGTCTTTTATGTAAGCTCCAATATGTAAGTTGAATTTATCATGAAGTCAGAGTATTGACTATCTTTCCTCTAGCCAATACTTTTGTTTAATTCTGGCCATACCTAGGTACTACAATGTTTTATTTGCTGGCAGTGCAAAGTGAATTTTATTTGCTTTTAGTTATTGCAGATCATCCAAAAGACATAATTTTTTGTGGTACATGACAGACACAGTTTGGATGGCAACTTAAATAATTAATTACGTTCATGAATGGAGTAATGGTATTTAAAATATTTTCCATTATATACAGAGAAGCAAAACATGCTAATAGGGATTAGGGTGTTTTGAAGTCTTACCTAGGTTTAATAATCTGTTTTAAAACCTTAATGAATTTTCAATATTGGGATCCTTCTTGAAGGACTAAATTGTATCACTTCATATGGTTTGGGTAGTACTTTTCCTGAGTTACTATTATCATAAAATAGAAGTATTATACAAGTGACTGACTAGGAAACTCATATGTTATGAAGCACTAAAATTTAAAGACATTTTAAATATAAGGACAAAAAATGGGTAAATACTAAAATAACTTTAAACTTGGAGTTATAATTTTTTAAAAAAAGGAGTAGGATAAAATAATCAAGAGAGTGGATTGGCAGGAGAGAGAATAAAGAGAGATTCTATTTGAAATCAAAGACAAACACTACTTACCAATTTCCACTGATAACTGTATAATCTCTCCACCAAAATAAAAGATTATAATTTCTTCATTTCTTAGAATGAATAACCAGTTCAGATTTACTACTAATAACCTGCTTTATATCTCTGCTCACCTTTCTGGAGGTATTACTTTAGTCTGGAAAATATTTTTCCTTAGCAGTGATGAGAGAAGATTAGAAAGAAATACAATATTCATATGATAGAGTTTAATAGATACAGTGCCCTAACAATCTATATTTTCGTTATTGGTTGTGATTTGGGTCATTTTCTTTTGTTAATGAGTCTGAGTTGATATTTTAAAATTGTCCCATTACTTAAATCATAAAGTTATTTTATAGAAATAAATTTGGTTGTATTTGGAGGATTTGAGGCACTTTTTGGTAGAATCCTAGTGTTGATTCAGTGGCAATATTATTGGTTTATTTAATACTTAATCTGTTATAATACATTATTAGAGGATTAAAAAAGCAAAGTGTTAAAAATAGTAAAAGGTTAGAAAGATTACAGATCCGGGAATATGTACCTAGAGCAGACAATGTATTCTGAAATAACTTTTAGTATGCTATTTTTGAGATAAGTAAACTATTTACATATTTAATATCCAAATTAGAGCCTTATTCACTGCTTAAAATAATTGTATCCTAGAAATAAATGTTTTTCTTTAAAATCAGTATTTAGTGAAGTTCTACTGTAATTAGAAATTTAGTTTTGGGAATCATATTCAGTGAAACGAAACCATGAAGAATTTATGGTAGAATATAAGTTGATCTAAATTCAGTGGTAGAGTAAGTTTTGACCAAGAGTGCTTAAATTATAAAGAAAGAACTNTAAAAAAAAAAAAAAAAAAAAAAAAAAAAAAAAAAAAAAAAAAAAAAAAAGAAAGAACTAACATAAAAGACAGTTTCTACAAAAGTCCTAAAAATTGGCTTCACCAAAAACATTGTCATCAGGAAAATGGGAGAATGGAAAATGGGACCAGTATATGCCTGGTTGTTGCCCTCAAATATTTTACTTCAGGAATGTACTAGAATGCTGTAACATAACTTGATCTTCATATTAACATCGTGTTTGAATGGTTTGTCTATGGTATAGAAACATGACATATTTTGATTTCTCATGTGTAGGGTGAGATAAAATCTAGCCAGAGGAGTGCAAGTGACTAGCAGTTTACAAGTGATTTACTGAAGATCAGCCATTCTAATAGGCTTTTGCAGGCCTTGGCCAGGATGGTGATAGAAACACCCTTTTCTAGCCAATCGGCCGATGTCCAGTGTATACCTAACATCAGAAAACAGGATCTGCTTTTGTATCAACACTTTTCATGGGTGCTGTTAAGTATCCTAACATAGCAAAGCATCCAAGGTGTTTACCACTCAGTCCTGATCTAAAATTCAAGCACGGTTATTTTTAATGCTTTCTAAAACTAACTGGTTCAAGGCTTTGCATTGGGAAGGAGTCTGGATTATATCCCAAAAACCAGTATCTTAGCCTTTGTGGTAGTGCGTATTTTCCTTAAAAATATATCACATTCTTTTTATTTCTGCAAACGACTCTATTTTGCCCAGTGTTGGATTTCAGATCTACCCTGTTTGCTAACTGAATTACACTAAAACTGCTCTATGTAGTTGCTTATAGTTTTTGATCATCTATGTCTCTACTCACTGTCTATTCAGATGTCACATTATAGGTGAAAGTGTTTTAAGATGGAATGTCAGTCTTTATTTTCATCATTTCCATCTATTTGAGGGGCAAATTATCTGTTAAATTTTGGTTTGACCATCTAGAATAAATCTAAGTATCCCAAGGATATGTAGGTAAAACATATAACTCTTTATGCAAACAAAACAGAAAATAGGTCATTTTTTTTTTCCTTTGGAGTAACGGAATTGCCATATTTAAAGCAACCATAGAGAATATATCAAATCCCTTGCTTTTGTCAATATCACATGCAATTATACTATACTTTTTCTTCTTAATATTCCTTTTAAAAAATATTTCTAGTGCTGGAGACACTGGTTTGTTTATGGAAAAAAGTAGCAATTGATTGAAATTTATAGCTTCTCCTTAAAAAAGAAAGCCTTTTTAGGACTCTGTAGCAGAACAATGTGCATTAGCAGTCCACATTCAAACCACTTTAAGCACAAATTCATGAGAACTATTAAAAACTTGTTTTATACTTTTTATAAAATGAAATACATATCTATGATATACACTCTATTTCATGTACAAACTGCATCGTTTCTTAAGATACGTTACTCAGATACTAGCTTGATGGAAATTAACAATCTGTGTTTCCAAAGCATAATGTAGATAATTAAATTTTATCCTGGCTTTGTTTCTTAATAAATATATGAATGGTCATGTAACTGAACCTATATGAACCCGATTTCTCTGTAAATGGGGACCCTTGTATCTCAATAAAGAGATATTGGAAAGAATAATATTTTATACTGTGAGCTTAATTCAGCCTCACAAAGTGATCAATAAATGGTGGTAATAGTAAGAAAAATAATAGATAATTCATTGTTTTAGTAGTTTCCTATGCTTGAATATTTACCACAGAATTGGACAAAAATGGGAAATTCATCTATATTACAAAGGCATAAATGAACACCTCACATATACCTCACTCCACTCAGCCCCAATACAGAAGTTTTCCATCAGGAAACAACCCATATCTGAGGCTGCTAGAGCTTTAGGTGGCCTTTTACATAGTTCTTTTTCTCATCTCCCCCAACTTTGCTACCACAGAATAGAGAATGGTGTGTACACACACACACACACACACCCCAGAAACACTAAAAGTAAAGATATAAGAAAACCTGAAGAACAGAACTCTGAAGTGCAGAAGAGTACACAGCCATACAGAACATAACATACTCCCTTTTCCTAATAAAATTAGAATCAAGCCACAGATTTTTGTGGCCAGCAAAGATAGCTGGCCCACCACAGCTTCTAGTTTTCTCCGTGTACCCAAGCTAATTGATTCAGTCAACACACCTATAGCAACTATCTTAATCTGTCAAACACTGTATTCAATGCTCACATAAGGAGAAGTCAACTCTATTCTAAAAGTAGACTGATTAAAAAGATAAAGAACTACAATCCATTGTGTCACATGCCATGACAAAGTAGGTATATAAGATGGTGTGACTGTTGTTACTACCAGAAGTTAGGGAAGGCTGACCACAGGAGATGAGTTCTTGAATGTTAAGCAGAAAGTAATAGAGAAGTGGAAAGCTCCTTTTTACATAAAAACATCAACAACAAAAACAAAGCAACTTGGATAAAGGCATAAAAGGTCATCATGTGTTCAGAGAGCAATGTGAAGTTTAGATAATGGGAGTATAGGAAGGATAGTGGGGAGTGAAGAGCAAGGACAAAAGGGTAAATAGCCATGGTAAAGGAGGATGAGTTCAATGCCACAGGTGACAGAACTTTTCAAATAGAAGAGCTACCTGATTGAATCTTACCCTTATAAAATATAGCCCCTTTGTTAACCATGAGATTGTTCAGGAGGGAGTAACAAGTTAGTAGAGACTGAGTAGAGTGGGAGGGAGTGTTGATTGAGGCTTTTATCCTTACTTCCGTCACGTGTCTATACAAATATTGCCACTGATTACCTTATTTGTGTAACAGCCCCTGCCACCATTTATGCCCATTTTCTACTTTATTTTTATTTTAAAAAATATTTCATGAACGGCTGAATTATGATGTTCCCACTAGAATGTAGGCTTCTCTGTTGTTGTTGGGTTCATTACCATAGCCTCTGTGAATAGAATATTGCCTAGGACATAGTAGCTACTCAGCAAATACTTTTTTTAATTAAATGAGTGATTTTTCCAAATATGAATATACAAGGGCCTGAACTAGCAATTACCATGGGCATGGAGTAGTGGACACAAAAGATTCAAGAAGCTTTTCTAAATTAAAAATCTATAAAACATATTTGGTGATATGGTTGGTAAGGAAAAAAAATAGAAGAGGGAGCTCCTTCATTCCAAGCATGAGAAACAGGATAAATTGTGATGATGAATTATGATCACCATGATAGAATGTAGCAGGAAGAAGAAGAAGGTTGGGATGGAGATAATGATGTCAGCATCAGACATAGTGAACAGCGTTTGTTTGTGGGGCAATAGAATTATAGATGTGGAACTTGGGAGAAAGATCTGAGATTCAAGTAGAGATTTATAAATGATCAAAAAAATGATGGTGGTGAAAGACATTAAGTACAAAAGCCAAATAGCACAGGAAAAGAGTAGAAATACTGTAAAGTTTAGAGCATTGAAGAAAATATTAAGACCAGGAAAGAAGCTGATAATTTTTAAACGAGTATTAAGGATAGCGAAAATTCCATTGTTTCATTCCAAAGTTTTTATAGATTTGGAATTGAAGGAACCATTGGAAGTCTTTGAGATTGACCACCATTCATCATGGGGTTAAAGCACTTTTTT
The DNA here is from genome assembly GCF_002007445.2 of Ailuropoda melanoleuca. Classification (NCBI taxonomy): domain Eukaryota; kingdom Metazoa; phylum Chordata; class Mammalia; order Carnivora; family Ursidae; genus Ailuropoda; species Ailuropoda melanoleuca. The sequence goes on from NC_048218.1 coordinate 27,830,137, forward strand.
TTTTTTAAGTAAAGGATGGAGAGGAAATAATAACACTTTTTTTTTGTCAGCATATTTTGTGGGTTTTTTTTTTTTGCATTTTAAAGTGGAGAAATTATTAAGGTTTTAGATATCAAAATTGTATAGGCTGACAACTGAACTTTGGTCTCTTTGGTGACCATAAGTCAATGGTGATATCTATATAGTGATGGCCTGTCCCTCACCAGTTGACTGACAGGGCCAGCATCTGAAAGGGGTCCCACCTGTTTCTAAAGCCTACACTTTCCATGGTTTGCTCTCTTTGCACTTATTTCCTGTTGAAAGACTGCCCGTGGTTCTGTATGTTACAAAGCAGCAGCAATTGAATCTTTAATATCTCTTGAACTCGTGTTAGCATGTAGCCTTTCTCTGGTGCATATCCTTTCTCTCTTCTTTAAATAGACCACAAAAATTCTATTAACAGCAATCTCCACAATGATGGCCCTAGGATGGTTAGTACTTCTGAATTGCTTAGTAAAGGAGGCTTTTGAAGCCACCATATATTGGTAAGCTTATTCTAGCTTATATCTGGAAAACTGTCCCTTCCCCATTCTCAGCCTACTGTTTGTAAGGAGATCGAGAGTGATTACTATCTTCATGGGAAAAAATCCACAGTCAGTGATATGCAAGACTTTTGTTGGGGTTTCTGAGAAAAAGGCAGACATTTTTTTATTCAATGCTGAGAGAATGTGAAAAACAGCTGCTGCCATCTTATAATCATGAACGTAAGGACCTCAGTATGAAGCTAAATAGAAGACTAGGAACATACGGAACAAAAGGAGAAAAAATAGTTGCTAATAAGTTCTTCATGAAACTACACATAGACTTTTCAGTTATATGAATTAAAAATTGCTAAAAGTTACTTCGGCCATCTCGTTTGGTCTTTCTTTTCTCAGAGTCCTAATTAATACATAGATCACATGCCATTAGTTGTGCTACACGTTTTATAAACATCGTATCATATAATCTTTACCACAATTCTATTAGGCAGTTTATAGATGCAGAAGATGAAGAACAGAGAGGTTAAGAAATTTATCCAAAATCACATTCTTGATTGGGGTGCAGATGCAGAATTTGAACCCCAACCCTATTCAAAATCCTACAGTTAATTACACACCGTATTACTCCATCTGTCTTGACCAGAATTTGGCTATACATTAGAATTTCCACTATAATACCTGGCTTCAATTTCCCTCCAAGCTCTGTCTCATTCTAGTCCATCTCATTGTCATGTCCACAGACTAGTTTAAAAGTACAGGGTTTATATTTCTATCCGTATCTATGTAAAGAGACTGAAGAATTTCCATCTTACAGAAAGGAATCTCATTAATAATAGTCCTTGCTGCTCAAGAGGCAATTAGGATATTCTCCATGGACTCATCCAATCCCCAGTCCACATCTTATTCAGTGAAACATATGGAAACCTAGCTTAATTAAATTAATACAATAAAATGAAGTACTTAAGAATTCAGAGTGCGTCCAAGTTAGTACCAGCTATATTACTTAGGTGGTCTTTAGACATTTTTCTGTTAGAAAACCTCATATAACACCTGCATGCTTGGAAATGCTGGGTATGCACTTAAAACTTACCCATGATTTGCTTCAATGTTTGTATAACACAAAGTCCCCAAATATATACATATATATTTGAGTGTATGTATAAACATATATTTAAGAGTATTTCAAAATTCTTAAGAATCATCAATTATACAAATAGATCTCTAACTATATTGAGTCATTTGGAGAATAATTTTTAAGTTGGGTCTGATATGTGATTTGCCTAATAATCTAATTTCTACTAGAGTAGAAACCCACCAGCAGCAACCCCCACAGGAGCCAATGCAGGGCAGGAAAACCTGAACTGTAATTGATGAATTACTGGAGATTCGGTGTGGACAACTATGTGAGTTAAAAACATCAGGGAACCAAGCGATAGGGGGCCCTCATACTTTTGTGAGTTTAACCACCAGGATCTCTTCCAGGTCTTCATAGTGTATATTGAAGAAAAATTCCCTGGTGCTTCCAGCAGAGGGAGGAGAAAAGGAACCATCTGACATATGCCAGAGCATCCTGTGTTTCTTGATAAGGCCTGCTGCCAAGATACACTGTTTTACCAGAGCCTACCCTAACTAGGGGAAGAGAAATACCCAGAGCCTAACCTAACTGGGGGACAAGAAATACTCAACTCCAACAAACTCTAGCCCTCTCATATGTGGAAAGGGAAATACATAATTCTAGCCCCTCTAGCCATCTTGTCCTATGTAATGGGAGTGGGAGGAAACTGAGGAGCACTAATAAAGTTCACAGACCAGGGACATGAGCTCCCCAAAACTCTTAGACCTACTTATAGGACTATAGCATGCTATTTCTTCCCCCATACATTTCCACTTTATTACTAAAGGCCTATTTAGTGCAGTATATCCTGGTTGCCTTTTAACAAAAAATTAGAAGGCATACTAAAAGGAAGAAACACACTTTGAAGACAACCGAACAAGCATTAGAATTAGAGTCAGCTATGGCAGAAATGTTGCAGTTACCAGAATGGAAATTTTTTAAAATTATGATTAATATGCTCAGGGATTTAAAGGCAAAAGCACACAACATGCAAGAACACATGGGAAATGTAACTATAGAGATGGAAATTCTGAGAAAGATTCAAAAAGAAAGCTAGAGATCTAAAACACTGTACCAGAAATGAATGCTTTTGGTGAACTGTGGGACAACTACAAAAAGTAAAACACATAATTGGAATACCAGGAGAAGAAAGAAAGGAATAGAAGCAATATTCAAAATGATAATGACTGATAATTTCTTCAAGTTAATGTCAGATAACAAGCCACAGATCCAGGATTCTCAGAAAGCATGAAGCATCAAAAAATGAAGAAGTAAAGAAAGAAAAAAAAATCTCATACACCATACACCTAAGCAAATCATTAAAACTTCAGAAAAATCAAAGATTAGGAAAAAAAAAATGAAAGACGCCAGAAGGGGGGGGAAACACCTATAGAGACATAATGAATTACATCTGACTTCTTCTCAGAAACCACACAAGCAAGAAGAGAGTGAAATGAAGCATATAAAGTGATGAGAGGTAAAACCCACCAACCCAGCATTCTCTACCATGTGAAATTATGCTTCAAAGTAAAGGAGAAATAAAAATTTTCTCAAAAAAAAAAAAAGATCTAGTGAGAAATGTTAAAATAAGCTCTTTAGACAGAAGGAATATGACATAGGTCAGAGACTTGGAACTACATAAAGAAAGGAAGAGCACTTGTAAAAGAATAAATGAAAGTAAAATAAAAACATTTACTTTTCTTATTCTTAATCTATCAGATAATAGATTGTTCAAAATAATAATAGTGATGAAGTATTTGATTATGTATTCTCTGTGTAAGTATTCTTATGTATAAATGCAATGAATGGTGACAATGATACAAGGGATGAGAGGAAGAAATTGGAAATATTTTTTGTTGTAAGGTACTTTCTTACTACACATGAAGTGGTATAGTGTTATTTGAAAGTGAGCTTAGATTCGTTGCAAATATATATGACAAACTCCAGGGCAACCATCAAAAAACAGTACAAAGAAGTATAATTGATATGTTGGGAAAGGAGAGAAAATGGAATCATATAAATGTTTGATTAAAACCATGAATGACAGAGAAAGTATGGAAGACAAAAATGGGGACAAAGAACAAAGGCAACAAATACAAAACAGTAATAAATATGGTAGGAATTAATTCAATAATTTTAATAATCACCTTGAATATCAATGATCTAAATAAAATAATTAAGAGTCAGAGTGTATCAAAAAAGAAGACCCAATTATGTGTTATTTCCAAGAAACCCACTTTAAATATTAAGACACATATGGATTAAAGATAAAAGAATAGAGACAAAAACTACACCATGCTAACACTAATCAAAACAAAGCAGGAGTAGGTATATTAATTTTAGATAGAGCAGGCTTCAGAGCAAGGCAAATTATCTGGGATAAAGAGGGGCATTATATAGGATAAAGAGGTCAATAATCCAAGAAGACGTAAAAATCCTTAATGTGTGCGTGCTTAACAAAGAGAGTCAAAGTGCATATGGAAAAAACTGATAGAATTGCAAGGAGAGATATATGAATCCACTATTATAGTTTAAGACCCTCTCTATCAGAAATGGACATATTCAATAGGTAAAAATTCAGTAAGAACATACCCAAACTCAACAGCACTATCAATCAACTGGATATAATTGATCTATATCTATATATCTCTATCATATAGAATATTTCATCCAACAACTGAAGATTATACATTTTTCTCAAGCTCACATGGAACATTCACCAAGCTATACCATACGCTGAGTCACACCATAAGAAATTCAAAATAAGAATCATACAATGTCTGCTTTCAGTCCACAATGGAATTAAAATAGAAATAGGTGGAAAATCCAAAATACTTTGAGATTAAGCTACGTATTTCTACTAAACACATAAACCAAAGAAGAAATCTTGAAAGAAATTAATAAATATTTTTAAATAATGAGAATGAAAGTACAACTTTTCAAAATTTGTGAAATGCAGTGAAAGCAGTGCTTAGAGGGAAATTTTATAGCATTGAATGCATATATTAGAATGAAGAAAGCTCTAAAATCAATAAGCTTCTACCTTAGTAAACTTGAAAAAGAAGTACGAATTCAATCCAAAAGTAGAAAGAAGTAAAGAAATTATGAAAGAGCAGAAATCAATGGAATTGAAAATAGAAAATCAGTAGAGACACTTAACAATCAAAAGCTCGTTCTCTGAAAAGATCAATAAAAGCCCCTAGGCAGGTTACTTAAAAAAAATAAAAAAGAGAAAGAGAGGGAAGGACATGTATTACTAATATCAGAAATAAAAAGAATGCATCACAGAAGATTTCCTGAACATTAAAATGATAATAAGGAATACTGTGAACAGCTCTAGGTCTACAAATTTGATAACCTAGATGAAATAGATCTATTCCTTATGAGACATGTCTCATAACTGCTTTAACTCATACAAGAAGAAATAGACAATCTGAATAAGGCTATAGTTATTAAAGAAATTACATCAGTAATTAATAACCATCCAAAATATAAAGCACCAGGCCCAAGTGTGCTGGTAAATTCTACCAAACAGGTAAGGAAGAAAGTATATCAGTTCTCCAAATCTTACTAGGAAGATCAAAACACACACAGATAATACTTTCTTACTCATCCTCTGAAGCCAGTATTACCCTAATACCAAAGTTAGACAAAGACATTATAGGAAAACTATAGAACAATATGTTTCATGAATATAGATGCAAGAACTCTCAATAAAATTTAAAAAATGAATTCAACGGTGCATAAAAAGTATTATACAATGTGAACAAAAGAGATTTATCTAAGGTCTGCAAGGTTGGTTTAACATTCAAAAGTCAATTAGTATAATCCATCATATCAACAGATTTAGATTTTTTTAAAAAAGAAAATCATATGATTGTATCCATATATGCAGGACAAACTTTTCACAAAATTCAACACATAGCCATGATAAAACCTCTCAATAAACTAGGAATAGAGGGAAATTATCTTAACTTTGATAATGAGTACCTACAAAGAATCTACTGCTTAAATTATACTTACTGGTGAAAAACTCAAAGCTTTTCCAATAAGACCAGGAATAAGTAGAGGATGTCCCCTGCCACTATTGCTTTTAAACTATGTACTAGAGTTCCTAGCTAATGCAATAAGATAAGAAAAGGAAATAAGAGGTATACATATTGGGGAGGAAGAAATAAACATGTGCTGCAGATAACATGACCGTGTACAAAAACTGAAAAAAATCAACAACAACCAAAATCCTCTCCTGGAACTAATAATGATTATAGCAAAGTTGCAGGATAAAATGTTAACATACAAAAGTCAGTTGCTTTCCTATATACCAGAAATGCAGTGGGATTTGAAATTAAAAGCACATTATCATTTACATTAGCACCCCCCAAAAGACACAGAATATTATACAGTATGTTTAGGAAGAACAGAATTGGAGAAGAGACACTACCTACCTTCAAAACTTAATACAAACCTATGGTAATCAAAAAAGTATGGTATCGATATTAGTGAAAGAATAGACAGATAAATTAGTGGAACAGAATAGAGAACTGATAAATAGACCTCCATGATTATAGACATTATAGATCTTTATCAAAGGAGTCAAGGCAATACAATGGAGCACAAACAGCCTTTATAACAAATGATGTTGCAAGAACTGGCCATCTACATGGGGGAAAAAATGAACCTTGAAACAGACCTAATATCTTTCCCAAAAATCAACTCAAATGGATAATAGACCTAAATGTGAAACATAAAATTCCCAGAAAGTTAGAATAAAACCTAGATGAGGGTATGGTGAGAATTGGTGTATGGTGAGAATTTTTTACCTACAACACCAGATGTATGATACATGAAAGAAATAATTGATAAGCTAGACTTCATTAAAATTAAAAACTTTTGGAAAAGATAATGCCAAGAGAATGAGATGATAAGCCACAGACTAGAGGAAGATATTTGCAAAAGACACATATGACAAAGGATTATTGGTCAAAATACACAAAGAACTCTTAAAACTCAACAGTAAGGAAATGAACCTCCTGATTTAAAAATGGGTCTGGAGTTTCATTCTGTGGTGATGGAAATATTCTGGAATTTGACAGTGTAGATGGTTGTAAAACTCTGTGAGTATATTAAATATCACTGTATTGTACATTTTAGAGTGAATTTTATAATATTTGAATTCTATCTCAATAAATCTGGTAAAAAAAGAAAAAAAAAAAACCTCATTAAAAAACAAACCAAAACAAAAAGAACCAGGCAAAAGACCTGAGCAGACACCACACAAAGAAGATGTCAAATAAGCATAGAAAAAGATATTCAAAAGATATTCAACATCATGTATTATTAGGGAATTGCAAATTAAAACAACAGTGAGAAACTACATACTGGTAAGAAAGACCCAAATCTGGAATTTTAACAATGCGAAATGCTGATAAGGATGTGGAGCAACAGGAACTCGCATTCTTTGCTGGTGGCAATGCAAAATGGTATAGCCACTTTGGAAGACAGTTTGGGAGTTTCTTGCAAAACTAAACATTTTCTTACCATACGATCCAGCAATCATGTTCCTTGATATTTATCCAAAGGAGTTGAAAAATTTTATCTATGAAAAATTTTCACAGATGTTTATAGTGCTTTTATTTATGATTGCAGAACATTGGAAGCAACCAAGATGTCCTTCAGTAGGTGAATGCATTAATAAACAGTGTTATTTCCAGACAATGGAATATTATTTAGCACAAAAAAGAACTATCAAGCCATGAAAAGACATGGGGGAACCTTAAATGCATATTACAGTGAAATAAACCAACCTGAAAAGGCTATATGCTGTATGATTCCAATTTTATGAATTGTGGAAAAGGCAAAACTAGAGACAGTAAAAAGATTGGTGATCATCAGAGTTGGCAGGGAAGAGATGTATAGGTGGAACCCAGGGTTTTTAGAGCAGTTAAACTATCCAAATATCCTACAATGGCAGATAAATGCCGTTATACATTTGTCAAAACCCATAGAGTATACAATACCTAGAGTGAATCATAATGTAAACTATGGATTTTGGGTAATAATGATGTGTCAGTGTAGGTTCATCAACTGTAACAAATGCACCACTTGTAGGAGATGTTGATATTGGTGGAACTTATGTATGTGTGTGGACAGGAAGTATATGGGAACTCTACTTTCCACTCAATTTTATTGTGAACCTAAAACTTCTCTAAAACATATAGTTTTTTAATTAAAATGTGTATGTGTATATAAATTTACTTTGAGTTGTCCAGACTCTCAATTCATTTCACTGCCAGCTTGATGATAGAAGTGAGTAAGTAAGAAAATCCAGCTCCTCCTTTATCTTTCTGTCATTGATTCTAAACAGCTATCTAATCATTATGAAATCTGATAAACTCTTCTCTCTTCAATAGCTATGTCATTTGATTTTTCAGATCAAAAGCAATGGCTAGTGTCATACCTTCTATGCCCTAAATTAAAGAATTAGGAAATCTGATTTGTATTTTCTTAATGCAGTCATCTCCTCTTTGCTAGAGTTTATCTGAGTACTCTTAGGTAAGTGATCAGGTACCCATATGCATACCCTTTGAACTTGATTTTTATGGAGCAGAAATTTGTGATGGATTAACTATCTACTTTATAAAATTTCATTTTAGTGATACATACTTTGTTTAAGAACAGGTCATATTTAATCTGTGACCCTATTTCCCAAAGAGCTGATATTAAGAGTTCTTTGCCCATTTTGAAAATTAGAAAATGCAGACATACTCAGTGACTCAGACAACTTTGACAAAAGAGCAAGTTAGAGTATTTTCTAGATAGGAATCACTGAAGACTTTCATTTTTGCATTCTTAAAAACATCTTCCCCAAATCACTTTTTATTTATCATGCTACTTATGAAGGTATTTTGCATTGCAGCCCAAATGTAGAAAACTTATTCCCCCTTTTCTGTTGAGTAAAACATGGTTGATTAAGCCTGTTTTGGGATACTTTTGAGATGTAAATTTGATTTGAACAAAGACAGTTGATTTGAGTTTTCTAGTCTTTATATTTGTCTCCTTGTGTAATCATCATTGTGTTTTGGTTGCCTTTATGTAAATGTTATAAAATTCTGTCCATCATAAAATTTAGTATATGGAAAGTCCCTGATGTCATCAGCTTGTATCCTCATTTGTTTTTATATGCGATCAATCTTATATTTATGTGCCTTGTGTTCTGGGTGCCCTTTCTTCTCTATAACAAGTAGACATTAAAATAGCTTTTTAAAATAAATTATCTTTGCTCCCCAAGAAGAGATTTTGGCATTCATAAGATTTCCTTTCTGTCAGACATGCATATGGCAAATATTTATTGAATGCTCACACAAGTGAGCTTGAAAAATAATATTTTTAATGTATTATACACGATATATTATATGTAATCATTATAGATGTATATGTAATATATAATATAAGGCATAATAGGATATGTATCATCATATATTTATATATGTATAAGCTTTTTATAATTTTTTAAAGAAGATAAGGGTCCTCCTTTATCATTCCTCCCAAAAATACAAATGGGAATTTTTTAATGTTAATGTTCTAAAATACCCAGGTGGGGCTTTCTCTTATGGTGGTTTTTCTATTTTAGTTAAAGGGAAAAAGCTGTAATATGTATTTTTATTCATATGAATATTTACATTAGAGGTATAAGGGACCATATAAGAGAAAAATACAGTACAAAGAGTGGTAGTGATAATTTTAGGGAAAAAAGGACATTTTACACTATTTTGTTTCATCAGCTTTTGAGATGAATGTCTCTTTCAGACTGTCTTGGTCAGCATCATGAATATAAGAATTTACAAGATAGAAATATCAGTGGGGCTTTCTGGTTAAGAGACCATCAATCTAAGGTCTTGGATTTTACTGCTCAGAATTGTGAAGAAATTAAAAGTTATTGGTCAAATATATGGCAGATACCAGAAAGAATTTCTAATAACCACAGACATGTGGAAGCCCTGAGCAAGAATGGTAGAAATGCACTGAAAAATGTAAACACACACACACACACACACACCTCTAAAGAAAGAAACAAACAAATGGACCCCTGGGGGAAAAAATCTGAAGGAGAGTCCCTCAAAGTTGTCAGTTCGGTGTACCTACCTTACAAGCATGAGACTTTCAGTGACCAGATGAATGGAGCAAAGCACTCATAATCCTCAATAGCAAGCTACCCTCATTAATACTTCTCTGGAACAACTCCTCCAAAACATAATGCCACTAAATAAGAAATATGTTGGGGATTTTCTTTTACTTCCAAAGACATAGAGTCACTGAAAAAGAACTAGGCTAAAAAGATTCTTAGGAGATGAATGCCCCATTTCTATTTAGCGAGAGAATTAAGTTTTCTCCAGACTATCACATCATATCCACAGTACAATGAAGCCTACAAAATTCCACGAAGGAGAATCCACTTAGCTTTTGTTACCAAAGAAGGAGATTGTATAAACATTGCTTAACAAAGAGTAAATAGATGGGTGAGAAAGGGAAACTATAAAATCAAGCAACATGCTTAAAAAAGTAGCCTTCAAGTTACTGAAGGAAATCCTTCTGAAAATAAAAGGAAATTATAGATACATTGTAATAGCCATAAAATTCAGCTAAGATGGAGTTCATGAAACAAAATAGATGAAATAGACAACAGACTAATATAAAGTAAGCTGTTAGTTAGGTGGCAGTAAAGATTATACAATGTAAATAGTAATCACAGGATTAATGCCAGCATAAGAAGTAGTAAGAAGTGGAATTAAATTGTAGGAAGAAATGATATAGCAGGTAGGCACACTAAAGCTCTTCCATGATGTTAGGAGAATGGGGAGGAGACTAAAATGCAAAATATGCAAAAGGAGAAGCTAATGTGGTGGACAGAGAATGATCCAAACATATAACTTTGTTTCTTAAGTTGACATCAGAATACATGGGATATAAGTAATAATTAAAGACACAATAGAATAAAACTTAATAAGCTGAGGCAAATTATGATTTGTGGGAAAAAAAAGAAAAACTCATTGTATAACAGGAAAAATTAATGAAGTACTGGGGAGAAACAGCTTTTATTTTCAGTTACAAAAATTTGTTACCAATGAAGAAAAATGAGAGTAATTACAAAAGAAAAAAAATCAACATTTTTGGAACATTCCTGCAATACTAAATAAGAGGAGTAAGTAGATGTTGAGCTGACCCCTAACATTTTGACCCAAATTGTAACCCAAATAATAATAATCAAAATTCAGTGGTTGTTTATTTGTGAAGGAAGCAATAACCTATTCTTTTTTAAAGGATTTTATTTAAATTCCATTTAGTTAACATACAGTGTAATATTAATTTCAGGTGTACAATATAGTGATTCATCACGTCCATACAACACCTGGTGCTCATCACAAGTACACTCCTTAATCCCAACACCCATTTAACCCATCTCTGCACCCATCTCTCTACTGGTAACCATGAGTTTGTTCTCTATAGTTAAGAGTTTGTTTCTTGGTTTGCCTCTCTCTTTTTTTCTCTCTCTCTTTTTTACCCCTTTTGCTCATTTGTTTTGTTTACTAAATCCCACATATGAGTGAAATCATATGGTAATTGTCTTTCTCTGACTTATTTTACTTAGCGTAATACTCTCTAGCTGCATTCACGTCATCGCAAATGGCGAGATTTCATTCTATTTTATGACTGATATTCCACTGTATGTGTGTTGGTGTGTATGCATACCACATCTTCTTTATCCATCCATCCATCAGCAATAATCTATTCTTACTATATAGGATCTCAGATAATGGGTTCATTGAGTATCAAAATTTATGGGATAAAAATAAAACTCCATCCAGACTACTATGTATACTATCTATGCCATACTCTATGTATGTGTACCACACATATGCCATCAGTGATCTACAAGAAACATAGTTTGCTACACACCACAGACACACACAGACTCACTCATGTATATGTTTTGTGTTTTTATTTTTACTATTTTTAGAGAGAGAAAGAGAGAGCACACTTGCATGCAAGTGGGGGGTGGGTCCGACGGGAGAGTGAGATAATCTTAAGCAGGCTCCGTGCTCAGTGTGGAGCCCGATGGGTACTTGATCTCATGACCCTGAGATCATGACCTGAGCTGAAATCAAGAATTGGATGCTTAACCAACTGAGCCACCCAGGTGCCCCAAGAGTCACTCATGTATAAACAAGGACAAGATAATCATCTGATAAATTTAATGAGAAAAAAACCACAATAATATAAATAAGCAAAATTAGGAATAGAGACTGAAGAAACAAAAATGTAGAATATAAATTTGAAGATACTGATGGCATTCATAATTTTCTAGAACAATAATTTACCAAACATTGAACTGAACATATATCAAATTGTAATACATTACTGAATTTTTACTAGGTGTTAAGGGAATGCCTTCATTCAATATAACAAATTATCTTTGCCTCGAGGGAGCTAAAATGAACCTTATTGAGTGGTCTCCACAGTAATTGTTTCCCCATGTGTGTAACACACATGGCTGGAATATTCATAGATAGCCATAAGGTTCTGAGAATCCTGGGATGCTGGGCAATGTTCCATTATAATCTCAGGTTTACTTAGGCCACCTTTATAATTAATTATACTCTAAGAAGGTCATTCTGACTCACACTTTCAGGTGGAATGACTCATGAATAACTTTGAGATCATAAATTAGACAACATAACTTGGGTGAGAAGAATATCCAACAGAAAAGCACTTGAAAAATAAAAAGCATGAGGCTAACCTTAAAAAAAAATAACAAAAAAAACTACCCCAAATAGATGTATTTTATGGGGAAATTGTGTTATTATTCCAGAAGGAGATAAAACTATCTTATTTAAATTACCCCCAACTAAAAGATTACTAATATATATGAGAATTTTCAGCATGGTTTAATGATGGAAACTAATATATTTGGGCATGTTCATTTATTTACGTTTGGTTTGGTTGATTTGTTGATTTGTTTTAGATTTTTGTCTTTTTGAATTTCTATAGATTACTGACAATAATAGTAAAAATAATAACAATTAACACTCTTGAGCATTAACAGTATGTTAGTCCTGTGCTAAGTGTTTTATCCTCACAATAACCCTGCTAGATATTATCCTCATTGTATAAAAAAGAAAACTGAGGCATTTATTTATATGACAATTCAACTTGTGTCTCAAGTATCATTACAGAGACTAGTTAATCAACATTCAGTATGAACAAACATACAAACATCTCTGCCTTTGTCATGCTTACCCTTCAGCGAGAAACACATTAGAAAAAATAGTTGTGGGCATACACTTAATAACTCTTTCTCTGAAACATGAGAATCTGACCTTGGGTTCACACGCTAGTAGTGTTCCCCTAGAAACCTAATAAGTATAGATTATCAACTATAATTCAACAGCATTACTTACGATGAAAAATGACCCCCAACTTAGGCAATTGCATCTGGACTGGTGCATATACAGGAGCTATCAGTGTATTAAGGAAATGCCATATTTTGGGCTTTCCTGAGTGTGATGACTCTAGTACTTTGTGGGATCCCTATGTGCTGTGGTTATAGAGTTGTTAAAAGAAATACTGGCTTCTTTCAGATACAAGACTATAGTTAGGAAAACCTTTACCCAAATGGTTCCTGGACCAAGTGGAACTCTTCTAGGAATTGCTTCAAAGATTTTTGTGGAGAAAAGTTTGTGATGCTGCCTTGCTGGCCAGCTGTGGTTCTTCAATACTTTACAGCATAGCTGGGTTTCTGGTATGTCATGTGGTAGTCTAAATGTTATTTAAACCTAAGAAGACTCTCTAGTGAACACTGTAACAGCCAAAAGTGTGCATGTGGCAGTTGGTAGTAAGTATCCTGATTAGAAAAGAAATATAGGACATAGCAGAGTGAGGTTTAACAGTGGGAATCAAAACAAAATAAACAGACAAATAAAAGTGTGTCAAGGAGGATCTCACAAAGAAGGTGACCTTCTATAAATACTTGATAAATACTAGTTTAAAAATTTAACAAAATTTCCCAAAATCATGTAGCTAATAAAAAACTGAGCTGGATTTGGTCATCTAGAAGATGTAAATTAAACTTGTCTTTATCTCCACAAGGATATCTTGGAAATCTGGACAACAACAATGAAAAATTCTCTAACATTCATCTTTTGATAAGCAGAAGAACATAGCACTATTTGACATGCTGAAAGTTGCCCGTTGTTTTGCAAAGGTGAAGTCATTGTTCAGTTCAGCATCTCCTTATACTCAAGAGAATGGTTCACTATCTTCATATACATGTGTCTGGTCCCAAATCATCATATACATTTGTATGATTAATATCCTAACATTTGGTTCATTACAAAAATTCAGGATTAAAAAGGAACATTCTCCAGTTTTCTCCATGATTTTACATTAAATGTTTTGCCAATTTGAAATTGAATTTCTACTTCTAGGAATTTGAATTGAATTTCAAAATCTGTTTTAAGAAATAGAATGTATACTTCTATAGAGAATATTGTTGATAATCTAGGTAAATTTTCAAAAATACAAATTCACTAGAGTGTCAAATATCTGTTTCTAGATTTTTACATGTTATGAGTATGATTTTTGTTATTTAGAACTTGCAATTTTTAAATGCAGTTCCTTTGCGTTAAAGTCTGTATTATAGTAACCACTGATGACATAATAAATAAAATAACTATGCAAGCCAACTTATGTAGATCTGTATATATTTAAAAAGTAGTGCTGGGCCAAACATAGGTGTCCTATAGAGACTAGTAAGGTCATTAGTCTTGTTGGTAAAATAGAAGTCAAATAAAATATAAGCAAATAATTCCTATCATGATCAATTCATAGTTTTCACACTGATTGATATGTCTATATAAGAAGTTATCACTTAAGACACATAATCTAGATGAAACAAGGGCATGATTTTGATTTGAGAATTACTGACTTTTAGCAAAGTAAACCTTATGATCTAGGAGGTAATGACTGCAAACGGCTGCTTTAAATGCCATAGCAGTAGGTTCATTATTTTTTGTGCATTAAATAATGATTTTAATAAAAGTCTCAAGTTCATGTTCTGAAAGCTATTACCTTTCAGCTATTGCATATACTTCTTGTCTAGAGGGCAAAGTGAACAACATCTCATATTTTTCTTAGGCACGATATGAAAGCATTAATTTCCTTCTGCTGCTTTGATGGAACGCAGTGCTTTGGGGCAAGTCAATGCAAAATGATCACATTTTCACTCGTAATCAATATAGCTGGCTGACAGTGGGCATCTATTTTTCATTCCAGCATACAGCAAAGTAAAATGATATGTGGATTTTCTTCAGAAGAGGTGCTTTTAGGAAACACAGATGAAAATAGCATTTTTAGCAAGCCACTGAGAAAGTTGGTTATTACTGCAACTCCTTGGCTGCAGAGACAGATGTGAGTCTGGCCTTTTCTTTTCTCCTCTTCTATCTCTCTCAATGGGATAATTTGAAAATCTGTAACTTTACTTAAGGAGTTGGCTATGAATCATAAATGACAGAATTAGTTTTTAAGGATAATATATTTAGTCCTTGTAGTGTCTCTGTGGACTCCTTGACTTCTAAACACCCATTATGTTTTATGTGAAGAGCATAGATCTGCATTTTGTGCTGAAAAAACGTAATTACCAAATTGCTGCAGGTCCATTTTTTTCTAAGTCATATATTTTCTACTCATGAGATTTTCTAAAATATGAATAAGCTAAATTATAGAAAATGTCTCAAATTGCAGTTAGCTGATTTTGACTGAAAAGCAATGGATATTTGATGTTGAAGTTGAAATGTTAGACTGCTTGGAGAAAATAACTAACAATAAAAGAACTAACTTTTATAAACTCTGTAGGATCCTTTGAATTTCATAGTCATACCAAAAATGTATATTTTACTTGTTTAAATTCTATAAAATTTTATTGTCTTTCTATAAATAAATTTTTGCATTTATTCAAATGGTTAGGAAAATGAGTCACCAAAAACAGAAGGGAAGGAAAGGAGGGAGAAAGGTAAGGAAGGAGAGAGGAAGGGAGAGAGAAAGGGGCTGTTTAGGGCTGGCTGATTCCATGGGCAGAAATTGCTTTGCTTTTGTAGCCTTTTGGTCACGTTGCTATGGATTCTCTAAGTGATATATTGGCCAAATTTTCAGCAATCTTGTTAGGGTAGTTTTCAATTGTAGGTGAGGGAGAGGATTAAAGATGATGGTTCTTATTTTGTTTCTTAAGTGTCCAGACTGTGTAGGTTTGCAAAAGTTGCTGGGCTCATGGGGTCATGACTGTACTTTAACAACCAGAAAGAGTATTGAGAAGATCAATTGGAACAGATTTCTGTAATTATTCATCATTCAGTTACTTGGAACCATGAATCCCTGGGCAACTCTTTCAGCTTGATTTGTTTTAGTGTCTAAGAACTGACTGATGATATCATGCATCTTGATTGATTTTAGAATACCAGTTTGAAAGAGAAACATCATGACTGATTTCCAGTTCAATGGAATCACTATACTTTAAAGCATTATCTGTTGTTGTTTTGAAATAATACATACACAAATCCAGCATGCTGATAAAGGAGTCAACTCATAAGTGCCTATATGGAATTAAATGTGAAGACCACTGTTTATCTGCTTCCTGAAACCTCAAGAGTCTCTAAATATATTTTCAATATTGTGTTTACCTTTCCAGTCCTATTCCTGTGCATTTTCAAACCTTTACATGAACACAGGGATATTGAAAAAAACGGATCATATTGCATATTGTATTAATTTTCTATTGCTGCATAATAAATTGCCACAAATATAGTGGCTATAAGAGCACCAGTTTATTAGCTCACACTTACATAGATCTGAGATATGGCATGGCTCAACTAGTTTCCAACTTTTTGTTTTCACAAGGCTGGAATGAAGCGTTTGGCCAGGCTTAGCTCTTAACATGGAGACTTGGAGGAAGAACCTGCTTCTAGGCTTGTTTAGACTGTTGGCAGAATACAATTCCTTGCAGCTGTAGATCTGCAATCCTTGCTTCCTTGCTGACCATTGGCCAAGAGCTGTCCTCAGCTACTGCAGGCTGCCATGTCTTTTGATATGGCCTTTCTAACTTCAAAGCAGCGATAGTATGTCAATTTCTCCTCATGCTTTAAATATCTCTGACTTCCCTTCTACCTTCAGGCAGAAGAAAGCTCTGCTTTTAAGAGTTTTTTACATTGGACCTACATGGATAATTCAGAGGAAGCCCTTTATTTTAAGGTCAACTGATTAGATGCACTCATACATCTGCAAAGTCCCCTTTGTGGACTTTGTGTTATTTGTGGAAGTAACACCAGGCAGAGGTGAATATGAAGGCCAGAATTCTGCCTCCACACTTCAGTTTGCATGCAGCTTGCTTTTTTCCCTTAGCAACATGTCTTTGAAATCTTTCTGTGTATCTAATATTTCTGTATTCTTCCCATTTGTATTTCTTTTATATGATGTCACTGTATTTCTTCCATGGCATAGATATAGCATGCAATATTTAGTCATTTTCCTACTTGTGGAAATTTCAGTTGGAAAATGTTTAATATTATATATGATAAAAGGGAATGTAGATTAGTAGTTTTAAAAAATTAGGTTTCTGAAGTCTAGTGGCCTGAGTCAATTAATGGCCCCACTACTTTACTCAGTATGTGAACTGAGTCAGCTATTTAACTTCTTTGGACTGTATTTTTTGTTTTTGTATAAAAGATGTGTAATAGTATTTATTTCACAGAGTTATTAGGGAGGTTAGGTAACATAATAGAGGTAAAATGGTTATCCTGGCAGAAAATATTCACTGAAGTAATGTGAATAATTTCGATGCTATACCAACATGAGTATTTCTAAGGTGTAATTTCCTAGAAGTAGGGTTTAGATTGAAGACAAATGCACTTTTAACTTAGATAAGACCAAATTGCTTTGTGGTAAATCTATCCCTGTAAAAAAGACATAGTTTTCTGATTTTTCCTGACCCTCTAATATTGGATTAGGTGCTTCTTATTTAACAAGTGTTTATTAAGTTCTTAACAATATACCAGATACCTGCTAAAGATCATGAAATACAATTGTGACCAAAACAGGCATGGTTCTTGCTTGTTGAATTTATAATTTCATAATTTGTCAGTAAATGAACAAGATAATCAAACATTTTATCTTATTTTACTTTTTAAAAATTCTTTTTTAAAAATTTTATTTATTTATTTGACAGGGAGCGAGCAGGGGGGCACAAGCAGGGGGAGCAAGCAGAGGGAGAAGGAGAAGCAGGCTCTCTGGTCAGCAGGGAGCCTGATGTGGGGCTCAATCCCAGGACCCTGGGATCACGACCTGAGCCAAAGGCTGACACTTAACTGACTGAACTACCCAGGTACCCCTATTTTACTTTTTTAAAGATTTATTTATTTTAAAGAGATACAGGGAGAATATGAGCAGGAGGGGCAGAGGGAGAGGGAGAGAGGATCCCAAGCAGACTGCACAGAGCATGGAGCCCGACTCAGGGTTCAACCTCACCACCTGAGACAAAACCAGGAGTAAGACACAAGTGACTACGCCACCCAGGCACCTTGATAATCAAACATTTTAATTATAAATTGTGATTAGTGTTATGTAAAAAAGGATCAGAGAATTAAGGAAGCATATAATGAGGACCCAGACCTTGTCCAGTAGTTAAGTAGCCCTCTTAGAGTTAATGTTAATTCAGACTAGAATAGAGGAAAGATGAGGTTTCTTCTCAAAGGAAATAAAATCATCAAGGCTTACTATTAAATTGAAAGGCAGTTATCAAGATAGGTAAGTTTCTACCTTGAAAAAAACTTTGTAGATAATAGTGCTAATCATTAAGATAAGGGAAAATGGAGGAAGTTTGAGTTGGGAGGAGAAGATATGCTTTTGAACATAGACATATTGAATTTAAGGAGAATTTGAGACACCTCAAGGGTAATGTAAAATGCACAGTAAAATATATAAAACTCAGAAGAGGTCTGGGCTGGACATAGATATTTTGGAGTTTGGGTTTTGAAATGGTAATTAAAACCATAGGAAAATATGATATCATGCACCTCTTTAAAGAGCAGAGCTATACTGTTCAATACAGGAATGGCATGGCACTTAGCAGTTGAAATATGACTCGTCTGAGGCTAAAACTACAGCAGATTTTGAAAATTCAGTAGGAAACAAAGTATGTAAAATATATTATTGATAATTCTTTATATTGATTGCAAGTTGAGATGATAATATTTTGGATATATTGAGTTATTAAAATTAGTCTCATCTGTTTCTTTTTACACTTCTCATGTAGCTTTTAGAATATTTAAAATTATACGTGTGCCATTTATGACTCACATTATATTTCTATTGGATAGTGGTGGTATAGTGACAAAAAAAAGAGTGCCTATATTTGAACTTTAAGAAAATCAAATATTTAATGTCTTAGTAGAGAATGCTCAGCTGCGAAAGATGTTGTGAAAGAGCAATCAGACTAGTAAGAGAAAATTAATACTTAAAAGCAAAGAAAAAGTCTGTTTTGAAAGAAAGTGTGCTTTATTGGATATTGCTCAGAGGTCAAAAGAGATACAGATTGAACAGTGTGCATTGGATTTATGACGAGGGATTTTTACAAAGGCAGTGACCTTTATTTTGGTGGAGAGAGATGCATTGAAGCCAGCTTTCCGAATGTTGATGAACAAACAATGTAAAGAATTGGAAATTGGGAGACCAGACTAATCTATGAAATTCGGCTACAAAGGGGAAATGGGATAAAGTGACATGTTTTAATATAAAGAGACTTGAACATATTTAAAAAACAAGAGAATTATCCAGAAAAGAAGGAAAGGTTTCAGATACAAGAGAAATTAGAAATATTGGATAGTATGTAGATTCTGTGAAATAGAGTAAGAGAGACACCCTACCAGAGCACTCATCCCATGTTAAATAACTACGTGTTTATCCATCTCTATGTATCATTAGGCTATAGCTCCAAGGGGATAGGAGCCATTTCTTCTTCCTTATCTAACTCTCAACACCTGCTATGAAGTATTCTATTCCTAATATAGCTTTAAGGTATGTTTACTATGTGAAGAATGCATGAATGTTGAATATATGTAAGTTTGCTATATAGATCATAATCACGAAGAACAGTTTTTAGATACCAGATTGTTGTTGAAGAAAAAAGAATTCTTAATGTTCATAATGCAAAATAGGAGGAAAGAAGGGAAGGCATTATATACTGATTTTTTCATATTTACGGTCTATTCTATAGACCCCGTGGATGGCTCGAATAACTGGAAGCTGGGAAGCTTGATAAAAATATATTAACACCAGGGTGGGACCTGCCATAGGGCCAGTGAAAAGTAAATGAATAAAACCCAAGCCACCTTCTCCCTGCATGCCTTCAAATCTAGGGAATTGGTGTTACTGAGTTTCTTGATATCCATTATAACTTTATTCTAGGCTCCAAGTTTAATTATTTTGTAATTTTCCACTTTAATAATGTCTCTTAGTCAAGCTGCTGCTGTTGAAACCATGTATATGCTGAGGTTGTTTGCCAGGACTAGGGTGCCTATAAACCCGAATGAATATGAGAACAACTTAATGTTTGGGGATGACTTAATGGTTGGATTTTTCTTGTTTTCTGATTCCCTGGTACATTTCCGCTTCTCCTGATAATATATCCTCTCTGTTGGTCTTAGATAGACATGGTGGGAACATACAAAGTCCAGGAACAGAGCTGTCTGAACAGTGGTCTCATTCTGTTATAGATCAGTGTAGTTATTATTTTCTAGAAAATGAATTTGGAGGAAATATGAGAAAGTTCAAGAGATACTCTATTTTGGGTAGGTAACATTTAATGAGCACTTAAATTTTCCAGAGACTGTTGAAGCATTTTGGCGTATTAATTAATCCTGAAAACAGATTTTGGGGTAGATACTGTCTTATTGACGTTATCAGCATTGTTATCTTTATTTCATGAATGAGAAAGGAAGGACACAGACACTTTAAGTAACCAATCGAAACCCACACAGTTAATAAGTCTAAAGACAGGAATTTGAGCCCTGTCACTCTGACTCGAGGTTTCTAGCTTGTATCTACTAAGATATTTAGATTTGGTAAAGCCAGATGGAAGTGAGCTCTTAGTAGTTATACTCAAGTAATAGCAGGAACTTGGTGATTTTATGAAGTAAGTTGCATTAATTTGTATATATATATATATATTTTTAAAGCTATAAAGGAAAGATGGGGATTGCCTTGAGATGTGGCCTTATATGCAACTGTGGCTTTATCAAGTGAAAACCCCATTAGTCTCAGTGTCCTTCTTTGTAAAGTCAGTTAGTTAGACTAATTGTCAATAAAGTCATTTAGAGCCATAAAATGATGGGATTCTTGAATATTCTTAGAATATTCCAATTAATAGATTTCATGTTTAAAATAATCACCTTAGCAAGTAGGCTGCTAGATAGCAAATGATGAATATGTAAGTGGAAAAAGGACACTATTACATATTTTCAGTGAAATCTTTATGAGAGAAGTCTCTTTAATTTTTTTTTAAAACATTTTTAGCAAGGGTGATGGATGACTAATTAGATGTTAATTGTTCATGTCTACTGATTAGGAAACTTAGGAAGGGTTTTTATAGCGTTGATTTAATAAGGAATGACACTTGAATCTTACCCATAATTAGCTTATTACATTTGGCTGCTGTTTGAATCTGTGCTATGGGAATGATTTAAAGAGATTAATCCTTTTCAAGGACCACATAAGTGCTGATACATTACCCTAGAACACCTTCCAAACTTGCTGAAACAATAATGACTCTGATTCTATGTGATATATTGATATGCTTGTTAGGTTAAGGGAAAGGCAAGAGATCTAGTTTTTGGGTAGACCCCAACTCTCAATATCAGTTATTAAAAAGTTACACAGTTAACAGCCTTATATCTCCTTTAATGGGGGAAATTTCATGGTACTGGACAACGGAAAATCCATTTTTCAATGTGTACATCAAGAAAGAAAATACTCTCTTTCTTGCCAAAACTTGTGTATAAACCCTCCTTTCATCCCAAATTGACAGAGAACTGCCAACAGCAGAGGAAAAAGAATAGAGTGAGAGTGCTCAGCTTAAAGAAAACTGCAGAAATAACTTCCAAGAATGAATTAACAAACACTTGTATGCCTGATATCCAGCTTAAGAAATGCAGCATCATGAACAGTATTAAGTCTGGGTGTTACCTGAGGTTGGAATACATTATTTTCAGGCATATCTTTATATTTTTACTACATATTTATATATTGCTAAACAATATGCTTGCGTTTTCTTCATTGTTGGAATTTTATGGAGCTTAATAAATGGCAATCTTTTTCTTTGCCTTATTGCAGAACCAGTTGAGAAGTAGATTAAGAAGTTAGGTAGCTAGAGATCGCTTGATAGCTAACAAAGAGAGAGGCTTAGCTGTACGCCAACAATGAACTCCTGAGATCTTAACTCCAGAATTAGAGTTACCTACTCATTGCTTAGAAAGACAGAACAATTGCAGATCTTCCTGTGTGGAGATAAATCATGCTCCTCATAGGAGCAGATCAGAATGCATCTCTGCGAGTCCAGCTAAGGAAGAAGTTTGGAGCAGAGTATCTGCAGAAGCCAAGGAAAGAACACAGAATCACCAGGGAAGTTTGCTTTTAAGTATTCAGACTAATAAAAACTCATCTTTTTTCCACAGTTTCCATGCAATACTCATAGTTAGTTTAATCGGGCTGCTAAAGAGTTTTGAGTCATGGCTTGCTTACCTTCATACAGACAGATAAACTTTGTTCTGTGTCCTTAAATAATACCTTAAACTTGAAAATCCATTTCAAAATATAAATTGAATGAGAAAATGCAAGGTGATCCAAACAAATAATAAGCGTTTCAGGAAAACTAACAGCATTCACATTTTGGAAAAAATAGTAGGACAATAACAGAATTTTTAACTCTCTGAAATGATTTTTGACTGATTTACAGTGAAGGATAATAGGACAATTTCTTGTTGTTTGAGGAATCGGGAGAATGCCAAGGGACTAGCAATGTCTCATGTATATTATTCTTGTTTGCTATCATAAGGGGAAATTTTAATGCTATTAAAGGCTATTCTTGGTTATGGTATCTGAGAATCATCCAGTTTGATGTCTCCTCTATGTGGCTGCAAGTGTGCTTGGATACATGTTCAATATTAGAAGACACAGTATGTAATAGAATTAATCAAAAATCAAATTCAAATATCAGTCAGTGGAAAAGCTACCGCATTATATCTGCATACTTTCATAAACATTCTCTCATTTGAAGTTCACAATAAAATGAGTAGTTGTTATCCCCTTTTACTGAGGAGGGAAGCTGACAAGGATTTATTCAAGTTGAGGTAGTTACTGTTATTGCCCCCATCATAGAGATGAACAAGCTGGGGCATAGAGACTTAAGTGATTTATCCAAGGTCACTCAGATGGGAAGAGAGTTATAAACTCAGCCGGTCTGACTTTGGAGGCTGTGTGCATAACTAGTACAGATAGAGGCAATGAGAAGGCAAACTTGTTCATCTAGGTCAAAATATATTTACCATTTCTTCAAGATATAGTCTCAAACAACTCTAAAAATACCAAATCTAGTGACTTTACTCCTCAGGCTTCATTTTATTTAATTCCACTGAAGCATTTGATGCCTTTGGACTAATCTTCTTAAAACTATTCTTCCTTTGGCTTCTATATTGGGAAAAATAATCTGATATTTGCATAGTGTTTTATAGTTACTTTCACATGCATCATTTTATTTTATGTATATAGAGCTTGGGCTATGTTGGAAAAGTTTTGTGATAACCATTACATGCATGAGGAAATTAATGCACAGAGATGGTCAATGATTGGCTTACAGTCTGAATAAATTAATGCACAGAGATAGTCAATGACAGGTAGTAAGTAGAGAAACCACATCTAAAACTCCTACCTTTAGGATAACTGGTCTCACACAATTTCCATTACAGAATGTTGCCTCCTTAAAATTTGTTTTCCAACTGGATGAATTAGATACTCTTTTTTTTTTAAGACTTATTTATTCATTTAGTTTGAGAGAGAGAGAGAATGCATGCGAGTCAGGGGAGGGGCAGAGGGAGTGGTGACAATCTCAGGCAGACTTCCCACTGAGTATGGAGCCCCTTGCAGGGCTCGATCTCACCACCTTGAGATCATGAACTGTACTGAAATCAAGAGTTTGTCGCTTCACTGACTGAGCCACCTAGGCACCCCTAGATGCTCTTAAAGTTATTATTTCTTTTACTCATATTGGACCATCTCTAAATTTGTTGATTATGATTAGGTTTTACTGAGACTGGGTTTAGAATAATTGTTGCCATCTCAGAAAAATATTGTGTGATTGTAGTGTGGAGAGATGTATCAGTTACTGCCACGAAACCAAGCTATAGTGTAATGCATCCAGGAGATGTTGTATCTGTAATAAAAATAATAGACTAATTTATTCATTAAATTCTCTATGTACATATGTAATATTGGTAATGTATAATTTATTTCTTAGGCTTCCTGATGTCTTTATAACAGCCTACTGCCATCTACTGGGTTTTGTTCAGAATTGTCCTGTTAATCACCAAATTAGAACAATAAGTTTTATGAGTTTCAAATCTGAGAGCTTGTACTGAGATTTCAGTGACTTTTGACTTCTTTCTTCCTATTGTAGATTATAAAATTATTTAATGGAAAACTGGTTTAGTTTTTCTTATTTAGTATAATTTACCATTTACTTCACAAGACATTTGGAATTCAGATCTTACTGGTAAATTACCTTGAATATCATCACTATGATTTTGAGGTTCATATCAACTTTTTAATTTTATTGTATTTAAACCTTAGATTTCATTCTATAAAGTTTTGTTAAAATTTTCTCATCCTTCTGTATTTTGAATTATATATACAAGTTACTTTTATTTAAACTGGAAGGTAAAGTCTTAAATTAACCCAAATCTCTGAAAATTATTCATAGCTAATAAAGTAGTGACAATGATATAATGTTAGTTTTTGCAGAAATAAATACAATTTTAAGTAAACTTTTAGTTTTTGTATATTGAAACAAATTATTCATTGGATGAAAATTATTATATTTACAACCGCATGCTGCTGGTAGGATTTAACTAACTTTAAGGTTGGAACTTTGTTTTTATTTGTATTTTTAAGTATTAATTTTGTTTTTAAAATAGGATTAGAAGTCTGATTAGGCTTTATAAGCGTTAATTTATTCACTGATTTCAGTTATATTAGATAATGTAGTAGTAATTGTTACTACTTGCATGTATTATTTTTCAAAGCACTTCCTTGTACCTCTTTTTTTAGCCTTCTTTCATAAGTAATAATTGACATGAGAAAAGTGTTTTCCAAAATCATTAATAACGCTGATACTGATTTTTAAATAGTATTTTGAAATTATTGCCAGGGGGTTTACTGATACACAGTAGAGCCCACAGTACAATAAACAATGATACAGGCAAGTACTTTGCAAGTGGGTTTTATAATAATAAAAATGATTTTCATCATCCCGGATGAAAATGCTTTTTTTCAACAGCTACATTAAAATGCTTCTCAGAGGCTGCAGAGAAACCACAACTGTTTAGCAGGAGTAAAACTGGAGGCAAATGAAATAAAAATAATGAAAAAATTAAAATTATGGCAGTATTTGTTTGAGGATTTGGAAGGGTAGAGAAATGCAGTATTTCAGGTACTACTAATACAACGTGTGACTTGATTGATAAAATATGCATAACAAAGTGTACCACCCTAAAGAACTTCTTTTACAGAAGTCTTGGAATGATCACTCATTTCTCCGTCTCTCATTAACCCCACATGTAATCATTTACCAAGAATTGACTTGTGCCTGTATTTTCTCTGCTTTCCATTTCTTCTTGCTAATGGCTCTTTATCTGGCTCCCTTCTCATGTTACTATTGATATTGCAGTAACTTTTTAATTGGTCTCCAATCCTCCAGTCTTCTATTTCTTCAGTTCATGTTCTCCACTGTCCAAAGGCGAAATGGAAGAAAGGAAGGGGGAAAGAGTTAGGTTTGAAAGCTTGTCGTTTGCCAAATACTCCTCTGAGCACTTTACCCCAATTTTTTCAACCCTCATGAGATAGACCAGTCATAATCTGCAGGACATAAAAATGAGTACTGTAGAATTTCCATAGCTAGTCTAAGTTCACAGAGCTAGTAAGTGTCAGAAACAGTATCCATTTCCAGTTTCCTATTCCATCTATCCTAAACCAGATACATGTGAAAGCTTTCTAAAGGTAAGAGCACTGCCATCTTTCAATGTCAGTTTATACGTTAATAATAATAACAACAACAGTTTATATTACACAACGCTTTTCATCCTACAAAGCATTCTTCTTAATGTTTTAAGTGTATTAATCCATTAATCTTAAAAATAACCCTACCAGGTAGTTATTATTTTTATCCCCTTTTTTATGATGAGAAAGTGGGGCATAGAAAGTTAACTAGTCTGACCAAGTATTACAGAGTGAGGATATATGAGAGCAGGAATTTGAACCCATTCATTTCAGCTTCAGAGCCCATTTTTTTTTTAAAGATTTATTTATTTATTTTAGAGACAGAGAGTACATGGGGAGGGGGAGTGGGAGAGAGAGAATCCTCCAGCAGACTCTTCACTGAGTGTGAAGCCCCATACTGGACTCAATCTCACAACCCTGAGATCATGACCCTGAGATCATGACCTGAGCTGAAACCAAGAGTCGGCCACTTAACTGATTGAGCCACCCAGGTGCCCCCAGAGTCCATGTCCTTACCTACCACATAAGACCTCCTCATTGTTGTGCAATACATACTTTTGACTTGAAACCTGAATGGTCTAATAATTGTTTATGGAAATAGATTTTATGAATTAAATGTAAAATGGAAATAAAAAGGGTATTGAGGTCCTAGAATTAAAAATCAAATAGAAAAATAAATTTTACTAGGTCCATATTTAAGAACTATGGAAACTTGAGAGCCTGAAGTCCTTGTTGAATCTTTCCTCAGTGTGGAATCAGGATAAACAAAAACTTTGAAAACATAGAGGGAAGAGATAGGGATGGGACCAACAAAATGTAGCAAGCTTAAGAAATTAGAATAAATAGTGAAATAAAAATCAGTGATTGTAAGAACTGATCATTTCTCTTAGTCTTGATCATAAAAATGCTGTTTAAACCTTGACCACTTCAAGAAGCATCCAAACTTCACATTGTTTTATGACTTCTCAAACTTAGTTGAAGAAAAGTAATTGGCTGCTATGAACAGAATGTTTGTGTCCCCCCAAATTCCAGTGTTGAAATCCTAATCCCCAGTATGATAGTATTTACTGTGCGGCCTTTGGGAAGTAATTAGGTAATGAAGTCACTAGCGCCCTTAAGAGAAGGGAGAGAGCATGCTTCCTTTCTCTCTCCACCAGGAAGAACCCCCCATCCCCCCAATTAGGAACTGCATCAGCCAGCACCTTTATCTTGAACTTCTGAGCCCCCAGAACTGTGAAAGATTACTTTTATTGTTTAAGCCACCCAGTCTAAGATTGTTTTGTTTTAGCAGTCCTAACTGATGAAGACGTAGTCTTCTAGCCAAGCAAACTCTGGTTGCAAGGAGACTGTTGGTTTTGCCAAAATTTTGGTTGAACTCTGTATTCCAGAACGATATATTGACGTTTAATCCCTAGTGCCTCAGAATGGGACCTTCTTTGAAAATAAGGTCATTGCAAGTGTAGTAGTTAAGATTAAGTCATACTGGAGTAGGGTGGGTCCTTAATCCAATATGACTATGTTTATAAGTAAAGGAGAGAGAAAGTCAGAGAGCGGGCAGCCATGTGAAGACAGGGACACACAGGGAGAACCCTGTATGACAACGGAGGCAGAGACTAGGGGGATACACTTGCTAGCCAAGGAGTTCTGAGCACTGATGGACACTACCAGAAGCTAGGAAGAGACAAGGAAGAATTCTACCCTAAATCTCAGCAGAAGCATGGCCTTGCTGATACTGTGATTCCTGGACTTCCAGCTTTCAGGACAATGAGAGAATACATTTCTGTTCTATTAAGCCACCGGAAGTGTGGCACTTTGTTATGGCAGCCTGAGGAAACTAATATACTTAGCATCATTTCACGCTCAGAGGGAGGCTCTTGCTACCATGCTAGCCAGCCAGCTCTAGAATCTCTTCCATCTGTGGATTTTCTATTTCTATTCATTACAATTATGTGCAATTGCCCAGAATGGTTATATTCAGAACAGGAAAAGCCCCTTTCAAAAACATGTGGCACTTTTCAACACATAAAAGATTTAAGTCATCCTCTGTCCTGAAAAGACCCTCCCCCCCCACACACGTGATTCCACTTTGCAGTTCTTTCCTTTCTGCACCTCAGAGGGAAAAGAGATGCACCTACTCCATCTGGAATGTTAGCTACAAGGCTATAGGAGGGCGGCAGCCCACTGTCTCTCCCCCTGATTCAATCAATTCATGGGGAAACGATCTGTCAAAAAGGAAAGACCTCACTGACTCTGCAGTTTTGTAACTAGTCTGAAAACTGTATGCTTCTCCGAACTGGTGCAGAGTGGTCTTATTACCCACCACAAACCCATCTACATCCTAAGCCACTTGAAACAGCTCCACCCCACCCTTAAACTGTCAGGATGAGCTGAGACCTCGAACTGGTTCTCTCATTCTATCCAACTATAACATTGTAATCACAGCTCTCTTTACCTTTTTTTTCTTTCTTCATCAATGCTCCAGGAATGTTTCTTAATTTTTCATTATTTCCAGATATTATCCTGTCTCTTGGGGATCCTTTTTTTCAAATATTGGCCTGGAAAACAATAAATCTCAACTCTTCCGTACTTTGATCATGAAAGTGATTTCCCCCCCACTGGTTTCAGAAAATTGGTAAAATTATATTACTATTATCATAGGCAGATTGCCAAAATTTCAAAATGCACACTGATTCTCAAAATACAAATAACCTAGAGATATTGTTTCTATTCCTCTCATCAAATCTTGTAGAACTTCAAAAATCTTAATATTACCAGTTATTGTTGGGTTATTTGTCTGTTTTCTTCTTGAATGAGAAATCTCATTCCCTGTCACTTTTCATCAATGGATAATTTATCTGTTGAATCATAGTGAAACTATGGATATGAAATTCAAGTGCAATACTCCTTAATGTAATTTGCCTTTCAGAAAAATTCCTCAGTCTAGACAATATTTTAGGTGTTCAATCCCTTCAGAGTTAGGAAAATTCAAATTAGATTATTTTTAGTCCAGAAACAAAATACATTATTTTCAAATAATTTTTAAAATATAATATTCATTTGGTCAAGATTTTATAATTTATTTTTGCACATCTATTTTTTTCTAGTTTTATATTAAAATACCAGTACATTTTTATATTTTCTGACTATATTTAGCAGGCAAAATTATTATATGTCACTGAAAACTCTAAAATGTAAATCGATTTTTTTTCCTTAATAGTATTTTAAAAATAAATTTTCAGTAGATTATTATTGATTGACTTAGGAAATTTTCTATTGAATAGATGTATGTTTGGCATGAATCTGTCAACACAATTTACTTGTATTAATCTTCAGTGGAATAATGTCCACAAATAATTCAGTGCTATAGCTTTGCTATAGGGGGTTGCTATATTCATAGACTTAAAAATAAATGAGAGACAAAAAGATAAATAATAAATTGTATTTACTCTTGATGGAAAAACAGCATTAATTATTAAAGATTTATACAATTATTCTTCATTATGTCCAATAAATAGATGGAAGGAAAAGATTTTAATGAAGATTTACTAAGGGCCAAAGCAGTTGAATTCTAAACAGAAAATCATCTTTTTTTTTTTTTTTTAAAGATTTTATTGATTTATTTGACAGAGATAGAGACAGTCAGTGAGAGAGGGAACACAAGCAGGGGGAGTGGGAGAGGAAGAAGCAGGCTCTCAGCAGAGGAGCCTGACGTGGGGCTCGATCCCGGAATGCCGGGATCACGCCCTGAGCCGAAGGCAGACGCTTAACCGCTGTGCCACCCAGGCGCCCCCAGAAAATCATCTTTAAGACAATGGTTTTGTAATTTCATTTTGTTAAAAAAAACAAAAACAAAACCCTTAAGTTATGATTTAAGATTAAACCAAGAAAAATCATCAAGACAATTATATGGAGATTTCACTGAAGGCAAAGGCTTTTGTGTTTGGGTCCTTGACACTTTTGTTGAAAGAATATGGAAACCTTTGCAGAGAGAATTCTTAGAAATCAACGTGTGAGCAGATTTTCCACAATAACTCCTTATGTTTATCTCATCCTCAAAATTACAGCAAACAATGGGAACTAAAAAATGAATGAAATATGGAGAATGAGTTATAGTAGTATCAAAGCACTTGAAGTTTTTCCACCATTTGAACTTTATTATATGCTTCTAGGCTTTTTTCCTCTAGAGAATCATCTTTGTTGTTATTAAAATATTTTTGTCAACCAAGAAAGACTTTACATTTTAAATTCTTTTTGTGTTTTACTTGACCAATATGACACTTCTGCAGTTATTTTAACCAGAGAAGAATCAATGCTTCCTTCAGTTTTTATCATTGGTGAGTCATTGGAAGGTTGCTCCTGCCTCTGCACACTCTATTCCCAACACTTAACCACATGAGGCAGTAAGCACTGCAGCTACTACACTGAAAATCTGTGATGCAGTGCTCACTCCAAAACTGGTCAGTACACATACATTACACACACACACACACACACACACACCCCACATGAATAATGAAG
Source organism: Ailuropoda melanoleuca (assembly GCF_002007445.2). Classification (NCBI taxonomy): domain Eukaryota; kingdom Metazoa; phylum Chordata; class Mammalia; order Carnivora; family Ursidae; genus Ailuropoda; species Ailuropoda melanoleuca. The sequence goes on from NC_048218.1 coordinate 27,860,653, forward strand.
ACCTTCCGTTGGGAGAAATAGGTAGAGTAGGTACTAATAAAGTGACATTCGGTGTGTGTCCCACTTTCCCATGTGTAATCTCCCACCATGTCTGAAGGTAGGGTTGATACAAATGTTTATAAATTACTTGGTTTATTTGTTAACACATGACAAAAAAATGAATAATCATGAGGATAAAAAAGACTCAAATCCCCAATGCCGCTGTTTTGATGTATTCTCTTATGGTCATTAGTTTTAGGCTTCCTTTATTTTTGTAATTAAAATAATAGTTTTATGCAGTTCTTTATCCTGCAGTTTCCAAATTGCTACTTGATTTTCATTAATTTTTCATTTGTTACAAAGAATTGAATAACTGTGTTATAATTTACCTAGATAGATGTTAGACCTAGATAGACCATTCCTCTATCATGGACTTTCTTAAAATTCTAGCATGATCCTCTTTGTATAGACTTTTAAAGATTATTTGTTTAAATTTGACATTGCTTCATTCATAAATCTAAAACATGTAAAGATATTTGTCTTTTAATACATATTGCCAAATTGCCATCCACAGTGGTGCTGCTGATTTTTAATAGGTGAGGTGGACTTTTTGTTCATAACTCAATAATCCAACTTCTTTGGCTGAATGTGAGTGACTGAGGAAAGAACTAAGCATACCTTATTTGATAGATAGCTTAAAATTTATTTTTCTTCATATAAAAAGGTATAGTTCTAATTTAAAGTGAATTTTATTTTTCTTATTTTTTAAAGATTTATTTATTTATTCGACAGAGATAGAGACTGCCAGCAAGAGAGGGAACACAAGCAGGGGGAGTGGGAGAGGAAGAAGCAGGCTCATAGCAGAGGAGCCTGATGTGGGGCTCGATCCCATAATGCCGGGATCACGCCCTGAGCCAAAGGCAGATGCTTAACCGCTGTGCCACCCAGGTGCCCCTAAAGTGAATTTTAAAGAAACTTTGTATTCAGGTGAAATTATCTTGGAGCCTGAGAATTTTGTGAACATCTAAACTTTAAACATTTGATGACTTTTCATGAAATTAATACTTTGGGTATTACTAGTAGAATTAATGGATTCTATCCAGGAAAAATGTGCACATTTTTGTGATCACTAGTTACAACTTTTCAATGAAGGAGTCCTATTAATAAAAATGATTTTATTTATAATAGCAACCATACCAAATCAACTAATATTTAATGGCTGCTTATAATAAAATCTTTTTAAAATTGTTTATGTATGTGATTTCATGTCCTTTACAGGAGCTTTTGAGATAATTATCACTATTTTTAAAGATGAGGAAATTGATCATTAAAATGAACATCAAGTGATATGACCAAGAGCACCCAACTAGTAAGAGACAGTTGAAGTAAGGACCCAGAGAAATTGGACTCCAGAGCACGTTATTTTCACTTTATTACACTACAAATTTATAATTTAGCTTCTGACAAAATTAAGGGGCATGATTAGTGTAATCTTGGGAAAATAATTGCCCCTGCAGTGTCAATTTTTATGAAATGATGTCATGATCATTTGTGAGTGGTACCACAGATGTTGAAATATCTAAAGGCTAATTTCCTGGGCATTCAGAGTATGACATTACTAGATGAGTTTTGTTGTCATGTAACTAAACAGGATGACTTTCAGTTCAGAAAGGTTATGATTTATGATAGTTTTTAGATTTTATTCAACCAGATTTTAAATGACTTGCTCTCTCAGTGTGACATAGGCTTGTGTGGAACTAGTATGCTAATACCTCATGCCTCCAGCAAAGACTCAATGTGCTTCTTTGGAGACTGTTGTTCCTGAACTGACAATCAAATCTGGAAGGTGTGTGTGTCATCACCCACTTGTGGAACATTCTCTGTCCTTGTGTTATGGACAACCATCATATGAAAAGCTGGTTATTGTAGTTTTCTGCTGTATAATGATGGATTACTACAATTACTAGTATTGGGAGTCTTAAATATGATCTCCACACGCTATGTTTGTTAGACAATATGCCTTAAATTTAGGATTCAAAAGTTTTTAAGAACTTCATTTTGAAAAAAAGATTTCCCTTCAATAACAATAAACTAGATCTTTAATGAAAGCTCTCACTTTCATTAGAACACTCAACTTTAAATACATCACTATAGGATATAAAGAATAAGTACACAAAGTTTGAAGTGTAACTTTCTCTGAAATGACACAGCAGGATAGTTATAGTCTGTTTTACTCCAAGCCTCTGACATTAGCATTCCTACTTCCGATAAATCCACTCCTCTTGCACAATGATTGGCACCGATCAGAAGTTAAAAATGACAACAGCAGATGAGAACAGTACAACAATTAGTTGTGATTTTTTTTACAACTTGCATTTTAATTACTTCAAATGTTTTCATCTCCATCACCCTGAGAGGAGTCCTAAGTAGACTTTCCAGGCAAAGATTTGGATTCAAATTCAGGTTCTACTGTTTACTAGGCAGTGAGTTAAAAATCCATATTTTCTTCCCCAGTTGTTTTGTGTGTAAAACTGTTATAAAAATAGATCCCTCCATATGATTATTATAAGATGCAAATGCAATCACATATGTAAAATATTTAGCAAAGTGAATATGATGATTAGTATCATTATTATTAGTATATCTAGCATTGCTCTGAAAATTTTTAAATAAATAAACAAGTTTTGATTGTTTCATTAATGGCTCTTTGTAGCATTAGCCATGGGAAGCAGCTCTCATGAAATTCAGTGCTTCTGCTCTTGTGTCATCCACATGGACATCTTGGACGTGAGTTTCAGCAGCTATAGATGATGACAGCCAATCCCTTCGACGTGCCCCTGGAACAACAACATTGGTTTGAAAGTACGCTATACCACATGGATTTCAAATTATGCCATTCCAAATGCCTCCAAATTTGTTGGAAATTCATACACAAAGTTTAACTTTGACTTTTTAAAGATTGTGTATGTCTATCCCACTTAAATAAAACTGTTAACTGGTTGTAACCGAGACCCACAAATAAGTAGCGTCAGAACCAGGTCTAGATTTTAGGGAAGTAGAATAGCATTGGCTCTCGACCTAGCAGCTTTTGTTCAAGTCCTAGCCCTGCCCCTCTCTTACTATATGACCTTGGGTCAGTTACTCAACCTGTCTGTGCCTGTCTTCCTTCAGAGTGTCACTAGGAGTAAAGGAGTGGATTTTATATTAAATGTGTAGAGCAAGTGTTCCAGGTGCAGTGCACGTGCAAAATGCCATTTTCTGTTATTTCTGATCTTCAGTTAAGTATTCCTTCTAGTTTCCTTTCCTTGCAGATGGTCTTAATGGAATCCTCAAACAGTCAGAGGGATAGAATGAATTAACATGTATAACTATTGGCAGTAACTCTGCTATACCCTTTCTACGTATTATTTCACTGAATATTAGTAAACTACTTCAGAGCTATCAATGTCCACGTTTTCCTTTAACTTAGAGGGTTAGAGCCAGGAGGCAAAGCTAGATATTTTTCATTTCCAAGGTCGTTCTATTTTTATGGCTTTATCTGAATCTTGTCACATAGAAGATTTTAGACTTCACTGTTTTTATAAACATTTCAGTTTTTCAGATCTTAATCCTTCTGCTATTGGATTTGAGCACTCACGACAAATATGCTAGCATTGATTTGACCTTCAGTTTCTTTTTTTTTTAAAGATTTATTCAATATTTATTTGAAAGAGAGAGAAAAAAGCTTGAGAAGAGGGGGAGGGAGAGAATCTTCAAGCGGACTCCCTGCTGAGTGCAGAGCCTGATTTGGGGCTTGATCCCACAACCCTGAGGTCATGACCTGAGCCAAAACCAAGAGTTGGCCACTTAACCAACTGAGCCACCCAGGCACCCCTTTGACCTTCAGTTTCTTTGATACCATAAACATTTGAGCAACAACTATGAACTCTTTAAAATGTTTGTACTGATGTCATATTCTCATTAGCTAGAAGTTTCTACTAAGTTTTTTTTTATGTGTATGTGCATGCACACGTGAGCACAGCTACTTTCCTCACCGTTAATTTGGCTACCATTTTTATTTTTTCTTTGATTTGAGTAAGCCATGAGTTTAGTGAAAAGTTATAAAGCAAAAGCTTCTGTTGCAGATATTAAGGTTTTGCCCTCGAGAAATCATCCTAACTTGTAGGTTTCTTCTACCAGCCTCTGATGCTTATGTCAGTATTAAAAAAATTGAAAAGAGAAATAGGTTATGAAAATGGGCTAATAAGCTACTTTAAAATGCTGCTTTTAGAACTATTTATTTGAAATGTTTAATAATAATTGACTGTAAATCAAAACTTTAAAAAAAAATCCGGAGTAGAGTAGATATATAGTAGGTGTTTGATGTTGAGATGAATTTTTTAAATGTATGGAAAAGTTCCACAGGTAAGATCTAATGTCACAGCACATTTTATGTATAGTAGAGTCAATTCTGGAAAGCATCTGCTTATTAACTGTTTTATTTGTCATGAGGATAATGGCATACATTTTTGTAGTCCATTATTATGGCTATTTTAACAAACAATAAAGTTGAAGCAACTGCCTAAAAGAGCTGGGTTCTTTCATGTCTCACTTTAATACACTTGAGAAATGGAAAATCTATTGCACTTAGCTTGGGTTAAAATGATATAGGGATTATAGATAGTTCATGGGTACTGTTTCCAAGTAGAAGTTATGAGACACCAAGTTCAACAATACCTCTATAGGCACCTTTGAAAATCAACCAGTAATGATGAATGTGATGTGTGTATGTAAACTAGACTAACAGCTGAGCACCTTGATTCAATAGTGTGTCTGTTCTTTATATGGAAATTTTTGTATTCTGTGGTTAAGGTATTTTGTAGTATTTTGTACTCTTCTAGTAGTTTCATAATAGCCATCGTTTCACAAACATAGATATACTAGGTTTTGCAATTCAGTAGTAAGAAAATGTTATGTTCCTTGCTCTCCTGAAGTTTACATTCTAGTAGGGAGAAATCTCCAGCTAGCTTTATGGGTTTTCCCTTGTAGGTTAAGGACTTCTTTTATCTTGCTGCTTTTAAGATTTTTTTCTTTATCACTTTATTTTGCAAATTTAATTACAATATGTCTTGGTATTAGCCTGCTTTTGTTGATTTTGATGAGAGTTCTCTGTGCCTCATGGATCTGGATGTGTGTTTCCTTCCCCAGATTAGGAAAATTTTCTGTTATTGTTTCTTGAAATAAATTTTCTGCCCCCTTTCCTCTCTTTTCTTTTTCTGGGGCTCCTATAATATGAATGTTATGTTTGATGGAGTCATTGTTTTCCCTAAGTCTATTCCCATGTTGCATAATTCTTTCTGTCTTTTGTTCAACTTCATTATTTACCGTTATTTTGTCTTCTAGGTCAAAAATTCCTCTGCCTCTTCCAGCCTGCTGTTCATTGCATCAAGCCCATTTTCATTATTGTTTATTGCATTCTTCATCTCTGATTGTTCTTTTTTTAAAATTCTATCTCTATTGCAAGAGTCTCACTAATGTCTCCTATTCTTCTCTCAAGCCCAGTGAGTATCCTTATGATCATTGCTTTAAATTCTCCATCAGGTATGCTACTTATATCTATTCCATTTAGATCTCAGGTTGTGGCCTTATCTTCCTTCATTTGGGATAATTTTCTCTGTCTTGGTATTTTGTCTAAGTCTCTGTCTTCTTCTATGTGTTAGAAAAGCCAGTTATGTTTCCTGCTCCTGAAAGCAGTGACCTTATGAAGAAGAGGTCATGTAGCATCAGGGAATGTCTCAGGTGTATGCTGCGTGTGCTCTGCTGTTGTGTTCTGGATGCTCTATCCATCAGGCCAGTCATCTGCAGAGACTCTCCTTGCCTGCTTTGGTCCCTGGACTGAATGTGGTGAGTTTAAGCTAGGTATGTGCTTGTCTGCTTGTGAAATGAGATCTGATGCCAACTCCACTAGAACTGAAGCCCTGCAGAACTTTCTGGAACTTCAAGAGATGTGGTGTGCACAGGGGCATGTGCTAGTCTTCTAGGGGAGGGTCCTAACACACTGGTACTAAGGCAAGCTTGATGGAAGGGCAGTACTGGTAGAGCACAAGGGAGTTGGGGTTTTGTGTGAGCAAGTTAGGCAGCCAGTGACAGGACTCACTGCCTCCCACCAGAGGGTTTGTGTTTATGCTGAGGGGGAGGGAGGGAAATGGTGCCAGCCAGCTCCTTTGTTCCCAGAGAGGAATCTCCCTGCACGCTGCCTCTCAGGGAAGCACTCCTAGAATAGTGAATAATCTCCCCACTGTGTGCCCCAGGCTTTTTCAGATCGTTCTTTCTACATGTCTGCTCCTGGAGTGTTAGTAGGGAGAAAGATGTCAAACAGAAAGGACTCTAATAAATTTTAAATGAAAACTATAAGCATTTTATAAATTCCATAAATATATTTGATAAATACATTTTATTCTAAAAGTTAGAAGTGACATAGTCTCAGTGGCCAGAGAAAGTTCCTCTGAGAACTGGAAGAAGTATAGCAAGAGCAAAATATTTTTTTTCATAAAAATAGATAAATATAAAAAATGATGACCTTATTCACATTCTACTGACTATGCAAGATGAGAGAAATAGAGAGGAGGAGGGAGGGAGAGAAAGGGAGAGAGAGTTTCCAACTATGGATGAAGTGGAATCCTGCTTGAAGAATCCTCCAGCAAACTTTATCCATTATTTGTAGCAGTGGTTCCCAACTGTTATCTCTTATGCATCCCTGTACAAATGATGGAAAGGACTAATTATACTTAATTTGGGATTTTAAGAAGTATATAAAAATCTTGCTTTGCTTTTTAGTGTTGGGAGAGAATTCTATTTTTTTTTAATTTTTAAAAATTTTTTTTTCAAGATTTTATTTCTTTGTCAGAGAGAGAGAGAGAGAGCATAAGCAGGGGAAGTGGCAGGCAGAGGGAGAAGCAGGCTACCTGCTGAGCAAGGAACTGGATATGGAACTTGATCCCAGGACGCTGGGGTCATGACCTCAGCCATAGGCAGATGCTTAACCAACTGAGCCACCCAGGCATCCTGTTTTTGTTTTTTGTTTTTTTTAAAAGATATATTTATTTGAGGGAGAGAAAGAAAGAGAGAGAGCAAGTGTGGGGAGGGGCAGAGGAAGAGAATCTTGAAGCAGACTCCCCGCAGAGCGTGGAGCCCCACAAAATCATGAGCTGAGCCAAAACCAAGAGTTGGATGCTTAACCGACTGAGTCACCCAGGCACCCCAGGAATTCTGTCTCTTGAAAGAAAGAGCCCCTTCAGATATTTAATATGAAAGATCATGCACCGTTTCCCCAAATGAGAAGGATGGATTAAAATTCGATGGAAATGAAATTCTCAGTCCCTTTCCCCTCAAAGATTTTCAGATGAGGAGTCATTGTAAAACTCTGGAACACCAAGGATTGTAGTAGAACTTCTCAAACAATTGAATCATACTTGACCCAGACTGTTATGTGTGATGCACAGTTAAGATTGTAGCAAAGAAGGAAACATTCCATTTGTTCATCTCGAGGAAGTTTATTTGCCTGTTTCTCTTAACTCTTCCCACATAAATCTGTGTGTTTCTGAAAAATGTAATTCATTTTAGCAAGAAGAATTTATGACCTATTTAAAGAGATGTCAAGTATAAATACTATTACTTTTATTATCATTAATGCTTCTAGTACTACTGTAGTAACAATAGCTTTGTCAAAATGGGCCCCTAGAACTGAAAAAAAAAAACAGTGCCAGTTTCTATGTCATGGAGAGAATGCCAGATTTCTTTGTTCTTTCAAAATATAGAGCAAAAACTGTTTATGTTAGCAAACTTTTTTGCATGGAAAATCATGTCTGTAGGGAAAATAAAAAAGAATCTCCTTCAGATGCTTTTTTTAAGCAACTGCTCTTGGGAAATGAATATAATATGGGGATGTAGTGGTTAGAGAGAGAAAAATAATGTATATAAATTGTTTCTCACCATGTACACCTGAACAAATGAACTGTGTTAAATTGCTTATGTAAAGTAGGAGGACTGTTGTCATTCATGAATAAATAGCATTTATAACATTGCTGTTCTACAGTAATAAATGAATTTGCTGGTGGCTCATGCACCAAATCAATTTTGGATGGGTCAAATGAACTAGATATTACACTATTATAATGGCTGTTTCCTCTTCAATTCAAAGAGAAACAATAGATAAAACATTTTATGCTGCGAATAACTTTCATAAAAATTTTTGACTATAGTTCATTTTGTTAACAAATATTTCTTGATCTTTATGGTAAGAATGACAGTAAGATTACAAATATTTCTAAAATTTTTCAACAATTTATTCAAATTATGAAATTAAGATTATCTTGTCATAGTTATAGGTTCATTAACATATATACTTGGTTAGTGACTCCATAGCGTATTAAAGGTTTTGTATTATTTTTGAGTTAGGATGATTCACAGGAATTCAGAGGCAAGGTTGAGGTTAACGTTCTAACAAGCAGTTGGACTTTTAACATTGCAAATGGCATATGCAAAATGTCATATTATTATGGAAAAAAATGATATTCAACATAGGAGCCAACTTTCTTTTATACCAGTATACTCTCGGAGTCTTCATTAGATCATCAGTCACTGAGTCTTTGGAGACTGTGTATAAACATCCTACTCCTTTCTTTCTTTCTTTTTCTTTCTTTCTTTCTTTCTTTCTTTCTTTCTTTCTTTCTTTCTTTCTTCTTTCTTTCTGTCTTTTCTTTCTTTCTTTCTTTCTTTCTTTCTTTCTTTCTTTCTTTCTTTTTTCTTTCTTTCTTTCTTTCTTTCCCTTTATTCTTTCTGTTTATTTTTTTTTAAAGATTTTATTTATTTATTTGACAGAGAGAGAGACAGCCAGCGAGAGAGGGAACACAAGCAGAGGGAGTGGGAGAGGAAGAAGCAGGCTCCCAGCAGAGAAGCCTGATGCAGGGCTCGATCCCAGAACACTGGGATCACGCCCTGAGCTGAAGGCAGACGCTTAATGACTGAGCCACCCCGGCGCCCCTCTTTCTTTCCCTTTAATGTTGATATTTATCACATTTCAGATCTCATCCCTGTTGTTCCCTGTCACATATTTGAGTGGTAGAACAAGATCAAACTTATGTTTGCAGGGGTGCCTGAGTGGCTTAAGCATCTGTCTTTGGCTCAGGTCATGATCCCAGGGTCCTGGGATCAAGCCCCGCCTTGGGCTCCCTGCTCAGCAGGAATCCTGCTTCTCCCTCTCACACTCCCCCTCACTTGTGTTCCCTCTCTCGCTGTCTCTCTGTGTCAAATAAATAAATAAAATTTTAAAAACAAACAAACAAAAATACTTATGTTTACAGAATCACAGAGTCCTATTAATTTTACTATTTAATCTTTTGCTGACATTAAACACATGATTGCTATTTAATAAATGTAATTCTATTACCTCTGTAAGTCATTTTTATATGGATTAAAATATATATTTATGTATAGATTTTCTCAGCTTTTTAATTCTCATTTGAAGTATTTATATAGTTTAATTAATGAATGGCTTAAGTCTCTTTTTCCTCTGTGACTCCAGTGTGGAGAACCACTCTACCCTGAGGAATAACCATACATTAGTTATATGGGAAGCATTTTTATGTATTTATAGGATGACAAATTTTACCTGCTTTACATCTCCTAAACAAAAAGCTTGTCAATTTGAAACCATGAGAAATTTCCATAATACTTATACTTACTTATGTAAAGCATTGTATAAGAGTTCTTTCTGCACTATTCACTTGCTTTCTCCTCTTTTTTTATTTTTCTCATTCTCCATCCAAGCCAGAGTAATACTTACCTGTGATATAAGTACTTGTATTTCCTGTAGCACCTGCCAGATTGATGGCCACATAGATAATGAGCTAAACTTCTTAGAGGAGTCAAACGGAAGAGAGTGCAGCAGGGATAGAAGAGATGGACAAGAATATGGTGGAACATTTTATCATTAGATAAGATATCTATTCCAGGGATAAAAGACAAGCAATGAAATTTTTGCAACTCTAAAAGAGGAAAATGGTGGCTACTCCACTAAGGGTCAGGCAAACCATTTATGAGAGCAGCAATTTCACAATCAATGGAACAGAGTACATATGGTAGAATTATTTCCCCAGCAGTAGCAATTTGGGTGATTACTGTCTTTAATATGTTGGCTTACTTTTACCTTTCCTTTTTCAATTTTTAGGTTCAACATAATAAAGAAATATTATTGGATAGTAAGGAAGGAGAAGGAAAATAATTGTTTAACTGTAAATAGCAAAGCATCTGTGTTATTCATTCCCAAATTCTTTATAATCACGGAAAATAATTACAGTACTCTGTTCTAAAAATGGTACAGAAATAATTATTAGGCAGATGTACAGCTATTTGTCATTGAGGTTGGACAATTTCATTTATAAACTAACGTGTTTATGTAACAGCCCTGGATCAAACCTACACCATCTGCGTTGGTTAAAAAAGCTTATTTGGGACATGTGCTGCCTACAGTACTGAAACAATTCTTTTGTTTCGCTAACAATTGGGGATGTTGTTCTGTGTGATTGGAACCCTGGCATTTTACTCTTCATTTACCCTGGGGAAAAACTCATTTGAATAGTTATCCTATTATCCACATGTAATTCACTGAGGGCCATACAATGTTCTGTGATAAATTATTTAAACATCATGTCATGAATACTAAGGTATGTGTCTTACAGAACTCTAGAACTAGACCTTGGAGGCAGACTACCTCTGATATGTGGCTAAATCTACCACCAGCCAGACTCTCTGGATTCAGATTCTGACTTGACTATTTAGACAAGTTGGAAAAGTTATTGAACTCTCAGGGCCTCAATCTATTTTCCTTTAAATTAGGCATAGTGATTTTTATCTTATAGAATTGACGTGAGGATTAAACACTAATGCGTGGAAAAGACATTTGTAACGCTATATGCCCTGTTGTAAGCAGTCAAATACCAGCTCTCATTTTCTAAGTTAGCTCCCTCATTTTACAAATAAAAGAAGCAAGGCTCTGATACTTTGAAAGGCATTGATGCCAAATGTAAAAAGAACAAATTTGGTGTCAATCAACTGAGTTTAAATTCAGCTCCTCCCGTTACTAGCTATGTGGCTATTACCTCAAATGTTACCAAATGTAAAATGAGGGAAACAATTCCATATTCTTACCAGATGATTTGTTGATGGTGTCCAGGAAGATATTTAGGGTATCCTTGTTTTTACTTTTTTGTATATTTTTCAGTCTTGTGTGGGATTTCCTCTATGACCCAAGAAAAGAGATCTGGGTTTTTTTTTTTTTTTGTATTGTTTTCAGAAGTTTTTATTTGTTGTTGTTGTTGTTATTATTATTATTACCTGCAGAGGAACAAGAGAATGCATCCTATCTTTTGCTACTTTTTGGAATGTAGTAAATTCTTTGTGGCCTAAAATATTTCATTTTTTATAAATAATGGATGTTTGAAAGTAGACTGTGTTCTGTTCTCTTTTTCAAGATACAGAGCTTGGTATATACTATTAGATGTTTCTTAGTTATGTTATTTCTGTTTTACTTATTTTTGTCCCTTTAATTTTCATGGGTGGGGATATAAGATTAATGCATTTGTCTTTTTTTCCTTATATGTTCTCTCCAGTTTGCTTTATGCCTGCTGATACGGTGGCATTATTGGCATAGATGTTCATTGTGAACTGCAATTTACAACAATAAAAAAAGTACCCTTCTTCAATCTGTTTTGTGTCCTGACTTAATGTTTGCCTGATAAGAGATTTCAATCCTAGATTTCTTTTTGTGTGAATCTTTTGTATACTTTGACATATTGGTTTTCACTTTTCTAAATTGTATTGTTAATGCATATTTTTTGTAGAGCCTAGAGTTGGGTTTTACTCTACATAGGGAAGTCTTTTATTTATTGTATGATAGTTTGATCTTAGTTCTAGCATGTTATTGTATGTCTTACAGAATTTTTAATTTACGTTTGTATTTTTTAATTTATTGTTATAATTCTGTTCTGATGTTTATCTTTGTCACTATAATTTTATAGAACTCTATGTAATATTGTTAATCTCCTATTTTTAAATAGTCCCTTCTTATCCGATCATTGATAAAAATTAGTATATTTATCCTTGTTTGTCTCCTTTTTCCTTCTTTGTCACCTAATTTTAGCAGATTTATTAGCTTTCTTAAGTGTCCACATTTATAATGGTGAATATACTTATACATCTATTGCTTGTTAATTTTTATGATATGTTTTTACTTCAGCTACTAAAGGTTCAGGGATCAGTGAACTGACTTTCCTTCCACCTTGCTTCTCCATTCCCCCTCTCATTTTGTGTTATGCCATTTCTGAAACACCAGTGGAAAAACATTTACATTCTGTTCTGAAACCTTAGACATTTCTTTCAATTATGGTAGTGCAGTTAAAAGATTCAACTTTCTTTCACAAATACTTTTCACTTTTCACAAATAAAAATAGAGGATACCCACTTAAATTTGAGTTTCAAATAAATATAGAATAAATTTTTAAGGCTAAGAATGTTTCATGAAATATTAGGAATTATAGGCATCTTGTTATTTTATCTGGTCATCCCATGCAGAGTTCTTTGACCAAAGATTTTTAGTTGTTCCTGGATTGTTTGGAGTTTGGCCTCTAGCAGATCCCTAAAGAATGGCTCAGCAACAGTGTGCAAGTTCCAACTGTGTACCTGGTAACTTTGTACTCGGAAGACAGGTCAGCTGTGTAAAAACAGTTTTTTTGACACTTTTTTTTTGGGGGGGGTAGATGTTTTCTCACTATCCTGTGATATCTAGGTGACGCTGAATAACCTGAAACTGATCAGATTGTTCCTTCTTTCATAAGACAGTATTTTTCCCTTCTACACAAAGCATCTTTCATTTGAATTTATACACCTTTCTAGGATTTGTTCCATTGACTATTGTGTGTCATTTGTACCTAGAATAAAATGTCCTCTTTTAATTTTACAAGTCATGTCTTCTTTTGTTTCTGAAAAATTTTCTTATCTTCTTATATATTTATGTTCCATTATTTTGATTTTCTTTGTTAGAGAGATCAACTAAGCTTATAATAAATTTCTTTTGATTGTTTTCTATGCCTGTCATTTTAATTCATTTTTTCTTTTTTTAAAAATTTGTGTCCATTTTAACTATTTCTATTTCCTATTCTTTTTCAATTTCTGCACTCTTTGTTCCTCAATATTATTTTAGTCATTAATGTTCTTTCTTGTGCTCCTTTCAGATTCACTTTATTTCTGTGATATTTTATTTATTTATTTATTTTTTTTTTAAAGATTTTATTTATTTATGTGACAGAGAGATAGCCAGCGATAGAGGGAACACAGCAGGGGAGAGGGAGAGGAAGAAGCAGGCTCCCAGCTGAGGAGCCTGATGTGGGACTCGATCCCGGAACCCCGGGATCACGCCCTGAGCTGAAGGCAGTCGCTTTAACGACTACGCTACCCAGGCGCCCCTATTTCTGTGATATTTTAACATTTTCTTCCATTTTTTTACTGAACTCCCCTGGCTCAATTTTTAAATCTCTCTCAGTTGTTTGTCATTTATTCCCTGAACTCTTGGCCTTCCATCTTGTGTTCTTGATTCATTGAAGCAATTACTCTTTTTAACTCGTGGTGAAAATATATGGTCACAATTTTTATTTTCTCCCTAGTAACAATTTTTCTGTTGGGAATTTTTCATTTTCTGTGTATGTTTTCTCTCTTCTTTGACTCCTTTAAAAAATTTTGTGCATATCTTATTCATATTTCTTAAATTAATCATCATTGAAGGGATGATATTTTCATGGGTCAACTATTGTTCAGGCAGGGTGTTAAGGCTGGGTTCAAGGCTAATTGCAGTTTTTTTATAATACTGATTTTCTTCTGTGTACGTTCAATTATTCTTTACTCTTCCCCATCCAATGAGTTGGGCAACTTCATGGGATTTTGTTGTTGTTATTTCTTTGCTGTTGCTGTTTAATTGCTTATTTATTTATATTTATTTTTTTAGATGGCAAAGTTTTCTTTTCTTCTGCATTCGCTGTGACAAGCTGGTTAACTGGTTTCTGCAAAATGACTTATCTATTAATTCCTTATTTCGTCTTACTTCCTCTGTTTCTCAGCCTTAAACTGAATTCAGTATTCTCCTGCTCCCAGGGGGTATAGTCTTATTCTCATTTTTAAAAAAGAGAATCCTGAGTTTGTTTCTCAAGGATTGGCGCTCATCTTGAGGAAGTTCATTTTTGCTTCCTCTTTCTGAGATGCTTCATGCTCAGTTTGTATTCTCTGATATTAGCTTTTTCCTACAACTTTTCCTACTTGATCCCTGTTTTGATCCCTTTGACCACATTTCTGCCTATGGAGGTGGAGGTATTACATGTTTCCCAGTTTTGCCAACATACAAAATAATGTTGTTGTTGTTGTTCCTCTGTTGGTTTTTTGGATGACTTCATAGAAATCCTTATTTTATGCTAAATGTTGAAACCTATATATTCACTGTTGTACCTTTTAGCAAAAACTTGTTCAGTGAAGGTAAATAATCACTAACTTAATAAGATTTGTCTTAAAAATAATGAGGTATTTTTTTCCTTGTTTAACCAAGTGGGATTAAATTGAAAGATATATAAGAAAATCATTATGTTCAAAGCTAAAAGTTTTTTTTTCGAAAAACAAAACAAAACAAATTACCTAATTGAAAAATGTGGAAACTATTCAAGGAAGCCAAGTAACAGGTTTTGAAGAACTTCTCTGCATCTAACTAGTTTTTCTGCTCTCTTCTTGCTGATTTCAAAGAAATATTTTGATTTTGTTAGCTTGGCTGGCATTTACAACTGATTATTGAGGTCCACTGGGATTATTTATCTCATGATAACTCTTAGTGCTTCTCTGATGATAAGTCCATCCAGTATTCTGTGCTCCTACTGTCTGTCCTAAGATTTGCTTTTTGTAATTATTTCTATGCTAAAGTTGCTTGTTATAAAAACATCAGGGCAAATTCACAGCCTATCCTACACATTAAATTAGGGACCAGAATAACACTTACTGTACATGTTCACACTCACTATTTGATATAACATTCAGGGGACAGCAGAGTCAATGGAAAAAACTTATTTTTTCTCTACATTGTTTTTTCAGCTTCTCTAAAGTCCAACGATGAATAGTATTACTCTTCATTAGTTTCGGATAGTGTTCTATGCAATGAGATTTTAGTAAGACATACCAAGTTAGTTCAGTAAAGGAAGGTCAAGGTGAATTCTTTTCTCAAATGAACCTGGAAAAATATTTCACAATTAAAACTCAGTGTCTAATTTTATATATTTTTTTTCTGATCTGAAGAAAAATCTGTAAATAATTTGTAATAAAATGCACCAATCTAAGCACAGTAACATTTTTAAGTTAGGGTTGTAATTTCTGTCTGGGTCTTACACTCTGTTACATCACCAGTGTTCTGATTTTTTTCTTCATAAGCGTAGGTATTCAATTAAACTAAATGGTTTGTTTGTTGTAAAGTACAAATTTCTTAGACCATCAAGATAATTTTAAGAGGAAAAATAGCATTGCCAGCATTTAGTATCAAGAAAAAGGAGTAAAACAGGCTGTTTGTTTTTATGCTTAAAAAGTGTGATTTTCACACAAATAATTTGAGAGTAGGAGTGTCAGCATAGGGCAATCTGCTAATTTGCAATTATTGCAAAAGTTATACTTCAAAACAGGAAAAGATTTAAAATTTTTCATTAACACATTTATTGGAAAGGTAGTGCCTTCATGATTTATTAAACTAAGTTTAAACAAGGAATATAGAAATAGAAATATAATTCTTATGGCTTATCGGGTTAGGAACCACAGTCTCCTAACTTTTGAGGGAATACAGTATCGCATGCAAATTATCCCTAAATTTAGATCTCCTCTTGGATATTTATTATCATTAAGCACTATTACTTGCCTGCTATTTATAGATATGCAATAAAAGGTGTTCATGGTTAGCAACCAGGATGGTGGAAGCATATTAATCTCTATCTTGCTTCATTAGCTTGGGAAAACAAAAGATTCGTTTGGCACTGAGCACCTGTGTAGTATATTGTTGTGAGATGGCCAACCACATGTTCTTTCCCTATCTATTATTAGATAATTGTTGATATATGATTAAGGGTAAATGAAGGAGGGACTCTGTTGTGGTCAAATGCTGGCATCAAAGATTCTTAGTCATAGTGAGAAGGCTTAGATACTCAGAAGAAAAAAAGCAAAGCTTTTCCTTAAAGATGATCTGCCACAATGATTTCATATTTACTGGTGGGAGAAATGATCAGACTTTGGGAAGTTTTGGATTGATCTGCTTATACTAACTTTCAAAAGCCACTTCTAAAAGCTGAAAAAGCTACATGCTGACCTTTTCGCAAAGTTAAATTCCATTTTATTCTTTCAGAGCTGTCAAATTAATAATCACAGCTCGTTTTGTAGGAGAACTATTTCTTGAGATGTGTTTAATTTTTTTTTAAATTAGCAGCACTTTTTTTTATTACTACATTGAAAGGATTTGGGTAAACTGTCACTAAGTTGTACCCCTTAAAACTAATGACCTAGAAAGTGGGACATAACTATTGTCTAACATATATAATTTTATGAAATATAAACATTTGAACAATTTGACTACTATGGTACAGTTGGACAAGTTCGTATGGAAAAACAAATGAATATTTCCTATTCTACAACCAAATAGCTATGGCTTTCTTGAATATGATTTGAGGTAAAAACGAACAAGTAAAATTCATTGAAAACATAATGCCAAGACAGTAAGTTAAGATATATAGAAGAAAACCGATCAGTGAACGCGGTCCATTATTAAAGTGCCTTCTATGCCATTTTTAGGACTGTGAGTTCATACAGAATTTAATGCAAATTGCCATGTTATATCAATAGTAAATCTGTTGTATGAAACTTCTCTGAAGCCTGGGTACTTTCAAAAGCAGAGGATAAAATGATCCTTCAAGAAGTATATGTTTTAAAGCATTTTTACTAGGTGAAGAGCAAGGCTGAAGTGAGTGTCATTTACACACAGTATGCATGTGTGTTTGATTAGTTATGCTTAATAGAAAATGTGGCCTTCATGGCAAACAGCTCTTCGGGCTTCTCTTATAAAAAAAGGAGACATGAAGAGGATAATACTAAACAAAGAACTGCTCAGTTTCTGGCCTTTGGAGGAAGAGCACATAAATGTTTCCTCTCAAACCAGTGACATTATATTAATTTACAGTAACTGTTTTCCAATTCAAAATCTGCATTGGGGAAACCTTTTAGGAAATTATCTTGCCTAGCTGAAAAGATGAAATCTCTAATAACTAGCCATTGTGTCTAAAGAAAGTTGATTTACAGGCCCATTCTTTCCCTGAAGGAAAGGTTATCCCCAAGGGTGTGTGTGTGTGAGAGAGAGAGAGAGAGAGCAAGAGAGAGCTTGTGTTTAGATGGATTCTCTGGAAGAGAATCTTACTCGTGTTGGAAATTTACATACAACCATGTTGGTTGGGTGATCTCAGTCAAAACTTCTTCTTTTACTGACATGTAGTCAAGGGTTATAAACTGCTGCTTCACTACTGCATTGTACATTTATTGAAATAAAAATGAAAGAGAATTTAAAAATACTTACCCAATGCTTCAAGTGTAGATGTGCATCACTCCTTGGAAATCGTTTGCATTATTTTCTTCACATAAAAAGAATGAAAATGGTGATTGTGATTCAAGAGTTTGCATGTACAGGGGCACCCGGGTGGCACAGCGGTTAAGCGTCTGCCTTCGGCTCAGGGCGTGATCCCGGTGTTATGGGATCGAGCCCCACATCAGGCTCCTCCGCTGGGAGCATGCTTCTTCCTCTCCCACTCCCCCTGCTTGTGTTCCCTCTCTCACTAGCTGTCTCTATCTCTGTCAAATAAATAAATAAAATCTTTAAAAAAAAAGAGTTTGCATGTACAGCAAAAACTTGTGAATAATCATGGTTTGTAGTTATCATTCTTCTGAACTTCAGGGCATTCAGAGATACCAACAAATTCATTGCTGTAAGGTTATACTCTATGAAAACACAGAACAGGATAAAACAAAAGATTTGTCATTTCAAAAAAAAAATTCTCAAGATCTAGGGACTTTCTTCTCATTGAAATTTGAAAGTGTAATTTCCATAGTTGCATTTTTTGTGACTTTGGCAAGGATAACCTAGTTCACATTTCCATCTATTGAGGACCAAAGCCTCTGTTCAAATGATGTGAGAAATATTCTCTGGCATCTAGAGCACCAAAGTAAAAAGCAAACAATTTGCTGCTACACACTAGGGAATGAGATGGCATAGACTTTAAGGAAATTAAACTTTCATTTGATATAGGGTGATTCCAGGGTGGATTTTGCTTCAGTATTCATAATCTTAAAAGAAATGTGTTCACGTCTTATATTCAGATGTGTCATTGTAATTGGAAGCCCCTTGAAATACACTACTCAGTCTCCTAGAATTTAACTCCAATAACACTAGGTAATGAAGATAATTCTGTACATTTGTACAGTGCTTCAGAATACACATGGGTGCTTTCACATTTATACCTTTATATTTAGGACTGAACTGAGTTTAGGAAGGAGAATTCTTCTCATATGCATTTGAAAAGTGGTTAAACAAGCCCAGTGAGGCACTGTGACTGCTAAATCCACTAGCTAGAGAGAGGGCATGGTTCTTTTGTAAGAGCAGAAAAGGAAAACCTAAAATACTTAGAGCTGTGCCTCTTGAGCCAGTAATTTTGATGACTGAAGTCATTCCTCAAATGCTTGGAAGTTTTCTAGAATGTCGATTTAATTCTCCTTCGTATCAAAGTTAGTTCTTGAACCTTGTCCTACCACAACGATATTTTCATATCTTTTGCCTTACCTCTAAATTATTTTTGATATATTTTAGTTGCAAGTCTCCCTTATGCCAAAGCACCTAATGAATCTGAAGTGTAAAAATAACATGAACTAAAACAAATTTTGAAAGAAACAATATGAAAAAGTTCTCAGCTGCTAGCATTGGAAAGCACATTAAAAAGACAATGAAATACTATCATTACCCTCCATATTGAAAAAATATATTAAGTCTGACAGTATTAATTTTGGAAAGGTTGTGGAGACATGGATACCTCCATATATGCTTGCTGGGAGTACAGAGTAGTGTACCTCTGAAGAGCCGATTGCCAGTATCTCAAAAATACATAAACATGTATGTAGATTATGCCCCAGAAATCCCATACTAGAAACTCTTGCCCACAAGAACAAGGTTTAGATTTGGATTTATTTCAGTGTTGTTTGTAAAAGTAAAACCATTGAAACTATGCTTATGCTAGTATTGCTATAATTTTATTTGGTAGCATGTTTCTCAGTTGAATGGAAATATATCTACGTAAAAATTTGAGGAAAAATAAAATATGTATGTTACAGAGGATATGATATAATTTATGTAAATTTAAAGAACTTACATACTATATATACATGCATTTGTATATACATGTACATGCATACATATGTATATATCCACACACACAAGTATATGTACATAGGTACGTGTATATATGTAGTTGACCTTGAACAATGCAGCAGTTAGAGGAACTGACCTCCATGCAGTTGAAAATCTGCATATAATTTTGACTTACCCAAAACTTAATAGCCTACTGATGACTGGAAACCCTACTGATAACACGAGCAGTCAATTAACACATATTTTGTATGTTGTATGTATTTTATATACTGTATTCTTACAGTAAAGTAAATCAGATAAAAGAAAATGTTTAAGAAATTCATAAGGAAGAGACAATACATTTATGACACTGTACTATAAAAAAACCTATCAATAAGTGGACCTGTGAGTTTAAATCCATATTACTCAAGAGTCAATTGTACATATGTTTCAGTTATCATATCTGCATCCAGGGAAGGAAGTCAAAGAAGTAACATTATTAGCCCTTCTGTCGATATCTCCTTACATCTTATTGGCCACAAACAGGCCACCTGACCATCACTAATTACAAAAAAGCCTGGAAAATCATCTTCAAAAGAGGAAGAGGATTATTGTCGTTGGTTGGTACTAGTCATGAAATGCATTCACGTCCCAAACAGGATGAGCATTCTATAGGCAAAAAGATAGACTTAAGCAACCAATAGTATCTAGCACTCAGTAAGTCACACTGTTGAATGCAGTTCTGTTTTTTAAATATTTACTGGTGGCTATAACCCTTGAATCCCCTCTCGATTTCAAGCTCTTTGTGCAGAGATCCTTTATTTAATGTTTCTCTCATGTCCCCAGAACATTCAGTGATGGCATATGGAAAGCACTTAAAAAATACTTGTTGATTAAATAAGCATTAAAAAGGAGGATTACAGTCTTGCAAATGAGAAATTTAACTTACTATTTGACAGAAATTTTTTGGACTGCAATTGTCATATTTTTAAAAAATCACATAATTCATTTACATAGTATATGATATTATTTGTGCTAAAATTTAAAAAGTAATTTTTACTATTTCTTTTGCATAATTGCTTGGGATTGAAAAACCTGCCTATGATATGCTATTAGATTGCAGCATAATGTCTATTTGTTACAGTAGAATTTATGAAAGGAAGATCATGTTTCAGCTTACCAATTCTTAAATTAGAACTTGTTTTATAAATTGAAAGACATCTTGAAGACCTAGGTAGACCATTTGCTTTAGAAATTTAACAGACTTTATATATTATGACTTTTCCTCAGGTTGGGTTTCCTGAAAAAAGAAATCTGAGGTAGAGATTTGTTTGCAGGAAGTATTGGGGAGTAAACTGAGGATAAATCCCACATGGAAGTGAGGGTAGCAGGACTGGGCAGAGCAAAAAGTTGAATGACCATATGTGGTGAGGCAGTGTTACCTTTGGCAAGGGTAGTTCCAAGGCAGGGGACTCAACTGAGACCTGTCAGCAACTGACATTTCTTGATATGGGAAGAGGGCTACAATGTTTTCTGTAGATGTCGTTTCATCGGTCACTTTCGGCAAATACCCAACACAAACAGCAGACGAGTAATAATACTCTTTCTCTGATCTTATATCTCTTTTGATATAAAGTATAGCAGTACTTCGCATTCTTTCAAGCATGGTTGGAATAAAATCCTATTATTGCCAATTTAGTGATTCTATGCACAAAGTTTTATAAGTTGCACTGATGAATAATTATTTTATAATCATCTGTCAAATATAATGTCTTTATTGATTAAGGATTACAGTGACTTCAATCAGAAAAATTAAAGCACAGTGATACATAACCATATCATCACTAACAAACTTGAAAAATAAAGAAATAAAAGCAATTACAACAGTTAGGAGCCTTGTGCAAACTCCTACAGCCTCTTGTGTAGAGAGTCCCTAGGATGAGTCACTAGGAGGCATCAGCAGGACTCATGACAGCTGTTTTATTCCTGCAAAAGGACATACCGAAAAAAGTATTGACTACCAGGGAAAGTCATTAGAGAGTCAGTGTACAGTTCTTTTTTTTTTTTAATGTTTCTTCCAACATATTTAATCATTAGATTTTTCTTTCATTCTTTCTTTATTAGGCTTTATGTTTTTAGAGCAGTTTTAGGTTCATAGCAAAATTGAGGGGAAGGTACAGAGATTTCCCATATACCACCTAGCCCCACACATGCATGACCTCTCCTATAACCAACATCCTTCCCAAAAGTGGTACATATCTTACAATTGATGGACTTACCCTGATACATCATAATATCCCAAAGTCTGGAATTTACAATATAATTCACTCTTGGTGTCCTATGAGTTTGGACAAATGTTTAATGATACATATTCATCATTATGTTATAATATGGATTATTTTCACCATCTCAAAAATCCTCCATGCTCTAGGTACTCATCCCTCTACCCACCCAACCCCTGACAACCATTGATTTTTTTACTAAATCTATAGTTTTGTCTTTTCCAGAACTCATATAGAGAAATCATTGAGTATATAGCCTTTTTCAGATTAACTTTTTCACTTAGTAATATGCATTAATATTCTTCCATGTCTTCTCATGGCTTCATAGCTCATTTCTTTTTAATGGTGAACAATATTCCTTTATCTGGATGGACCACAGTTTATTTATCCATCACCTATTGAAGGATGTCTAGGTTGCTTCCAAGTTTGGCAGTTATGAATAAAACTGCTATAACATTCACGTGCAGGTTTTGTGCTGACATGTTTTCCATTCATTTGCAAAGAGCATGAGTGCTGTATTATATGATAAGAGTATGTTAATTTTATAAGAGACTACCAAATTGTCTTACAAAGGGACACCACCAGCAATGAACGAAAGCTCCTGGTGTTTCACTTCTTCATCAGCATTTGGTGCTACCAATGTTCCATATTTTTGCCATTCTAATAGATATATAATGGTATCTCATTGTTATGTTGACGTATGATTGAAGCATCTTTCAAAAGCATCTTTCAAAGTTATTGCCATACCCAAGGTCATCTAGGTTTTTTCCTCTGTTGTCTTCTAGAAATTTTATAGTTTTGTATTTTATATTTTGGTATGTGGCCCATTTTGAGTTCAGTTTTGTGAGGGGTGTATGATCTGTGTCTAGATTATTTTTATTTTTAATTTTTAAAATTTATTTACTTTTTGCATGTTGATGTTCAGATGTTCCAACATCATTTGTCAAGAAGACTATCTTGTCTCCATTCTATTGCCTTGGCTCCTTTGTCAAAGATCAGGTGATCATATTATTGTGGGTCTATTCTGTGTCCTCTCTTCTGTTCCATTTATCTATTTGTCTACATTTTTGCTAATACTGCAATATATTGGTTACTAGACTTTTATTGTATGTGTTGAAGTCAGTAGTGTCAGTCATCTAATTTGTTGGCTATTTTGTGTGTTTTGCCTCCTCATATGAACTTTAGAATCAATTTGTTGATATCTACAAAATAACTTCCTGGGATTTGATTGGAATTGCATTGAATCGCTAGATAAAGATGGGAAGAACTGAGATCTTGACAGTGTTGGTCCTTCCTATCCAGGAAGATGGAAAATTTCCTCACTTATTTAGTTCTCTTTGTTTTTGTCATCAGAGTTTTATATTTTTATTCATATAGCTTTTCAAAATATATTGTTAGATATATATCTATGTTCCTATTTTTGCATGCTAATATAAATGATACTGTGATTTTAATGTCAAATTTCACTTGTTTGTTACTAGTATATAGGAAAACAATTGAGTTTTGTATATTAGCCTTATATTCTGCAACCTTGCTATAATTGAACAAAAGATCCACAAGTTTTGTTGTTAGTGTTCTCAATTCTTTCAGACTTTCTTCAGAGATAATCATGTCATCTGTAAACAAAGGCAATTTTCTTTCTTTCCAGTCTGTGTAGCTTTTATTCTTTTTCTCATCTCACTGAACTAGCTAGAACTTTCAGTATGATGTTGGGAAGGAGTGTAGAGAGGGGACATCCTCACCATTTACCTGATCTCAGAGGGAAAGCTTCTAGTCTCTTACCATTAAGTGTGATGTTAGCTGTAGGTTCTTTGTAGATGTTCTTTACCAAGTTGAGGAAGTTCCCCTTTATATCTAGTTTACTGAGAGTTTTTATCATAAATTGCTGTTGGATTTTATCAAATCCTTTTTCTGCATCTATTGATATAATCATGTGATTTTTTTCTTAGTCTGGTTAAAGGCTTATAAATTTTACTGATATTTTCAAAGAACCGGCTTTTGGTTTTGTTGATTTTCTCTATTGATTTTCTGTTTTCCATTTCATTGTTTCTGCTCTAATCATTATTTATTTATTTGTTCGTTTAATTTACTTTGGATTTAATTTGCTCTTTTTTCCTAGTTTCCCTATGAGAAAACTTAGATTATTTGTTTTAGTTCTTTCTTTTTTTTTTTAATATATGCATTCAATTCAAGATTTCTAAGCACAGATTTGCTGCATCTCACATATTTGATAAGTTGTGTTTTCATTTTCATTTAGTTCAAATATTGTTTTACTTCTCTTGAGATTTCTTCTTTGACACATTTGTTTACTCTCCAAGTATTTGGGTTCTTCCAGTTATCCTCCTGTTAGTGATTTCTAGTTTAATTCCATTGTGATCTGAAAGCAGACATTGTATTATTTCTATTATTTTAAATTGGTTAAGGTGTGTTTTGTGACTCAGGATATGGTATATCTTGGTGAATGTTGCATATGAGCTTGAGAAAAATGTGTATTCTGCTGTTTTTGGATGAGATCTATGGATGTTCATTATACCCAATCATTGATGGTATTGTTGAATTCAAGTACATTCTTACTGATTTTCTGCCTACTGAATCTGCCCATTCCTGATAGAGTAGTGTTGAAGTTTCCAACTATGGTAGATAGTCTCCATCTATTTCTCTTTGCAGTTCTGTTATTTTTTTGCTTCACACAGTTTGGCCTTCTTCTGTTAGGTGTATACATTATAAGGATTGTTGTGTTTCCTGGAGAATTGACCCCCTTATCATTGCATAATGCACTTCTTTACCTCTGATAACTTAACTTGCTTTGAAATCTGCTCTTTGAAATTAGTGTAGCTACTCGTGCTTTCTTTTGATTTGTGTTAGCACGATATATTTCTTTCCAACCATTTACTCTTAGTCTATGTGTCTTTATATTTAAAATAGAGCTCTTATAGACAGCATATAGTTGGGGCTTGTTTATGAATCCATTCTGACAGTTTTTATCTTTTAATTGGTCTATTTTGATCATTGTTATTCAAAACGATTATTGATATAGTTGGATTAATATATGCCATTTTGGTTACTGTGTTCTATTTGTTGCCCATATTCTTTGTTCCTGTTTTTGTCTTCCACTATTTTGCTGCTTATGTTCCAGGTTTTTATTTGGCCTGGTCACATAGGCACTCTCTGTCTTGCATGTACCCAAATTCTAAGATAACAGAAAGAAAGCAGATGTATAAACCACATTGTACGAACACTTTAGGCACAGTAAGCCACACTTGTTAATTAGGGAATGATGAGCCAGAACTTATAGAACTGGGAACTTCTTGGATCCAAGTTCCCAGATGCCAGCGGGGGGCCAAACGTGCACGCAGGTCTTTGCAGGAATAGCAGTTATGCCAGCTATGTCAACTCTTTTCTTATAAACTCCAATGTTTCATTAAAGTATACAGCCATTTTATTATAGTACCATGGGAAGTCTGCCCCGGATTTGGACCCTCTTCTAAAATGTGGAAGCCATTTACATTATCTCTGACTAGTGTTCTTACTTTTCTTATGCCAAATAAGAAACCACCAAATAAATATTTCCTGAAAATTATAGGAAATATGACTTTGCCCTTTTTTCCTTCTGTGTGGGTGAGGGGAGTCAAGGGAAGGAGCATCAGAAGAAGTCAGGCATATGCAGTAGTGGAAGCAAGTGAGCCACGAGACCAGACTCCATGATGTATGGGTTAAAAGCACAGACATCAGAGACAGTCCAATTACAACATTTATTCTGTCTGGGCCTCCATTTCCTCATC
The DNA here is from genome assembly GCF_002007445.2 of Ailuropoda melanoleuca. Lineage (NCBI taxonomy): Eukaryota > Metazoa > Chordata > Mammalia > Carnivora > Ursidae > Ailuropoda > Ailuropoda melanoleuca. The sequence goes on from NC_048218.1 coordinate 27,886,179, forward strand.
TGGAAAATGGGGCTACAAGCAGTACATGCCTCATATATTACTTTTTGGAAATAAATTGTGTCACTTATATATTTTAAAAATGCCTAGAACATAGGTCAACACTCCAGTGTTTATAAAATAAAATTAAATGATATAAAAATAACTGAATTTCACTTCTTTAAAACAGTAGTATAAAATATGGCCTAGTTCAACTTCTTAGCCTAGACTATAAAAATGATGTTGAAAAGACCAGTAACAGAAATTATGAAAAATAAATTGCACAACCAAATTTCAGTTAAGATTTCATTTCCCCCTATTGTTTTCTTTCCTAAACTCTGTAAAAGAATAATCATATTTACTCTGGGCTTTCCCATTCAAATATACATTTTCTTTAGAAAATGAAGGGTTTGGGTAAGTTAGCAAATGAGTTATGCAACTTTTCTGAACTCTAGTTCACCAATTCTTTTCAATGACTTTTAACTAATGCAGACAGAAAATGCAAATGTAAGAAAATACCAAAATAATCAATATTTAGATGATCATATTTACTTCATTGCATTTAATCCATATATTTGCTATTTCCTGTTACTTTGTGGCTCTTATGTAGTGTTCCTAGGTCACTGAAAGCAGTTCTATTCTCTTTCCAATACTTGTCACGTAAGTTGGTACAGTTTTGTTGTCAGAAATTTTCAGGCTTGAACTACTTCAGAGCTGGTTTTCACACTCCAGAATTTCTGATACAACTTAACAAAACACACTGAGATACTGGGAGCTTCCCATGGCACTTTCTTCTCTTTACCTTTAATTGTAATAATACTTTCTGTCCCTCTGATCACCATTGTAAGAATAGAAAACTGGTAGAGACAGTCAATTAGTCACCCCTTGTACAGTCCCCTCTCCTTGCTAGTGGGTGGATCCTGTGAATACTTCTAGCCAACAGAATATGGCACAGGTGGTAGGATATCACTTCAATGATTGTATATGTTATATGACAAGGTGAACAGATTTTGCAGATGTTATGAAGGTCCCTAATCAGTTGACTTTGAGTTAAGAGATTTTTGGGGGTGAGTCTGACTTAATCAGATAAACCCTTTGAAAAAGCATCTAGATATCAGAGCATCTTTTTCCAGTTGAAAAAGCAAGCAACCATGGGTTTTTCAGCTGCAAGGGACCATTGGAAAAAAGGCCACAAGCCTTTGATGAGAACTTAGTCCTAGCTGACATTTTGTTGCATCCTTGTGACACCTTTAGTAAAGGACCCAGTGAAGATATGTCTGGACTCCTGACCTATGGAAACTGTGAGATAATAAATATGTTTCATTTTAGGCTGCAAAGTTTGTAGTAATTTCTCTGATAGCAATTGAAAACTAATAAGATACCTACAATGAAGCCTTTTTTTTTTTTTTTTTTTTGAGAAACACCTGAATGGTCTTCAAACCACAACACAAAAATTAGGGTAGATTAAGTTGTGATAACAAAACAAGCCATGTGTAAAATGATTCAACTATATGAAGGTATTGTTTGATTGTTGATCACATAAAATAGCCGAGACACAGCAATAGGAGGGCTTTGCTCACAGTCACTTAGGACCCCTTAGGACCAATGGCTCTGCCATCTCCGGCTTCTGGTTTGCAAGATCTCCCTTGGAGTTCCCCTCCATTAATCACAAAGGGCAAGGGAACAGAGGATTGCAGGGGACAGGTTTTATGGAACACATTTCACTTGCCCTCATATCTCATTGACCAGCACAGAGACCTGTGATTGGTCATACATGAAGGGCTGAGGAATATGATCCAATTGTGTACTCAGAGAGAAAGAGACTGGATTTTAATGAATGCCTAGCCTATTAACACACTTCACAAGGTAATAATTGAAGGCCCTATTGACATATGAGGAAGTCTATGCTCAAAACATATCAGTAACTTAGTGAAGACCAAGTAAGTAAAGAGTAGGGGTAGAATTTGATCATTACTTATCTTTAAAGAAGATGCTCGTGATACTAGAATACATAGTCTAAAAGAAAATGATGTCACAGATGCATTTTTACTGTTTTTTTCTTCCCAAAGATGCTTCCCAAAGATACTCCTTATAGATGTGCACAATTCATATTATGCTATCCCCTTTTCATGTTTTACTTTTCTCTTTAAAGGTGAAGCGTAATATTTATATAGGTAGAACTAATATGGTACTTTTGTATAATTTGTTATGAGAAATTCTCTAGGTATCTTTTTTTTTTAAAGATTTTATTTATTTATTCGACAGAGATAGAGACAGCCAGCGAGAGAGGGAACACAAGCAGGGGGAGTGGGAGAGGAAGAAGCAGGCTCACAGTGGAGGAGCCTGATGTGGGGCTCGATCCCATAACGCCGGGATCACGCCCTGAGCCGAAGGCAGACGCTTAACCGCTGTGCCACCCAGGCGCCCCTCTCTAGGTATCTTTTGATGATTCATTAATACACTCAACATATAGATTTATTCAATCCAAGACAGGGAGCTGGGAGTTGGGACATAAACATGTATGATGTATCACATTTACCCATGAGAAGATAACCCATAAGGAAGGCACCATCGTTCTGATTTTTTTCAGAAAATGGTTCAGTAGTAGACAATATTTTTTCACTTGCAAAGTTAACATGTCTTGTAGGTAGTTGAGTTGAGGCTAGAACTTAAGTCTCATGACTTCCAAGTTATTTTCTCCTTGTGACTAGGAGTTCATGTTTTCTAAGGAAATATGCCATCTCTTAAACAGTACCTTAGCATCCTTCATTTTGAATACTTAAATATATTTCAGTATGACAAACTCCAGGGATTAATTTTACATATGTTAAAGAGAAAATATTACTTTGCAGATATCTCTTTTTTTTTTTTTTTGGAAAGATTTTATTTATTTATTTGACAGAGATAGACAGCCAGCGAGAGAGGGAACACAAGCAGGGGGAGTGGGAGAGGAAGAAGCAGGCTCATAGCAGAGGAGCCTGATGTGGGGCTTGATCCCATAACGCCAGGATCATGCCCTGAGCCGAAGGCAGACGCTTAACTGCTGTGCCACCCAGGCGCCCCTGCAGATATCTCTTAACTGCTGTTATTTATGAATACATTTATGTTACTACAGGACAATATTATTTACAAAAATAATACTATAAAATTTAAAATGTGGAACTGATATCTGGTTTGATATTTATATAGCTCACTTTTAAAATCACTTGAATAGGAAGAAACAAGTTTACACTTTGCCATTTGCCACCTAGATGCCTTGGAAAATAAATTAAAATATTCTGAGTTTTAGTGTTCTTATATCTTAATTGGGACTCATACTTTCTTGACAGCATTGTTGGGAAGTAATATTCAAATAATACTTACTGGTGGCTTACATAGAGTTTGTTCTTATTTTTTTACTTTTTTTTTTAAGATTTCATTTATTCATTTGACAGAGAGAGAAAGAAAGCACAAGCGGGGGGCGGGGGCAGAGGGAGAGGGAGAAGCAGGCTCCCTGCTAAACAGGGAGCCTGACATGGGGCTCCATTCCAGGACCCTGGGATCATCACCTGAGCTGAAGGAAGGAACTTAACCAACTGAGCCACCCAGGTACCCCTGCTTACATAGAGTTTAAATATTAGCTTCCCCATCTCTAAAGTTGGCAGTGCCGTAAGAAGGAAACAATTGTTTTTCTGCCTCTTTGGGATCCTGGTATTTCAAAAGCAGCTTCCTTCCATGTTTTAAAATCATGCCCCAGTCTAAACAATTCTATTGATAGAAAATGGCTTAAGATGAAAATTATTCAGAGACTTGTGGCAACAAGAAAAATGAAGGGGGAAGAAAAAACCCTTGATAGTGATTGGAAAATGAATAAACTCACTTTTATCTCATTTGTGATTTTCTTAATCTAAAGTAAGTTTGAAAAAGTGGGAAGGGAAGGAAAATGTCCATAAAGATGTCGAATGTTATAAAGGGAGTGGAGAAAGAGGGGATAACTCTATTGTATGTATTTCATGTCAATGTGTATCCATTCATAATATGTAATTTTATATTTATTTACACCTTATGAAGGTTTCATGATGACTTAAAAAAATTTAGTATAGACTAAAATGAGTAGTTGAGGAAGAATAAGAGAAAGGGCTAAGAAGATTGGATAACAACAGTTAAATCCAGTAGTAAATTTATCATAGACAATGACTGCAGAAAAGCCTTAACAACAAAGTCTACCAGAAACAGGCTAAAATTATGCTCCAACTTTCTAGCTACCAGCACAAAAATGATCAATTGTAAAAGTCAGTGTCATAAAGCACCCTCCTCTCCCCAAATCTTTAATGTAGGAAAAAAGCAAGTCTGTAGGTAGATGTGGTAAATGGGTTCTCATAGAAAGAAGTTGGTGAACTTGAACAATTTGGGGAAAAATGCAAAACTTTTTGATTTTGTGTTAGTTTTCTATTGCTGCCAGAACAAAATACCTCAATTTCAGTGACTTAAATTATATAAATGAGTTAATAAATCAGTTCTGGAAGAGATAAGTGTAACATGGGTCTCACCAGTTTAAGACTGAAGTGTTGGTACTTCTTTCTGGAGGTTCTAGGAGTGAACATGTATCCTGCCTTCTCCAAGTTCTAGAGGCTGCCTGCCTTCTTTGGTTCATGGCCCCCTTCACCTTCAGAGAAAACAGGGCAAACCAGGTCTTCTTATTCCATCTTTCTGATCCTTTTGTCTTTACAGCTTTCTATCTAACTAAAGCCAGGGTGGATTCTCCACTTTTAAGAATTAGATTGGTCCCGTGGTCCCTGGGTGGCGCAGTCAGTTAAGATCTGCTTTCAGGGGCGCCTGGGTGGCACAGCGGTTGAGCGTCCGCCTTTGGCTCAGGGCATGATCCCGGCATTATGGGATCGAGCCCCACATCAGGCTCCTCCACTGTGATCCTGCTTCTTCCTCTCCCACTCCCCCTGCTTGTGTTCTCTCTCTTGCTGGCTGTCTGTCTCTGTCAAATGGATAAATAAAATCTTTAAAAAAAAAAAAAAAGATCTGCTTTCAGCTCAGGTCATGGGTCCTGGGATCAAGCCCCACTTTGGGCTTTGCATTGGGCTCTCTGCTTAGCCAAGAGTCTGCTTCTCCCTCTCCCTCTGTGATCTCTCTTGCTTTCACTCTCTCAAATAAATAAATAAAATCTTAAGAAAAAAAGAGAAGAAGAAGAATTAGATTGGGTCCACTGGGGTTAAAACAGGATAAGCTCTCCATCTCACGATTATATCCTTAATGATATCTGCAAAATCTTTTGCTGTGTTAGATAATAAAACGATTATGATTAATATTAATAAGTCAGGGGATAAGGGCATAAATGTCTTTGGGGCCATTATTCTGCCTACCACAAAAAACATGACTTTCACCTCGTCATCATGTCATTGATTGTAGATGATTTAGAAAAAGGTAAAGTGGCGAGAGTGGGCATCCTTGTCGTGTTCCTGATCTTAAGGGAAAGGCTTCCAGCTTTTCCCCATTGAGAATAATGCTTGCAGTAGGCTTTTCATAGATGGCTTTTATGAGATTGAGAAATGTACCCTCTATTCCTACACTCTGAAGGGTTTTAATCAGGAAAGGATGCTGTATTTTGTCAAATGCTTTTTCTGCATCAATTGAGAGGATCATATGGTTCTTGAGTCTTTTCTTGTTGATATGATGTATCACATTGATTGATTTGCGAGTGTTGAACCATGCTTGCATCCCAGGTATGAATCCCACTTGGTCATGATGGATAATCCTTTTAATGTACTGTTGGATTCTATTAGCAAGGATCTTGTTGAGGATTTTGGCATCCATATTCATTAGAGAAATCGGTCTGTAATTCTCCTTTTTGAGGGGGTCTTTGCCTGGTTTGGGGATCAAGGTAATATTAGCCTCATAGAATGAGTTTGGTAGCTTTCCTTCTGTTTCTATTTTTTGAAATAGCTTTAGGAGAATAGGTATTATTTCTTCTTTGAATGTTTGGTAGAATTCCCCAGGAAAACCGTCTGGGCCTGGAGTTTTATTATTTGGAAGGTTGTTTATCACTGACTCAATTTCTTCATAGTTAATTGGCCTATTTAAGAAATCTATTTCTTCCTGTTTCAGTCTTGGTAGTTTATAGGTTTCCAGGAAGGCCTCCATCTCTTCCAGATTGTTTAGTTTTTTGGCATATAGCTGTTGATAAAAGTTTCTAATAATCCTTGCAATTTCAATGGTGCTGGTCGTGACCTCTCCCTTTTCAGTCATAATTTTAATAATCTCAGTCCTTTCTCTTTGTTTTTGGACAAGTTTTGCCAGTGGTCTATCAATTTTATGGATTCTCTCAAAGAACCAGCTTCTAGTCCTGTTGATCTGCTCTACTGTGGTTCTGGTCTCTAATTCATTGATTTCTGCTCTAATCTTGGTCAACTCCTTCCTTGTCAGTGGGTTAGGCCTGTCCCTCTGTTGCTGTTCCAGTTTCTTGAGGTGAGAATATAGAAACTGCATTTTAGATTTTTCTATTCTTTTGAGTGAGGCTTGGATGGCTATGTATTTCCCCCTTAGGACTGCCTTTGCAGTATCCCATAGGTTTTGGACCGTTGTGTATTCATTCTCGTTGGTCTCCATAAATTGTTTAATTTGTTTTTTGATTTCCTGGTTTATCGAGTCATTCTTGAGCAGGATGGTTCTTAGCCTCCAAGTGTTTGAGTTTCTTCCAGGTTTTTCCTTGTGGTTGAGTTCCAATTTCAGAGCGTTGTGGTCTGAGAATATGCAGGGGATAATTTCAATCTTTTGGTATTGGCTGAGACCTGTTTTGTGTCCCAGAGCATGATCTATTCTTGAGAATGTTCCATGGGCATTTGAATAGAATGAGTATTCTTTGGTTCTGGGGTGTAGTGTTCTATATATATCTATGAGGTCCAACTCGTCGAGTATGGCATTCAAAGCCTTTGATTCTTTGCTTAGTTTTTGCCAGGGTGTTCTGTCTATTTCTGATAGTGGGGTGTTGAGGTCCCCTACTATTACTGTGTTCTTATCTATATGTCTCTTTATTTTGGTTAAGAGTTGGCTTGTGTATCTTGCTGCTCCCCTGTTGGGGGCATATATATTAATAATTGTCATATCCACTTGTTGAATACTTCCTTTAAGAATAATATAGTGCCCTTCTGTATCTCTCTCTATGGCCTCTAGTTTAAAATCCAGTCTATCTGATATGAGAATTGCTACTCCAGCTTTCTTTTGAGGTCCATTTGCGTGGAAGAAAAAAAAAAGAAAAAGGTAAAGATTTTAGTCTTTTATAAAGAACTATAATTAATTGAAAATGCCGAAGACCCATCAAGATATGTGATACCCAAACAACTGGATTTTTAAATTACCTACAAGACAAATAGAAGTGTGACAAAAGCACTTTTATTTCATACATCATACAGTCATACTATTTTATTACTTAGAAATGTGGAAAACTAAAACAATAGAAGCTATATGTATCTGTTGAACTTGAGCTAGAACATAGAAAATATTCTATAAAATATAGTGTATAGTGAACTAGATTCAAAATATATATACTTGCATTATATAAATGAAATACCTTATAAGATAATATAAAATGCAAGAAATGAGAGATGTATTGTCCTTTAAAAGGGAATTTGATGTCTAGGATGATATGATGGGCAAAAATTTTCAGTAAGATTACCTGAAAGTTGAGATGTGGACACCTCTTTTGTAATGTTCCTGGAAGCTTACTTCAGGCAGTTCAAGTTTTTTTTCAATCAAGGGGGAAATTAACACATGAGACAATGAGACACTTTGTTCTTTTGGGTAAGCTCTCTAGTATCTATTACTTTTCCTCAGAATCTAATTATTTGTAGCATTATAGTGAAATCATGTAAGAACTCTGAGAGCTTATCCTTCTTATTTTAATTCTTTGCTATATTTGAATGCCATTTTCACTTCATTACAAATTATGGTATTTATAGCATATCAGCTGCATCTATTTTTTAGAATTTTCAGATAAAGTTCTCAAAGTTCAGTAAAGCAGAATTACCTGAAAGGAAAATCCTTTAATTGATCAGTGGTCCACCTGGGTAAACAGATTTACTTATATGGAATTTGCTCCAAGAATGAGCCACAAGAGAATGTTTTGGCAAGAAATGAGGCTTGCCTCTGATTTCCGATAAAGATTTGAGTTGAAACAGTGTGTGTTCACTTAATCTTGTTAAATGTAGCACAAAACACTAAGTGTATTAGAGCGTGTATTTAAATGATAACAAACCCTGCTGTTAAAGCTAATAGGAAACAGTTCTTTTCTCATTGAGTTTCCACATTCAAGCATTCCTTTAGATATCATCATTTACTATGACTTCTTATGGTTGACTACAATATGCTTTTGAGATGCATTTTTAAGCCTTTGTCTTTCCTTATTGCTAAGCAACAGTTTCCTTCTTTCGTTAATGTAATAAAATTTGGGACAACACTATTCAGAGGAATATCTACTAATGAGAAATGCACAAATATTTAAACCTAATTAGATCATTATGATTGAAAAATAATACTGAATTTAATGATGATAATAATAGACATTCCAATACCGAGACTTTTTCTATTAAGGATTATTTTCTGTATTTAAATTAATCATACCATCTGAAGCTTGCTATGCCTCAATTAAAATACAAAAATTAAAGTAGCTTTGCTTTTGTTTGCATACCCTTACTAAGGTGGGTTTGGTTTGGGGGAGCAAGAATAGGGGGTTGAGGAGGGTGGTCCTACAGAAGAGTAATGGAATTCTTAACTTCTTCATCTTTTTCCTCTGGGAGACTTTAGGTTCACTCTGCCTTGAGGCAGGGTGATGACCTCTCAGGATCCCTTCTAGCCTCAAGCACCTGTGAAGTAAAAAGCACTTATATAAACTTTAGAACACATCTTGAAATATATAGCCATAAAAGATAAAGAGTCCCTGAAGCATATTCTGCACTGAAGAACCAATATTATTTATTACCTCTCTGTTAAATTTAACAAGAAAAATGTCAGGTAAAACATTGAGAAGTTTGTTTCCCAATAATGGGAATGGCCATATTCTCCCAAGCATCGTCTAGATGTGTATCCAAGGCTTAAGAGCTTGTTATAAAACTACCATCATTGAATCTTTTTCATGGCCATTATAAAGTAAAATGCCATATGTCTGTCTTGTTAAATTTCGTTCTAATTTATTTGATCAATAAAACCGATATAAATAGCCAACTTACGGCACCAGTTTGGCTTTTTCTCCCTAATAATAATGGATATGGGCTATATTTTATTATGCCTTGATCAGGCAACTTTTCACTATATCAACTTACAGTAATGAAGCAAGAGTAAGCTTTACAGAGGATCTCAATTTCGAGAACATGAGTGAAAGATGAAGTGCGTTTCCATAGAGCAATTATGACATGGTTGAATATAAACTATTTGGAATAACTTAAACCTATTTTCGTATTACTGTCTTAGAGTACAGGAGCTGAATAAATAATAGAGTCTAAGATCAACTATGCCATTTCCAGTTTTTTGGGGGGTAAAAAAATAAACAAAGCTTAAGAATAATAATAGCTAGGTTGCTATGGTCCAGACACTATTTCATTTGCTTTATTTTTATTAACTAATTGAATCTTCAGACTATCTTGTTATTATCTTCATTTTACTGATGTGGAAGTAGCCCCAAAATGATGAAATTGCTGAGGTGACACCAATAATAAGTGGTAAACTCAAGGGTCAAATATTTTTGTCACTTTGGAGCCCACCCTCCAAACTTCCACCTCATATATACATCTTGTCAGCAATTAACTGTGTCTTTCCTCAGACTCTTCCCTGTTAACCGGATGTCTTCCTCCCCAGTTCTACATGTTGTTGAAAAGTCTGTTCAAAGTTAGAGAATTAGTTAGTACTGATCCTAGGGAGAATACTTTTTTTTTTTACCTCATAATTTCATTGTATTTCCTATTATGTTTCAATGTGTCTAGATTAATGAATTGATATTTGATTATAATATTATATCTTCATTACTTGTCTTTGTATAAGGACTTTGTGGAATGTACTATAGGAGAAACAATAATTAATAAGGACTATTGTATACTAATGGGGGGATAAGATTACTACCAAAACAATTAAACCCTCAAATTTAACTTAGAAAATTGACAAAATCCGTATGTATATATTCCAAACATTAAAAAAGACATTCCTTTGGATTTGCTGACTATGGAATGATTAAAAAAGTGGTGATAACCAATTTGGACTTTAAAAATATGTATAATTCTGATAGAATTCTAATCATAGGGAATTTTGTGGAAAAGCAAAAAAAAAAAAAAAAGAACCCCAAAACAACAACAACAACAAAAAAACACAAAATAAAAAACTTTGGGAAATGCGGCTAGTAAGGTTTAATAAAAGCACAAGGTAGAGGAAGAGAATTAGTAGAAAATAATTTGAAAAGCAAGTTAACTTATATCTGATTATGTCTAATTTTAGAAGCTAAGGCAAATTATTTAGGCTCTGTGGAATAAGCAAGAGGTTGTCCTAGATTTTCAGAGCTAAGTGGTATCTGAGTTCCAGTGGAGAGACCAGCTGTGGCTAAATGAAACATCTCAAGGTTGGTTGGTTTGGGTGGGAATCGGAGGAGAGTAGCTTTGTCCAATTCGGGTTTTTCATGAAGGATGTTAGTTTCAGTAAATAAATAAAATAATTAAATGCGAATTAAAGTCCCTGAGAATTTGGATTCAACATTTTACTCTGAGGGCCAGACTATTACTAATTTTGCCAACTTTTGTATCCTCAGTCCCTGCAGGTGTGCCTGTTCCGTAGAAGGCACTGATATGCGTTGGTTAAATGAATGACTAAAAAGGTCAAAATTTTAAGCATTGGGTAAAGCACACAGAAACTAGAAGGGTGTCAGCCATTTAGTAGGCTTAGAGGATCAGGCATAAGATCAAAGTAGAATAACAAATGGGTTGGGCAAATTGTTCAAAAAAGAGGCAGTGGAAAGATGTTAAAAAAAAATGCCAATTCTATTGGATGGTTGTTCTTAATACATAAGACATAATAGGCACTCAATAGATATTGCCTGAATTAAGGAATAAAATGAAAGCTACTCCAAAAAATCAGCAATCACATTGTTAACTGTGGCTTAAGAGGATTAGTATGGTTTAAGTGGAGGGGGAATTGGGTATGGCAGAAGACACCCCAGGCAGTGAGAGTAATTAGGTGTCCATTGAATGTCTCAGGGGGGCCACCCAGGAGGAATTGGGAGTGTAGGACCCACAGAATTTGACAATTAATTGAATGTAGAGATAAGAGCATGGTAGAGATCAAAGATTCAATTGAGTTAAGGAGGACAATGCTGATGCCATTAACTAAATAAGGGAAGAGCAGTCTTGCTGGGAAAGAGGTGCATTCTTTTTTAATATGCCAAGCTGAGGCCATTGTGGGCCATCTATGGATAAATGCAAGGGTTGAATTAAGGAGTGATAATTCAGTGCTCGTGATATAGGTTGGAGGTTATTAATAAAGGAAATATACTTAAATCCATGCAAAGAAGTGAGATAACCAAGAAGGAATGATGTAGAATATAGAATGCAAAGGGAACTAAAAGAACAACTCTAAGAATTTGAACATTTAAGGAATAGTGCAAAAACAGGAGACAAAGAATGGCTAGAGAAGCAAAGCAAGTGGAATAACCCGGTGTCAAAAAACTCAAGACACTTTCAAGAAAGAAGTGATTTATCATCTCACATTTTTATCACTTTCTATGTGCATTGTTTCAGTTAGTTTTCAAAAGAACCTGTATTATCTGAGGCTGATAAGGGAAAGAGTTGAGATTAAAATCTTGTTTCCTGTGACTTTAAAGCCCAGATTCTTAAAGGTATATGGTTCTAACGCTGAACCAAATGGAGACCGTGAATAGATGTATGGATTAGGGATCAGGATGTCCCTGGCATCCTTTGAGAAAGCATGTTCTATAGGAGAATGGAACTGGAATGCAGGGAGTTAGAATCATTGAGCGGTGGGGAAGTAGAGGCAATTGTTACCTAACACACACACAACTATTATAGACTTAAAAAGACATTTCCAATTGCCTAGAAATAGAAAGTAGAGGGAGGAATGTGTTAGAATTCTTAAGAGAAGAATGATAGGCCTCAATATTTGAAGTACTTTAGCTATTTATGGATTTCATGAACCTTCATTTGTGAATCTATTACAGCAAAAGGGAAGGATTCATCAGATTTTAGAGGAATTTGTCTTGAAACAGTACAAAAAATAGATTTGTATTTATCACTGAGCTCTTGGGCCCATTTCAACCAGATATATAAGGAAACTAAGGTGAAGCCATTTTACTCAGACTGGTTGATGCATCCCTACCTGAATTAATTATAGGATTTAGACACAATTGAATTTTTAACATTCAAATGCATTGGTGGAGATCTTTAGATTATGGGAAAGAAAATGAATAATTCCCTGGGTGGTCGTATTTATTGCCATGCTTGCAGTTAATTTACCTCACAGTTCAGCCACTCCGAACTGAAGAGCAGTCATGTTTTCATTTTCAGGGTTTTTAACCTGTGGAATTGGATGGACTTCCTTTGGGCCCCAGGACTCTCTGGGAATTAGATACAAAATGTTGAATGTATGTACATTTTTATAGGGAAGAGTTCCAGGGCTTTCATCAGGATCCCTCACTGCCCACCAGTTTCCTTGTTGAGATGAGCATTACAGTTACAGCTGGCTGTCAAAGGAGTAATTTTTAGTGCATCTTTAACTTGGTGAAAATGACCTTGTCATACAGCTGTGGCTTAAAAATAAAAAATTTATTTTCACTTTCCACAGCACAATTTTGTTCCAAAATCCCTCTCTTTATTTTTAAAATCAAAGCAGTCATACAATTCCTGTGGTAGATGATTTGAGGTGCTTTGATTTGGTAGCTTGTAAGGAAAAGAAAAACTGGCTTTGAAATCATAAGGTTTTTATTTGGAGAGCTGGTGAAAAAATGATTTTCCCTATGTAATAAGCAAAAGAACTTTCTAACCTTGGAATCTGACTTTTCTATTCCACACGCTAGAAATAGCAGTTTCTAAGTTCTTATAAAGCTTATAAGTTTTTGTGAATTGTTAATTTAGAAATACAGGCATAAGAGAAAACAGCCGTACCAGAATATATAACCCGTGGGTTCTGACCCTCAGAGTTCTCATCCGATACTATGACGTTTAACTGAACAGCCACTGATAATATCTGGAGATATTATCCAGATCAGGTGAAAACTATGACGGAGACCAGTCAGATTAGTAATTCGTCATGACCCCAATGAATTGACTAGTCAGCGTTTTGCCTCAATGTTTGTGATTAGTTATATTTTTTACAGCAATATATAAAGTTGTTAAGTTTATGTGAAAGAGGCATTGCAGTCTATGGCACCAGAAAATTCTGTGTATTAATACAACTACAACTATAGATGGATAGATAGATAGATAGATGATAGATAGATAGATAGATATAGACCTATTTACCTAAATACAATTCATTAGAAATAGAACTCAAGAAATTCTTGTTCTATTTATTTCTCTGAGTAGAAATCCATATTTCCTATGTGACATAAAATATTAAATTCCAATAAACTCAATTTTTCAAGCTAATTAGGCATCCCTGCGTTGGTGTTTACCAGATAGACATTCCCCAAGTTTCAGTCCTCTGTTCATTCAAAATTATCGCTTATCCATATTTAACTTCCACAAACTAACCTTTGCATTTTTGCATCTTGAACTTGTGAATAGTAACTCAAAGAAGTTGCAGGGGAAAATAAAAAGAAGTCTTTCTATCAAGATTTTACTCATTTGTTTTTAAGCCTAAAGCTGCAACATCTAGGTACAGTGTGATTCTGGGGGAAAGAGCTAAGACTTTGGAGTTTGAGACCTGTATTTAAGTCTAATTTATAGCGTGTTCTAGCTTTAAGACTTCTGGCATTTCATCCATTATCTTTGTGCCCTATTCCCTCATTTTTTGAAAGTGGATAGTAATATTTATTTTACCTTCCATACTGAAGTCCAAGACTATTAAATGTGATTAGATGAAAATGGTTGGTAACATCCCCGCCCCTCAAAGAGAATAAGTACATGTGCCCTGTGGCTATTTATAACTATTTTTTGCAAAACATTTTAAGAAACTAGCTCACCTCTTCTTGTTTTTCCTTCTTATCTCCTATCCTCTCACTTTCCTATCATTGCATACTCTGTCACAATCTTGGCAGTAATCTGCAATGCAATTTTTAAAAGTTCTTTATTCTTTCTCAATATTTGTTAGTATGAAAATGTAATAAAACAGTTTATTTATAAATGAAAGAATCGCATGGATGCTTTGATCCTGTCAAGGAAGTCAGTGGAAGCAGGATTATAAATTTGTAGGGGTGCAGATGGGTGAACAAATCTTTGTTGATACATGTTCTATAAACACACTACATTTTGACCCAGGCAAATGATGGAAGAGGGGGAGAAGCAGGAAAAGTAAGATCAGAAGCAGGGGGCTGAGGAACTGCCCAAGATGAGCAGATCCTAGCCAATAAAGCCCTTCTGGGTGTGGCAAATGTTCAAACACTGCAACACTTTTTTTTCTTTTCTTTTTGTACAATTAAATGCTTTAGAAGTCTCCAATTCATGGAAATTTATCAAAAAGAAAACAGTGCTTACTTCAAACTTCTTAATAGAGGCATGAATTATCTATATTGTCATTAGACTTTCGTGAATTCTTAGATGTCAAACAATGCTGTTTAATTTTTACTGTTCATAATGGATTAGAGTCAAGTTGCTTTGTATATAGTATATTTCTTCATCAAGGAATTTCTCTAAAGGAAAGGCAATAGCACTGGGGTCGCAGGCCGCCTGGATTTTAGTTTTTGTCTTGCTATTATATGTTCAGGAAATCTTGAATCATTTTAGCTATCATAGTTCTCATATAACTCTGAAATTGTGTTGTGCAAGAGGCAATGAAGGTGGTTGTTAAGAGACAGACTCTGGGACAAGCCCGCCCCCACCCCAAGTCTTAAATGCCAACTCTACTCTGGATAAAATGGGCTGGCTCATAAAATACCAGCTTCACAAAACTGATAGAGGTTCAAACAAGCTGATAAATGGAATAGACTCATAGAACATGAAGCTACTATAAATAAGCAAATGTTAACTACAATTGTAATTCATAACTGGCTGAATTCTGGTAGTATTTTAAATACTTACAGAGTCTAACAGTGTATCTTTATATGAGAATTAGATTTGTAATCATCCATTTTTGATACTGAGATTTGGGTCAGTGCATATATTTAATGTGCTGCAAACTTGTTGATGGAAGATAGGATTCCAGGAAGTGGTGGCTGCCTGTGGCCAGTTCCATGAAGGACACATACATGTTTTCTAGAGTGCATGTGTTCCTAAGTGTGATGTAGCCTTTCTGGGAGTTGATATCTAATTTTGGACTAATTTTTCTTTTGCAAAGATTTGGCAGTTCTATAAGGCAAAATAAAAATATATTTTTTAAAGATTTATTTATTTGTTTGGAGGGAAGGGGCAGAGAGAAAGAAAGAGTCTTAAGCAGACTTGGCATCAAGCCCACATGGGGCTCGATCTCATGGCCCTGAGATCATCACCTGTGCAGAAACCTGTGCAGAAACCAAGAGTTGGTTACTCAACTGACTGAGCCACCCACGCACCCCCAAGGCAAAATAAAAATATTATGGCTGAGTTTCTAACAAACAATTTGGGAAAACATTTGATTTTCTTGATTCTCAATCATCAGGCTTGCTTTTTGACTAAAAAGCACAAATTATGTTTGAGTCTCTCAGGTGTTAGACATTATTACATATTTCCTTTTGGTATCCTGCCCTTACCATTGGTAAATATGGCTAATGAAAAAAAAAAACATATAGCCTGAATATCAACTTTTCATCATTTGTTTTATTATGGAGTAGAAAATTTTAATTAGACTATATATATATTCAAAAGAGAATGCTCCAAAGAGCAAAACTGAAGCTTAAGTTTACTTAGGAAACTTGATCTGTGTTGAAAAATACCAAAGGAAATGAAGAATAGATCTGGGATTTTACTAGCAGAGAATAAATTTTTTTTTAAATGTTCATGAATAGAGGGTCAGATAGAAACATATCTTCATAAATGCCATTTTTAATGAGATAAGCACATGCCAGAAATACTTTATAAATTTTATAATATATACATATAAAGAAGAATTCAGACCCTGCTATCAGTAATTTGTGGTTACAAATGTCAAATTAGAAACAAGAGTTAAGGGGTTCCTGGGTGGCTTTGTTGGTTCAGCGTCTAATTGGCTTGGTTCATGATCTCAGGGTCCTGGGATCACCCTGCATCAGGCTCTGCACTCAGT
Organism: Ailuropoda melanoleuca; assembly: GCF_002007445.2. Taxonomy (NCBI): domain Eukaryota; kingdom Metazoa; phylum Chordata; class Mammalia; order Carnivora; family Ursidae; genus Ailuropoda; species Ailuropoda melanoleuca. The sequence goes on from NC_048218.1 coordinate 27,902,526, forward strand.
CTGTGTGTCTCTCTCCCTCTGCCCCTCCCCCATCTCATGCTCTGTCTCAATCTCTCAAATAAATAAATAAAATCTTTAAAAAAAAAAGAAAGGAAAGAAAAAAGGGTTAAAATCAGTAAGAGAAGAAGCTCAACTTCTCACTCTAATCCTGGTGTAGATAGAAATCAAACTCTAAGTCAGCATTAATAGCTTTGGTGCTTTCTCTAAGCCAGAAATACAGAAAACATCTTTTTTCCTCTGGAAACAGAAAATATATATGTATTTTTTTCTCCAGCATCTTGACTCTTTTCTCTATCTGCTGTCATTTTCAGAGCTGGAAATGACTTATTTCAATTTGAAGATATACAGGAAAATACTTGGATATTTCCAGATTGCACCTCAACAGGAAACTCTCTGGTTTTTTTCAAAAAAGAAAAAAAACCCAGATATGTATTAGGAATTATTTTGGTGATTTGTTGTTTTTATTTTTTACTTATTTATTTTTTACATTTTAAAAGCGCTCAGATAGGCTGTTGGGTTTGGTTTAACAATGTCTCAATGGTAGAATGGATGTCTCAGAATTGTCTGAGATAAGACAATATTTGCTTATCTGGGATGCACCGTGGCTGCTACACCACCAGAGGAAAAAGGGGTAAGCAAAAAGGAAGCTCCTGACACATTTGTCCCCTTTTATGGAAGAAGCAAGAGCTTTCTCAGAAATCTCTTTAGCACTTTTCTCCTCCCGTCTCCTGAGCCAGACTGTTTTATATGGTATATTAGTTTGCTAGGAATGCCATAACAAAATATCACAGGCTGAGTGGCTTAAACAACAGAAGTTTATTTTCTCACAGTCTGGATCTCAGAAGTCCAAATCAAGGTGCCCATCAGGATTGGTTCCTGGCTTGCAGATGGCTGTCTTCTTGCCACTGTATCCTCACATGGTCTTTCCCCTGTGCACACACACAAGGAGGGAATTGGGTCAGGGTCCCAACCTCATGACCACATTTAATCTTTTTTTTTTTTTTTTTAAGATTTTATTTATTTATTCGACAGAGATAGAGACAGCCAGCGAGAGAGGGAACACAAGCAGGGGGAGTGGGAGAGGAAGAAGCAGGCTCATAGCGGAGGAGCCTGATGTGGGGCTCAATCCCATAACGCCGGGATCATGCCCTGAGCCGAAGGCAGACGCTTAACCGCTGTGCCACCCAGGCGCCCCTACATTTAATCTTAATTACCTCTCTTATGGCCCAGTTTTGTTGGGGATTAGGGTTTCAACATAAAACATCTTGAAGGAACAGAATTCAGTTCATAACATGTGGTTAACTCCAGTTCTGAGGGAGGTTGGATATTGGCTATGAGGATTGGCAGGTGCGGCTCAGAATCGGATTTTTCATTTGGGGTTGGAAAATTGCTGTGGACATTGTCCTGTGCACTTTCTGGTGCTTAGCGGCATCCCTGGCCTCTACCTCTAGTAGATGAAAATAGCAAGCTAGCAAGCTCAGTTCCCTGCTCCTCCTTCCAAACTTGGGACAACTAAATATGTCTCTAAACATTGCCAAGTGTACCCAGGGAGTTAGAGTCAAAATCATGTCCCCATTCCCCCAGTTGAGAACCACCAGCCCCTGAACAAAATAAGGGATCTGCTAGTTATAACATTAAGATATTATGAGAGAACAGATGATGAGGGAAAGTTGTAGGATAGACAATTAATACAGCGTGCCACAGGATTCCCTGTGTCTTCTATAATCTCAGTCTGTTATCCGAATGCTGACTTGAACTCCTGATGTCAGTGGCAACCATGCAGCCTGTCCGGGTGGAAGCTGTTGCCCTTTTCCTCCTTCTTGCTTCAGGGCTGGAGATAGCATGGATGTCTGTGTTGTTACACTCTCCCTCAAGGACTCCTATTGGAAAAATTATTGGAACTAATGGGAACGTTAATTCTCTTGATCCTGCTATTTCTTTCTCTTGGTCCATCAGCTTTAATCCTGATTTATACAAACACAGTTTAGATTTCTATCCTTATAATCAGTCTCTTACAGTTCCTCTTGCTTGGCTTTTTCTCCTTCATCTTACGTGCTCCCCAAACTCCAACCCTGGATCTACCCACACTCTTACATTTCCATAACTGCAACCTAACAGTTAAAAAATAATAATAATAATACAATTAATAAGACTGATTGCTTTCACTTTAAAAATTCATAATCGCAGACCTCAAATGTTATGTTTCTTTTTCAGGTTCACATTTTCCCTCTTCGTGGCAACCATTTGATATCTTTTGTTTCCTCAGATTCGCTTTCTGAAAACCAGATTCTGTCATCAGCAAAATCCCCTATATCTCCACTCTTTTCTCCAGGTCCTCTAAGGTCCTGCTCTGAATGAATTCTTTTTGCTCGCCAGTTCTTCAGTCTGGAGTGTCTCTGCTGTTTCAAATATCTCTGGCCTCTGTTATAGAATTCGCCTGATTAGACCAGTCCTGCATAGATAAGCCTCTTTGGATTAGCTTAAACTCAATTTATTAGCGATTTAAATGCTTCCACAAAATCTCTTTTACCTTTGCCTTAGCAGAGTAACCTAATGGGAGTAATACCCCATCGCATTCATAGCCTGCATTCCCATTCAAGAGAAAGGGGGTTGCACAGCGTGTGTACGTGGTGGGAACAGAATCTTGGTACCAATCTGAGAATTCTATCCTTACCACCAACACCCATTGGCCAAGATAAAGATAGAAAATTTGCGTAAAAAAAAGTAATAGCTATAGTTAATTGAAATAACTGAGTTTGCATCATGAATTCATAATGCACACTGAAATTTAAAAGTTGCAGGATACAGGGGCGCCTGGGTGGCTCAGTTGGTTAAGTGTCTGCCTTCAGCTCAGGTCATGATCTCAGGGTCCTGGGGTGGAGCCCTGAATCAGGCTCCCTGTCCAGTGGGGAGTCTGCTTTTCCCTCTCCCTCTGCCCCTCCCCCTGCTCATGCTCACTCGCGAGCGCTCTTTCTCTCCCTCTCTCAAATACATAAATAAAATCTTTTTTAAAAAAGTTGCAGGATACATAGAGGCATCATGATGCAAAAATAAGTGACTATAATGAACATGTTAAACTTTTTATTAATTTTAATAAGCAAAGGGTATATATATATGTTTATTTTCTTTCTTCTATCTTTGAGTGTTTATAAAGTACAGATATGTCCGATTTATGCCCATGTAATTAGGAAAAACTTTTCAGGGAGAACTGTTTCACAACTATCTTATGAAGCATTCAACAACCCCAATTCTGCTCACATTTCATAATCTTGCTTCTTACCTCACTGAAGAAATAGAATTAATCCAGAGAAAATGGGCTCCCCGTCTAAAACAAGCAAACAAACAAACACAAATAAACTAAAACTACCTGCCTTTCTATGGATGTTCTGCCTCTGTTCCTTCTGAGGGATACCTCTTCCACATGGGCACTCTGTCTCATCCCGTACCATCTACTCAAAGACTTTTGCCCCTTTAATTACCTCAGATCTCCTCTAAATCATACTTCTCTTTGTAGAGGATAAGTTCTTTAGCACACCAGCATGATGTAATGTCTCCAACATAAGCAAACAACAAAAAACAAAAACAACCTTCCCTTCCATTATATTCCTCTATTTTTCTGTTCCCTTTTATAGAAAAATTTCTCAAAAGAAGCTAAAATACAATCTTGTTCACTTTGCCGGTTTCATTCTTTAGCCCAATCAGAATTTATCCCCATCCCCTTCTAAAGCCTCCCTCTCTGTCATTAAGAACCTTCATATTGACATATCCCAATATTTGATCCTCAGCCTTACTTTATTCAAACTCACTGCCTTACTTTAATAAGGGGGTACAGAGTTGATTCCTCTCTTCTAGGAAATATATCCTTCACTTGAAATTCAAGGTGCCTCATTCTCTCATTTCCTCCCATACCCATGGCTTTCCCAATCCCTTTGCTGTATCCTCCTCTTTGCTTCTGATTGCTTCAAGCTGTGTTCCTCTAAGCTTCAGTGTTTGGCTTTCTTCTCACTTCTTTATACTCACTCTCTAAATTATCTCACTGAGTCACCTACTTTTATTTTGTATATACCATTTATATGCGAATGGCATCCATATTTGTCTCTCAGCCCTGAGCTCCAGTTTTAACACATCCAAAATGGAACTCTTGATTCTCTGCCCCCTCAAACCTGTTTTTCCCATTCCTTTAAGGGCTATCAAAATTCATTCAATTTCTTGTGATAAAAACCTTGATTCTTTTCTTTTTCTTTCACCATACATCCAATGTATCAGAAATTTGTCAACTCCCCTTTAAAATAGAACCTGGATATGGTAAACAATCTCAATCTCCACCAATACCCTCCTAGTCCAATCTCACTTACCCTTTCTCCTCACGGTGTCTAAGATCTAAATCAGAATATTATCACTGCCTGATTAAACCCCGAAAGACTGCCTCCATGACTTCAGCTCCTCTCTCTCTTCTCCTTGCTCACCTTGATTTTGAGCCCATAGAGCCCATTCTCACCTTTGGGCCTTTGCACTAGCTGTTACCTCCATCTGAAACACGTATCCTCTAGATCTCCACATGGATAATTCCTCCTTTCCTCAAGTAGCTGGTCAAATATCACCTCGTCAGGGACAATTTTCCCACCCAGATGTTAAAATACCACTTTCTCCTGAGGTTACACTCTAGCCTTTCACCAATTTTTATTTTTTCTTCATGTCACTTTTTCCCTACTTGTCATCTTACTATATATTAATCAGTTTACTTGTTTGTGATGTGTCTTCATAATTAGAACAAAAGTCTATGAGTGTGTCTTGCTTTTCACTGAGTTTCCATACCATAGGATACTGCCTGCCTATGGTAGGTAGCCAGTAAATACTTGTTGAATGAATGAATGATAGAATTTAACATAGCATAGAATGGGAAACTACTTTGACTTGAAAGTCATACAACCATTATTCCTAAAAATTCAAGTCCATATTCCTTTAAGGTTCCTGAATTTCGCCATGTTGCTGGGTCTGTCTTCCCCTTTTCTGCATCTTCCCTCTCTTCCATTTTCCTCTCCCTGTCCTCTCTCCTGTAGTCAGAGAAAAACTGCATAATCCCCACAACCTTATTAGAAAATTATTTACCATATCAGAATAGTTAGTGAAGCCCTCATTTTTACAACTAAATTGCCCCATTAAGCAATCTTCATAAACAAAACTCTTCCATCCCTAGTGGGGATTTTGCTTGTTTCCTGGTAATGCTCATGTGGAAATCTTAATCTCTCTCTCTCTCCCTCTCTATTGTTTTGTCTTTCCTTTCACACTAAAATGGGATAGTGTGATAATAGAGATATGCCAAGTCTGGCTGTTCAGGGAGGCACCAGAGCCACCAGGGCATGCTCCCTCCTAAGGCAGCCTATTTCAATTTCGACCAGCTCTAATTTTACAAATGCTCTTTTTATATGATGAGCTAATATTTGCCTGGCTGTAACTTTGATCCATTGGTACTATTTCTGCTGGCTAGGGCTCCTAAGCATAACTATTTCCTGAGTAGAAATAGAACAGCTGCTTAACACCTCCCATATGCTATTGCTTTATATAGTTGAACATTGTAAATCCCCCAGCCTCCAGCACCTCCACGGTACACTTTATCAGCCTTCTGTTCTCTGTTGTAAATAAATTCAGTTCTGGAGCCTTTCCTCAAATGACCTATTTCCCAAACACTTGATTACTTCTGAACTCAAGAGAGAGGACAAAGCCTTTTCTGGGAAAACCAGCCATTTCTGGGACATTTTATTCAGGAAGGAATATATAGTATAATATAAATTGATTGTGAATTCTGATTTTAGTAACTTTATTTAATTGCAGCTTATTTAAAGTAGCACATGTATATTGATTTATTCAATAAACATTATCAGGTTTCTTACTAAGTGTAAAGCACTATACCAAAAATAAAAAAAAAAACATAAGACATTGCCACTGGTCTTGCAAGTTTAGTTCAGTTTGTGCAATTAGTAAATTTCCTTACGAGGGTTAAAAGACCTTTCTTTTATGCCCAGTGCTCTTGGTAAAAGATGCATAGGGCTTTAGTAGCATTTTTAATGCACCTTCAGGGTTAAGGTGTTCCAGGGCTGAACTGAAGGAAGCTAAGTCACTAGGCTATTTCCCTGGTGATGAGTCCTGCATTTTGACTCCCTCTGGGTAAATGGTAGCTGCATTCATTTCATTAACTTGTGGGTTATAAGTTAATTTAGGGGGAATACGCTATTATAGATTTGGATGAGTTCCATTAAACTCCATTAAAACTTTGACTGTAGGAAGCATTAATAGAGCTTCAAAGTCAGTCAATCAAAAGATTGATGGAGTATATAGAATGGAATGTTAAATGGAATATTTGATATGAACTATTAAATCTTTCAGAGGAATTCTTTTTCAATTTTAGATAGGGATTTGGGGATTGTCCTTCTTATGTATGTATCTGTGTTAATGCTATGCATGGAAATAGTATAAGATATTTAATTAGGGTTTTCTGTGATTTTTATTGTAATGAATTAGTTTATCAGTTTAAGTCCCCAGTGAATTCTTTCAAAGTAGAATTGCCTAACAGGGATAAATAAGGAAGATTTCTGAAGATTTTTGAAATTCATAAATACCTGTACAATTTCAGAAGAACTAACCTCTCTTTTGTCCCAGGAAGTTGCCAGGTGCTTCTAATCCCATTTTTACTTACTCAAAATAATTTTTGAGGTACATGTTACTTTTTATTATCCCCATTTTTCATTTGAGAAAACTGAGACTCACGAATTTATGCTGATTTCCAATAATATTGAGCAACACCAGTATTTACATTTAGATCTGCTTTATTCTAAATCTTAGAATAGCTGCTATTAATGTAATATACCAGGTTGTCTGTTGAACAGTAATGATTATAATATGACAGTCCAACCTCAGTTATTAGAATATGTTGTTAGTTAACTACAAGTAGATAATATGAATAGTGAATGGATCGTTTCTGGTTTCATGCAAATCCAATTAAAGAAGTACAGGTAAGGGAAGGAAGTTATACGATTATACTCTTGATAGAGTTCACAGCATTCAGGAAAAAATATTTTATTTCCAATGTAGAGGAAAGAAGCTATATCCCAGAGAGGTTAAATAATTTGCCCACAACTGCACAGCTGGAAAAATGCAGCAGCTGAAATATAAACCCATGTCTGTCTGCCTTTATAAACAGGCTCTTTTATACCGGAAGAAATGACTTCTATTTGGCTTCAGTTTCACCTGAAATCAAATAAATGGACAGCCAAACATGAATGAGGGAAGATGACTGTTTTTTTCTTTTTTTTTTTTTTTCTTTTGGAGATACAGTAAAAACATAACCCAGGGCAGTACCCTAAAGCAAAATATCTCCTGTGATTTCTTCTAAAATATACAAATGGAACATATTAAACCGTTTGCTTTGTTTTAGTCGGAGTGAGTGATGCTAGGTGTTGCAAAAGACAAATTGTACAATCCCCAGGGCTTAACACAAAATATGTTTATTTTCCTCTCACATGTTGTCAAATGGAGATCAGGTCTTTTCTCTCCAGTGACTCAACTTCCATCTTTTAGCTATATCATTTGAAACCCAGGCTGCTAAAGTCTTCACAGAGGGATCGAAGAGCATGGGCTTCATGTAGGATGATTTTAAGCACCAGGCCTGAAAATGGTTCACTTCACTCTTATTTACATCCCAGTGGCAAGAACCTGATCAAGCAGCTGCAAACCCATTGCAGAGGAAGCCGGTGCCCGTGCAGGAGCATAGGAGTATTTGGATAGCACTTCGAGAATGTGCCACATTCAATAAGATTTTGGTTAACCCATTTCTTCCTCTTGCCAGACGCCTAATACGCACTCATAGGTGAACTGAACGCATAGCCGCGCCGTTGTAATACAATCAGAACTGAGTGGTACAGCAGGATAGGTAGGAGGAGATTGCCCTGGCCAGCAGGAAACGAAACGCCAATATTGTGTTTTAAGTGGAAAGGAGAAAATATGAAGTGTTTTAAGGAGTAGGTTGGAGAGATTTGAATGGGCATTTCCAAATCAGAACATTGCCTTCGTGATCGTGCCCCAGAGCAGCAGCAACTTCCCCAGAGAAAGAACTTGATAAAAGTTTGGTTTGCCTTTTCTTTTATTGTTTCGATTCTTCATCTTTGGAAAAAGCTAAGATGGATTAAAGGTTTATTATTTGAAATCACCAGGCTAAAACTAATATATTTGTGTAGTAATACAGGCATTAGTGGAATGAGTCAGTCAAAATTTCAGTGATTTTTAGGTGATCAGACTACTTTGAAAGATTAGATGGGAAAGGTCAAAGAGCATAATAGCTCTAACTAATATAATACGGAAAGGATTTCAAATTGATCGAAAGATGGAAAAATTAACAGAAGTGTAAGAGAAGAATTTCATTGTCAGTGACAAGATAGCTATTTAGAAATTATTTTGCCAGCTCTGCCTTTTTACAGATTAGATTATTATTAAAGAATAGTGGAAGAGTTGAGATTTGAGTGTATTTGATTTTCTTTTTTTCAGGATACTCTCCATGCTTTCTATTATATATAAAAGGAGAATCAGCCTGTTAGTAGGTCACTGAGGATAAGTAAGTGAATTAGGCCACTAGATTGTAACTAGTCTTGAAGCATTCTGAAAACATTATGACGTTTAACTACCTCCTCTCTTCCATTTTAATATACATAAACATTTATTTTTCCAGGCAGATAAATATGTGTTTTAGGGGTAATGACACAAACATATTGATTTTCTTTTCAGCAACTGTTGACTTTTTGGTTGATTTTATGCAATATACTACTTGGACAAATACATTTTGTAGTTATTTCAGTATCATGATTGATAGCTTGAATAAAGTCACACTTGACTGAAAACTCAGACAGAAATTTGAACTGAATGGTTGAAAAATGCCATATTAAATATGTCTGAAAAACTGGTAAATAAAGGAAAATACTTATCCTGCCTTTCTTACATGAGCTGTACTATTAACTAAATACTACCTGAGAAATGTCTCTAAAAATATCACAAGTAACACATTCAAAAGAAATGTCAAAATTTGAATATCGCCGTTTTTGCAACCCTAACAAATTAATAGAGATAAGCCTAAAGGACTGATGGCTTTTAACAGACATTATGGGTCTCCTGATGCAAGACCATAGCACTACCTATACAGTTTCACAAGAGAGACCCTAAGTCTGCTTCAGCCTCTAATTTGAAAGATATACAGAGAACAGAAGAACACAATGAATTGCACCATGTGATTGCAACTAGCAGAATCCAGACTATAGAAAATACCCCTTGGAAAAGAACTATTTCCTGGAAGGAAACTATTGATTAAAAAAACAACAACAACTTGAAAGATGTAACAAGATTTAAAAGTGAGCAAAATAAAATTATACTGTTTACATAAGTACATTTAGATATTACAATTAAAGTCAGACCAGTGATCGCTTTAGGAGGGAGAGGAGGGCTGTGATGGGGATGTGGCCCATGGAAGCAGCTTCTAGGATGAGGAGCAAAGTTCTGTCTTGAAGTGAGCTGTGGCTACAATTTTGTAGGCCTTGAATGGATTTGTTAAGCCATACATATCTTTCCATTGGGTTTACTTTATCTTATAATGAGAAAGTTTTAAAGCATTTAATATTCAATGTAAGGAATATCTGAAACCCTCCAAAACAATAAATGAAGATGTATGTGAGTAGATATAACTGGTACTTGAATTTATTGCAAAGAAAACCTAATTGTAAAACTACTTGGCCTGCTTTGTGAACCACTTTCACTGCAGACAATTTTCTTTTCCACCTTTTACTGTCAAGCAACTTGGTTACCCTTTTTTCTCCCCAATCCAAAAGACATATTGATTTTACTAGGAGGCTAAACGATACCATTTTGCTTCTCCCAGCCTATTTCTTTCTAAGGTTCTAAATTTCATATCTATCATTTTTGACAGTACTTTTTTTTTTTTTTTTTTGGTCTGCCTTACCATTTCCCCCTGCTAGTTTAAATGTCCTTTAGGATTACTTTTTCTGAATCAGAACATCATAAGTGTTGTATTAAATATATATAGAATAAGATGAGATTTTAAGATAGCAGCCATGTTCTCATAAGAGAACAATACACTGAAAATAAGAGGAAATAAGAAAGTAAGGGGAAGATTTCTTCCAGGTGCTTAATGTAATGGAAAAAAAAAAGCATTTCAAAGGTTATTTGTCTAGGCTACATAGTAAAGTTATTTATCAAACTGAAAAAGTAGCCATATAGGTACAAAATTTAACAAGAATAGTTTATTTGTTGGTATGTTTTTGTAGATATGTTATAGACTCATTACACAGGCCCATTCTGAATTGGACTCCAGAATGGGAATTTGTAAGTATAAATCAGTTTCTGACATCAGATAACCAAGGCATATAAAAATAAGTTGACTCTACGTCTGTGCTGAATGCAAGGTAGAGAGGTGAAAGGGACAGATGTGGCTGTCAATGCAAAGATCTTATCGCATGTCAGGCCTTAGGCAGAGCTCCATAACTGTAGAATTAATGAATTAAGAAGAAATCTGTAATTAAAGTATGCCTGTTTGTGTGTGCTTGTGTGCATATATGAAATCCTTATTTGTGAGCAGAATTAATTGGTATTTTCCAAGCCCAAGGAATAGTCATTTTTTCTTGGCCTCGGTATCCGACCCCACCCATCTGTAGATTTTCTTTAACATCTTATGAACTTATTAATAAGGTCCTATGTCCAGTCTAACCTTTAAAATCAAATTTGTTAATAACACTTTGGGGACTTACATGAATCAAGTGCAGATACAACATGAAATTTATTTTTTTATTTTATTTTTTTTAATATTTTTTATTTATTCATTCGGCAGATAGAGACAGCCAGCGAGAGAGGGAACACAAGCAGGGGGAGTGGGAGAGGAAGAAGCAGGCTCATAGTGGAGGAGCCTGATGTGGGGCTCGATCCCATAACGCCGGGATCACGCCCTGAGCCGAAGGCAGACGCTTAACCGCTGTGCCACCCAGGCGCCCCTTTAGTTCAGACTTCTGATGCGATGCTGTATGTTGCCTATAGAGAGCTTTTCGAGGGCACCCAAGAAATTTGTGGGTCAGTTAAGCCAGGACACAGAATTGGGTTAAATAGAGCATTGTGGGGCCAACAAGTCAATTAACTGAAAAATGAAAGTTTTTATTATAGCATAGTAACCCACATGTGTAATCTGCAGCTATATGATCAAGAATTGATTGCAGTTTTATTTTCAAATGAAATGCACTCTAGACTAGGTTATAAAGAGATACATATTCCTGAATATTTGTGGAATCTGTACCTAATGTGATTGGAGTGTGTTCCAGGGTCATATAGGCATATTTCCCCCTTTCGTCTCATTTTGATATCCGCCTTTTGTGGGAACAACACGATTTCCAGTAACCCATGGTGTTATCAAAAAAGCAGGGACCAGGTGCTTCTTAATTTTTGAATCTTTTTTCTTTATCATACTGCCTATGATCTTTTGGTGAAGAAAACCTTGTTTTTACTCCCATAGGTTTAACTACCATGTCTCAGCTATGGATTCCCTGAGAGGAAAGTCATGTCTTTGCATACTGGAAGGTTTGCCTCTTCTCTTTTCAGAACCTGAAGCCTGGCAGAGCCTCACGTCTACTTCATCTAACGTAGAATTCATTCTCTTCCCGCAAATAGAAGAGCACTATTAATTTTTATTTTTCGTGTATTTATGGTCTCTCAAAGAAGCTCTCCTAACTAAGATATGTTAATCGTCTCAGGACCACGGGAACCAAAAGGTAACAGTGAGAGGTTTGCTTTATATTTAAGATAGTTTTGTCTGTTGTTAGGCAACACACACACAGTCTCAGATCATGCTGGACTTGTTTCAGAATCACCTGAGTCAGGAGCCTGGGAATCAGCTTTTTTACCTCACTGATCCCACTACCTTCTATCAAACCTCTTCCCCAGTTCATCTGTTCTGCCTCCTTAACCTTTTTCTCCATCCTCTCTGTTATTGCCTTAACCCAGGCCCCCTTAACTCCTCTCTCTGACTTTAGGTTTGTGTTCTTACAAAATCTCCAGACCAGCAGTCTCCAAAGAGAGATGAAAGATACTTCAGGGGCGCCTGGGTGGCACAGAGGTTAAGCGTCTGCCTTCGGCTCAGGGCGTGATCCCGGCGTTATGGGATCGAGCCCCACATCAGGCTCCTCTGCTATGAGCCTGCTTCTTCCTCTCCCACTGCCCCTGCTTGTGTTCCCTCTCTTGCTGGCTGTCTCTATCTCTGTCAAATAAATAAATAAAATCTTTTTAAAAAAAAGATACTTCAAAAGACCAAAGTCCAAATATTTATGGCTCTAATATCTAAAACCTTTATGAACCTATACAGTTGCATTTTTATTATTTCCACTCAGTCTTTTTTGAAACTGTTTGACAGGGGATCACATAGACTGAGCAAGTGTTGATAATTCCTTTGAATGGAGAAGATGGAGTGAAGTGTTTGAGGATTTGCTGGCAAATGAGTGATGGGAACATTTATGTATTGAGTTGGATATATATATGGAGAGAGAGAGAGAGACAGACAGACAGACAGATATATAGATAGGCAAACATGTAGCTCTGCATTCTTTCTTTTTCTCTCCGGAAAAGACTTGCAACAAGTAAACTACCCTTGTTTGGAGGCTCTAGGATACTTTTGTGACAAAGACATTTTCCTGAGTCAAAGTTATCATGGGACATTCTATTAAACAGATTATAGAGTCAGATACAGTATCTTCTATGTTGTTTTATATGTAAAATTCTGTAGAGTAATTCTTATGTACTGTGAAGTTTGAGACTGCTAGATTAAAAGAAGGAATAAAAAGGATTCTTTGTGCAGAGAGCTCAAGGGCATTTAAGTCATTGGTCCTTTAAGAAAATTACCATATTTCTGGAGGAGAATGTGAGATATTTTCAGTGTTCCACCTTGCCTACATAGTTAACTCCATTTTATCTAATCATTTACAGCCAGTTATCTTAATAAAAGCTAAAGACCTAGCTCTTGTTTGGTAAAAAAATGGAAGCTTAAAGCAACTAAGATTGAGTTGAGACTCCGTTCTTGCTCTCTTCATTTGAACATTTGTGTGTCCCCGGATACATGTTTTGAAGCCTAATCCCAATGGTATTTGAAGGTGGTGCCTTTGGAGATAATTAGGTTTGGATGAGATATTGGAGATAGAGAACCCATGATGAGAGCCGTGCCTCCATAAAGCCATGTAGAGTACAGAGCTCTCTCTTCATCGTATGAGGACAGAGTGAAGTCTGTCATCTATGAACCAGAAAGAGTATTCTTACCACATATCAACTCTGCCACTGCCTTGATCTTAAACTTCTCAGCATCTAAAACTATGATAAACATATGTTTGTTGTTTAAGTCACCCAGTCCGTGGCATTTTTGTTATAGCAGCATTTACTGACTAAAACAGCTATATTTCAATGGGAGCCCAACAGAATCACTATAAATCCTTGCATGCAGCCCATGAAGTACAGGCTTAGACAGAAGGAATCAGTTCTCTTACTAATAAGAAGAGTCTCATCACTTCAGACATTCCTTATCCAAAGCCAGTGATAATATTGCACCTGTTTAATTATTAGAGTTTTACCCTAAACCTAACAAAATGGAGGCTACAAGAAAACAAGAATTAAATTTCAGGTTTTTAAGTAATTTTTTTAGACTCTTATTTGCAGCATCCTTCAGTTTAGAACACTGAATTTTATTAAAGGGCTCGTGTCAGGGGCTCCTGGGTGGCTCAGTCGGTTAAGTGTCAAACTCTTGATTTCAGAGCAGGTCATGATCTCAGGCTTGTGAGACCAAGACCAGTGTTGTGCTCTGCACTGGGCATGGAGACTGCCTAAGATTCTCTCTCTCCCTCTGCCCCTCCCTGGCTCACACACATTGCGCTCTCTCTCTCCCCCCCAAATAAATAAATGAATCTTTAAAAGAAGAGGGGGGTTCATCTCAGAAATTGGGCCCCAGCTGGGAGCAGTTATCACAGAGATGTGGAGGTCACCAAGGTAAAGGCTGCAATAAGCACCTGTCCAGCCTAGCCTAAGTTTGCCATTGTCTTACATAGACATTTAAATTTCATTGTGAAACTTCTCTTGTAAATATTCTGAAATGTTGAATGAATTTTTTTTTCATATAATTTCAAACTATCAGGCTACCTTATAACTAGTGCTGTCAATGCATTTAGTGAGTTACGTGAATGCAAAGGAAATGCATATACTAGAGTTTCTGCTTCTTCTAAATGGCAGAGGTTGCACAGATGTTGTACATTTCACAAAGCAGAATTGTATTTCTTTTTTGGGTGGTAGTAAAGTTACTTTTCATTCTTAGCCAAGACCACTTAGTATTTTTAAAAATATAGTGATTTCGATGACTGAAAAGGGTGAAAAAGTCAAATAGCAAATTTAGTTGAATATATTAAAATTTCTAACCAAATCTGATCCCTTGGGGGGAAAAATTAGAAAATGTTCTAATTTTGTTTGTTCTTATGCTATGTTTGGTCGTGTAGTATGGTTTTATTTTCTATAGTGGCTATTACTGAACATTTGTGTGTCAATTTAATAAAATTTCTAAAACATACCGTTGCCAGATATAAAGTGAAATAGGTTGATAGCATCTGAATGTGAGCTAAAATGTTGACTATTTCGGGTTAATATTACAGCATGTCTCCAAACCAGAGTCACATGAAGGATCCTGCTTACTGTAGTGCCATGCTGCCCAGTGAGTAAAGGTCGTTGGAGACACAGGGCACACTTCTCTTCATCTGATGTAAACTTGTTCTTCTAATTCTCCTTTTCTCATAGAAAACCTATGTCATAAACTTTATTGACCTCTCCCCAGGTAAAATAGTGCATTTTCTTCCCCTTTTATCCAAATTACAGCTCACGTGCTGCTTTCCCTGTGCTTTCATGGTACCCTTGGTTTTACTTCGTATCATGTGTCATTGAATTTTTGACTTGTCTCCATCTCCCCTATTTGGTTTTGAAATGCTCAAAAGCATGATTCCTGTACCTATCTGTCTCAGTATCTGTCACACTTCTTGATACTTTTTGTGCACTTGAGAACATTAAATGAAAGCGTGAGCTCCCACAGTTTCATTAAAGCCTCCATCAAGATTTTTATCTCATTTAAATCAAAATATATGTGGATATAATATTTAGTGTAGTTTGATAATGTTATGTACAGTCTTTAGTTTGGTAGATTGGAGTTCCTACTAGAGTGGGCTACTACTGAAAAGAAGTCAAGTTTTGACTAATTTGGACAGAAATTGAGAGGGGAGATACAAATGGCAGTGCTTCTTTCCTTGATAGCTCAAATGTTCAGTAGAGATTTATTGGACACATACTATGTGTCAGGCAGTGTGTTAAGACTGGGGGTACAAAATGAGTAAGACAGCTTACCATCAATCTGGCACAGCAGTTAAGAGCAAGAACTTGAGGGTTCTTGGAGGGTTCCTGGAAATAGCTTTGATTTGGTCTACCCCTTTGGCATGAGCAAATTACTTTATTGTATTTTATTGTTTTTTTCTACATTATAGACATCTTAGAAATTAGAGAAATTACTTATAATTTTATATCTCAAAAATTAACTATTCATGTTTTAGCATAATTATTATTCCCCACAGTTTACACACACGCACATATATATATATCTGAATTCCAAAACTGGGACCACAACATATATATACTTTTGTATATCGATTTTTTTCTTTTTTTTTACTCAGGATCTCTGTATTATTCCTTCATGTTATTACACTGACCAAAAATATTGTGGTAACAAATCTCTCCTATTACTCAGTGTTTATATTATTTGCTACTTTTCTTTTGATAGTGCTGTAAAAAACACACTTGGCTATAATACTTGATCATGTCCATCATTGATTCTTTAAAGTGGGTTACTAAATGACAAATTTAGCCAGGATTTAAGCACAGGACACAAAGCCATTAAGGTTGCTCAAATATTCTATTGGTTTAAACCGTTTTGAGGTTTTCTTCATGGATGATGAGATTAGTAGAAAATAGTAATAATTATTATATTTCTTTCTCTCCCCCCCCTTTTTTTTTACATCTTATTATTTTGCCCAGAAATTCTAATGTTTAAAGTGTAAAAAAAAATAGTGAGCTTTCTTAGATTTTCAACCACCAAATCTTAATGTTGAAGCCCCTAGTTTTTATCCATAAATATAATGTTGGGTATTGGTTTAAGAGGATTGTATTTATCAGATTAGGAACTTTTGACTTATTAATGTGATAGAGATTTTCTAATACTGAAAATACCAGAATTCTCATTATAAACTACTTAATAATAATGAGATATTATTATAATGTATTGAAATCAATCTTATGATACTTTATTTAGAATTTTCAATGGATATTCATATGGATAATTAATCTATATTATATATGTATGTAAAATATATATTTTTGTTTGACTTTGGTACCACTTCATATTTATTGTATGAATTATTAATTTTTAAAAGATGGGGAATATTCCATTGCAATTTGAAAGGCCAACTTCTAAAATCTTAAGCTTTTATATATCCATTTTAAACTATAACATTCAGTCCATACCATCCTCTCATTTTCTTAATCTCAGAGCAGTTCTTTTCATTCATCATCCTCACCCTCATCCATCATGATCCAATTTTCTGGCTCCTTAAATGAACTGTTGTCTTTCAACTTCACTTTTCTTTCCCATCTCTATACAGCTAGTCACCTCAACCCCTCAACTAATCCACATTTAGCCCAAAATCCCCCTATCTAATTCCAAAATTCAGGCAGTTGAAAAAATTCTAGCTCCCTTCAGGGAATTTCCAGTCACACTTAAGATGGATCCTCAGGGCAACCTACAGAAATAATGGAGCAATCCCGGCATAATTCACACAAGAACACACTGGAGTATAAAATTTTGACTCTTGTTGATGCTTGTACCCCTGCACATGGAAAAGCACTTGCACACAGTATGTTGGTTGAATAAATGAAAGGACATATTCCCTCAATTCCTACTGTGTTAGCTGTCTTCCCTCTATTTAATTTTCTCATGTTTCACCATTTTCATTCTTAACTCGGCCTGACCTGCCCTGATTAAATCTTCAATATCAGTGGTCACTATGTTCCCTTTACATATTACATTTGAGGATTACCGAATTAATTCCAGTTCTCCGAATCCATCCTACACGCTCACAGTGTCATGCTTTGCTCACGTTGTTAATGCTTCCTGGAATAAACTAGGTGCCTTTTTTTTTTTTTTTTTTTTTTTTGGTCTGTTCAGCTCCTCTTCCTCCTCCAAACTCAGCTTAAAAGCCAGCTATTATATGAAGTCTTCCCTGACCAGTTTCCTCTGGATTAAATTTCTCTTCTTTTTTCTCTCATAATATGCCATGCATCCTTCTCTTGCAGCATTTATACCACCATGTCATGCATATCATGCATGCTTTCTTACTTCCCTACATCTTCCTCTGATTTGTGACCACCTCAAAGATAGAAACTCTTTTCAACTTCTGGGTCCCTACCACCTCACACAATGTCACATTCATTATTAAGGCATCAATAGGAATTTAGATTATAAACCAACATCCATTAATCTCCTTTGCTTTATATCGTTGTTCTCCCTTTATGATATCATTTGATTTTTTAATATAAAAATAACAGAATTTCTGAGAATGTTGACTTTCTTTACATATTTTCTTTGAAAATTAAAATATTGCTTAATAGCTATAGATTTGTGTCTAAAGGAATCTAGAACTCCAAAATGGGTGGAAAAGTTTAATTTGTGAGGATTTTATTTAAACTTTTTTTTCTGTTTATGTAGCATCACTGCTCTCTGCTTCACTGTGTGAGCAGAGCATTCCTGGTGGGTTGGGAGTCAGTGAACAGAGGCTCCAAATCTGATGGATGAGTCACTGGTGGTGACTGCGGGCTCTGCTGATTCAGTGTTAACAATTTTAGGCAAAGTAGATGATCCAGTCAACCTTGGGCTAATTCATGCTGCTTTCTATTTCTTTTGCCTTTTTTTTTTTTTTAATTGCTAACCTACTCATTAACTGCTGAAAATAAAGAAACCTAGGGAGAAAGAAATGCAAGTTAGAACATGGTTAAGGTTACTGTCTCTGAATGAAAAATGATTCCAAAGGCATTTAGAGTAAACCTATATCATCTCAATGCCAAACTCAAATTAACATAAGCATCTTCTCCTTTTATTTTCTTATTTCAAATTAAATTAGATAATCTCTTCCATCTACCATATTTTAAACCTAATGGGCAATATTCCTAGAGGAGACAATATACTTGAAATATTTTTTATAACTTGTATTTTGGTTTCACTGCCTTTCTCTGATCCATTTTTGTCAATAATACTTGATGCTTTCTTTGCCACTTTTTTTTTTAAATATTAATCTTTCTTTTCATTGTATTGCTAATGTCAGTTATCTTCAGGTAGTAGTCTTTTCATAAATGGAAAGTATGGAAAATGGAGTTTCTGGCTACAACTTACTTTATTATGCTTAGGTCTCATCACCCCTCAGAAACCCAGATATCCTCATAGAATGGACCTGTATTCTTTTATCTGTAGCACTTTTGAAGGTTAATCACAGTGAACAAACACTCTTTAGAATACCATAAGTATCTTGACTAAAAATGTAGACCATAAGAATTATTATTAAAGCACCTCAATTTTACATTTTAATATTTTGTAACTAGAAGGAGTAACATGTATCTGTAGGACAGTGTAAAAATTGGTGAATCCTTTAATGGTCAGAAGAATAATAGTCTCATAATGTAAATTTTGAAAATGGATTATCTGGGGGTGCCAGGTGGCTCAGTTAGTTGGGTAGCTGCCTTCAGCTTGGGTCAGGATCCCAGAGTCCTGGGATTGAGCCCTGCATCTGGCTTCCTGCTCAGTGGGGAGTCTGCTTCTCCCTCCCCCTGCTCTTGTGCTCTCACTTGTGCGCTCTCTCTCTCTCCCTCCCTTTCAAATAAATAAATAAAATCTTAAAAAAAAAAGAAAAAGAAAATGGTTTATCTACTATGCATAGGACATTGTTAAACACCTAGAAAAACAACAACGTATGTTAGTGTCTCTGTTCTCAAGAAGTTTATATAGCAAATTATTTTTATTGATTTTTATTGAGTTTTTAAAAGTTTGCCTTACTTGGTAACAACTTTTTCTGAATAATGATATGTAAGCACTGTGTGTGGGACTTAAAACAACAGGAGAAACTTCTATGTGTTTGCAGTATGAGATCCGTCATCTCAATTTCTTGCTTAGTGAAAAGCTCTTGATCATCATATACTTCAATAGGAGAAAATACACTCTTTTTCCAAAATATGAAAACTTTTATCAGGGTGTAGGTGAATACATTAGTATCTGCCACTTGATCTCAATTTATTGCATTACAGGGGGTCATAGTCATTGAGAATAAATAATAATTTGTTGACATGTAGTGGTCTTTTTTGACTAAAACTAATAAGCACTCAATGGCTTCCTGCCTTTTTGTCAGAGTCGATATTCTCATTGTTGAGTTGTTTTATGTTGAGCACATTGGGATATGTTTTTTCCTAAAATTAAATTTTCCATAATAATTATGAGAATTTTATGTGTTGACTTGAATAGGTCACAGGGTGCCCACATATTTAGCTAAGCACAATTTTTAGATGTGTCTGTGAGGGTGTTTCTGAATGAGATTAGGATTTGAATTGTTAGACTCAGGAAGGCAGATTGCACTCCCCAGTGTAGGTGGAATTGAGGAATTGAATGGAAAAAAAAGCAAAAAAAAGGGGGGGGATTTATTCTTTTTTCTTTTAAAAATGGCAAATCACCTCTTTTGAAACAATGATTCTCACCAGTACCATCTAAAATTATGGTGCCTCATCATTCCTTTTAAAATCTGAAAAGTCCCAGAGAAGTTAGCATGTGATCTATACTATGCATGTTGCTAGAGGAAATTTATAAAAACAGAAATTTTATTTTTAGAAGGGATCTTAGAAACCATCTTTTTTTTTTCTTTAAAGATTTTATTTATTTAACAGAGACAGCCAGTGAGAGAGGGAACACAAGCAGGGGGAGTGGGAGAGGAAGAAGCAGGCTCCTAGCGGAGGAGCCTGATGTGGGGCTCCGTCCCAGAATGCTAGGATCACGCCCCGACCCGAAGGCAGACGCTTAACCACTGCGCCACCCAGGCACCCCTAGAAACCATCTTCTTCAAGACTCTGCCTCTCTTTCATCTCTTCTTTCCACTTTGTAGGTGAGAAAACAGACTGATGGTGACTAAATAATCTGGCTTGGATTAGACAATTGGGCAATCAGACAGGTTTCTTAAGTCTTCTTTAAATACGACCTGTGAAAATTGGCAGATTAATCTCTAGCCCCCACCAACAGCAATAAGAGACATTGACCTTACTTGCTTAATTGAATGAGCTGCGACATCAGTCTTCTCTTGCACTTGGACTATGATTTACACCATTGCCTTCCCTTGTTCTCAGGCCTTTGAACTAAGACTGAACTATACTACTGAGCCTCCAACTTTCAAATGGCAGATAATGGGACTTATTATCCTCCATAATCACATAATCACAATTCCTTATGGTAAATCGATCAATAAATCAATCTATCTAAATCATTTACTATTGGTTCTACTTCTCAGGAGAACCCTGACTCATGTAATAATTAACCTTTAGGTCAGGGAACTCTGCAAAAGGTCTTCTGTTGGGCTAGCAGTATGAGGGAGGAGGATCCATATTGTCTTGTTTCACTGTTCTGCTTCTAGTTGTCCAGATCTGTACAAGAGTCTCAAAGGCTAAATCTCAGAAAGAACTCTATATTTTAACCTGGTAAGTCACAGAAAGGGGACTTTGGAATCAGTGAATGAGGGATAAATACACAAGAATAGAGAGCTGGTGAAGGGGATTCCCAGTTTTGTGTATATAAACTAACAAAAGCCCCAAGTCCCATGCTGTGCTTGGGCAGAACACACCCTAAGTAGCATAGCAAAGGCTTTGAGAAGAGAAGGAACATATAAAATCCCATTCAAGCTCTAGGCCAACTCCCGAGTGGCTCATATAATAAGCACACATAAACAGCACAGCAAGAGCTTTGATAACTAGATGGATATTTAAACCACTTTCCATAGAAGGCACAATGGACATTACAGTCTGGACTTAACCAGGTGATTTCCTGTTACAACAAACAAATTAATAATTTCCACATAATTTACAGAACCCAAAGGCTCAAAACATGTTTAAAATGTCCACAATACAATCCCAAATTCCTCAATATTATTGACGACCAGGAAAAAAAAAAGTAACCAATTCTGTAGCTAAAAGACAATAAACAGATGTAAACCTGAAATGACCTGGTGTCAAAATGATCAGACAATGACTTTAAAACAGGTCTTGTAACCATGCTTCATGAAGCAAAGGTGACCATTGTTGATACAACTGAAAAAAATAGAAATTTTTAACAAACAAAATAAAAAAACTATTAAAAAATGGAAACATTATTACTGAAAAATGCAATATCTCAAATTTTAAAAATTCCATCAGGTGGTTTTAGGAGCAAAATGGAGTTGAGAACAAGAAAAGCCAGTGAGTGAATCTTGCAAATATGAATCAAACAAAAGCTTCAAGCAAAGGTAGGATGGCTGGACCTTGGTTAAAGAAATCATGCAATGCCTAGTATTGGTGCATGCTGTCACTGAACCAACTATGTAAAATGCATCAAAAACAAAAAAATAGGACCACCTAGTGAAAAGGTGAGGAACATTACAGGAGAGAATATGTGCATTTCATTTTAAATACAATTAGCTTTGAAATTAATAAAGTAGGAAATTCTTTAAATTAGGTGTCTTCATTTTTACTTCATAAGTTGTATGAGGCTTCAATGGAAGAATTATATATATATCTATATATATCTTTATATATATAGATATATATATATAGAGAGAGAGAGATGTATGTATATAAAATTCAGTGAAGTGTACCAACTTTTAGTGTCTTACTCCTGAACTATATTTTGAACTATTTATGGTCCTATTCTAAAGCTTGATTGAGATAATTAGCATGTGGAAGATAATTTCTAATGCATTTTCTCTAAAAATTATTTGACCATGCAATCTTTTTTTTTCCCCACAAAACCAACAGTAGTATATTATAGAGACTTCAGCTTGAGAAAGATGGTTGAAAAGATTTTCTATACTATATGTCTGTAATGCTACCAGAAGGTTATATTCACAAACAATGCCTCTCAGATCCCTAGAATTGCTCTCAACTGACTAGGTCCTATATTTTGGTTTAAACCTATAATCAATTAAAGGAGCAAGTTTATGTGAAACAAGTCTGTATTTATTTGAAAACTCTGAACCTGGGTGTTTTATTACCCAGAATACCTTATAAAAGTACCACCAAACCCCAGCAGTAGGCTGGAGGCAGACATCTGGTGTGACTGTAGGCACTGTTAATCAATGAAAGCTTCTCAGAGGATGACACAGGGAAAGACCCCTGTAGTTTTGTGCTACTGTATCTCTTGCAAATGGCTCCTCTAACTCAACTCAAGCCCAAGGCAACCTTAGAATGGCCCACTAAGAACAAGAACCAAATCCTGCCTACAATAGGCAGAGAGAGCCTGTGCAGACAAGTGGCCTGAAGGATAGACTGGCTCAGCGAGAAGAGCAGAGGACATGCAACACACATAAGAAACACTCCCAAAGCACCAGGTTCTGGGGAACAGGGGACATTGTACTCTAGGGGTCATAAGACCACTACTTTGAAGAGAGGAGGTGTAGCTGACTTCTGTAACCCATAGGAAGCAGACAGAGAGAGGAGCACTTGGATGGCTCAGTCAGTTAAGCATCTACCTTCAGCTGAGGTCATGATCCCAGGTTCCTGTGATTGAGCCCTGTGTCCAGTTCCCTGCTCAGCAGGGAGCCTGCTTCTTCCTCTCCCTCTGCCCTCCTCTTGCCCCTGCTCCTTTGTGCATACTCTCTCTCTCTCTCTGAGTCTTAAAAGAAAGAAAGAAGAAAGAAAGAAAGAAGGAAAGAAAGAAAGAAAGAGAGACAAAGCGAGGAGACAGAGGAATATGTTCTAAATGATTGAATAGAACAAAATCCCAGCAAGAGACCCAAATGAAACAGAGATAAGTAATATTCCTGATAGAGAATTTAAAGTAATATTCATAAAGATACTCCTGGACTTGAGAAAAGAGTAGAGGACCTCAGTGAAACCCTTCACAAAGAGATAGAAAATATAAAAAAGAACTTATTACAGATGAAGAACTCAATAACTGAAATTAAAAATACTCTAGATGGAATAAACAGTTGACTAGAGGAAGCAGGAAAATGGATCAGTGACCTGGAAGACAGAGTAATGGAAAGCAATCAAGCTGAGTAGGAGAGAGAAGGAAAAAAAAAACATAATAAAAAATGAAAATAGAGAACTCAGCAATGCCATCAAGCATAATAACATTTGTATTATAGGGATCCTTGAAGGAGAAGAGAAAAAAGGAGGCAGCAAATTTATTTGAAGAAATAATAGCTGAAAATTTTCCAAATCAGGGGAAGGAAACAGAAACTTAGATCTAGGAGACACAGAAAGCTCCCAACGAAATCAACTCAAGGAGGTCATATAAGTAATTAACCAATAAATAATTACAAAGAGTTTCCCAGACAAACAAAAGTTAAAGTACTTCATAACCACAAAACCAGTCCTACATAAACTGTTAAAGGGAGCTCTTTGAGTGGGAAGGAAAGACCATAAGTAAGAGTAAGGAAAGTAGGAAGTACAAAAGAAAAAAAAAGTATATCTGTAAAAATCAGTCAAGAGACTCTGAAAATAAAATGTTGTAAAGTATACTATATACATAAAACTTGTGGAGAAGAGAGTAAACAGCGGGTTCAAACTTCAGCAACCATCAAACCGAATGGTAACCACAAATCAAAAACCAGTAATAGATATGCAAAAAATAAAGAGAAAGGAATACAAGTATATCACTAAAAAAAGGCAAGTTATTATCAGAGAAGAAAGGAAGAAAGGAACAGAAAAGAGTTACAAAAACAAGGATAAAAGAAGTAACAAAATGTCAATAAATACAGACCTATAAGTAATTACTTTGAATATAAATGGACAACATGCTCCAATTAAAAGACAAAGGGTGACGGAATGGATTAAAAACCCATCTATATGCTGCCTATAAGAGACAATTTCATACCTAAAGACACATGCTGATTGAAAGTGAAAGGATGGAAAAGCATTTATAATGCAAATAGAAGTGGAAAGAAAGCTGAGCTACCAATACTGTATATCAGACAAAATACAGTCTTTAAAACAAAGGCTGTAATGAGAGACAAAGAAGTACAATATATAATCATAAAGGGAACAATCCAATAAGAAGATATAACAATTTTAAATAGTTATGCACCCAGAATTGGGAGCACCCAAGTAAATAAAGCAGCTAATAACAGACATAAGAACTAATTGATAATAATACAATCATAGTAGGGGACTTTAACAACCCCCTTGTATCAATGGCTAGATCACTCAAACTTCTCAGAAAATCAAAATGGAACAGTATCTTTGAATGACACATTGGACCAGATGGATCTAACAGATATATTTGGAACATCCCATCCGAAAACAGCAGAATACACATTCTTTTCAAGTGCATATGGAACATTTTCCAGAATAGATAACATATTAGGTCCCAAAAAGTCTCAACAAATTAAAAAGATTGAAGTCATACCGTACATCTTTTCTGACCACAATGCTGAGAAACTAGAAATCAACCACAAGGAAAAATCTGGAAGGAACACTAATACTAAAACATGGAGCTTAAATAACATGCTCCTGAAAAATAAATGTGTCAACCAAAAACTCAAAGAGGAAATAAAGAAAAAACAAAATATGGAGATGAATGAAAATGAAAACAGAACAGTCCAAAATCTTAGGGATGCACCAAAAGCTATTCTAAGAGAGAAGTTGACAGCAATATTGGTCTATCTCAAGTGCAAGAAAAATCTCAAATAAACAACCAAACATTCCAACTAAAGGAGCTAGAAAAGAAAAAACCCAAAACAAGTAGAAGAAAGGAAGTAATAAAAAAGAGCAAAAGAGAGAGAGAGGGGGGTAGAGAGAGAAAGAAAGCGAGAGGACCCAAACAAAATCAGAAATGAAAGAGGAGAAATAGAAACTGACACCATTGAAATACAAAGGATTGTAAGAGAATATTGTGACAAATTATATGTCGACAAACTAGACAACTGAGAAGAAATGGATATATTTCTGGAAATATATAACCTCCCAAAACTGATTCAGGAAGAAATAGAAAATTTGAAAAGACCAGTTACCAGAAAAGAAATTAAATCAGTAATTTGAAAAACTGCCAAGAACCAAAGTTCAGGACCAGAGTGCTTCAGGTGACTTTTACCAAACATTTAAAGAAGAGTTATTCCTATTCTTCTAAAACTCTTCCAAGAACTAGAAGATGAAGGAAAGCCTCCAGATTCATTCTATGAGGCCATCATTACCCTGCTACCAGAACCAGATAAAGACACTACAGAAAAAGAAGTATATGCCAATATCTCTGATGAACATAAATGCAAAAATCCACAACAAAGCATTAGCAAACAGAATCCAATAATACATTTAAAAAATCATTCACCACGATCAAGTGAGATTTATTCCCAGGATGCAAGGTTGGTTCAATATTCACAAATCAATCAATGTATTATATCAACAACAGAAAGGATAAAAACTATACGATCACTTCAATAGATGCAGAAAAAGCATGTGACAAAGTACAACATCCATTCATGAGAAAAATCCTCAACAGAAGTAGGTTTAGAGGGAACACCTATAATAATAAAGGTTATATATGAAATACCCACAGGTAACATCATACTCAATGGTGAAAAGCTGAAAGTTTATTTTCCCTCAGGTCAGGAACAAGACAAAAATGTCCACTCTCACCTCTTTTATTCAAGATAGAACTGGAACTCCTAGTCATAACAATCAAAAGGAATAAGATCCATCCAAATTGGTAAGGAGGAGTTAAAACTTTCACTATTTGCAGATGGTACACCATATATGGAAAACACAAAAGACTCCACCACTAAACTACTAGAACTGATGAATAAATTCAGTAAGTTTGCAGAATATAAAATCAATGTACAGAAATCCATTATTTCTATACACTAATAATGAAGCAGCAGAAAGAGAGATTAATAAAAAAAAATCCCATTTACAGTTGCACCAAAGATAATAAAATAGCTAGGAATAAATTTGAACAAGGAAGTGAAAGACTATAAAACACTGATGAAAGAAATTGAATGACACAAACAAATTGAAAGATATTCCATGCTCATGGATTGCAAAAACAAATATTGTTAAAATGGCCATACTACCCAAAGCAATCTACAGATTTAATGCACTCTGTATCCAAACACTAAGAGCATTTTTCACAGAACTAGAAAAAAACAATCCTAAAAGACCTTGAATAGCCAAAGTGTCTTGAAAAAGAAGAACAAAGCTGTAGGTATCACAAGCCCAGATTTTAAGATATACTACAAACCTGTAGTAATCAAAACAGTATGGTACTGGCACAAAGACTAGACATATATATCAATAGAAAAGAACAGGGAGCCTAGAACTAAGCCCACAGTGACATGGTCAATTAATCTTCAACAAAGAGGCAAGAATATGCAATGGGAAAAAGACAGTTTCTTCAAAAATGGTGATGGGAAAAGCTACATGCAAAAGAGTGAAACTGGACACTTCCTTACACCAGACAAAAAGTAAATAAAATGAATTAAGGACCTAAATGAGACAAGAAGCCATAAAATTCTTAGAAGAGAATTACTGATAGTAATTTCTCTGACATCAGCTATAGCAACATTTTTCTAGATACGGCTCCTGAGGCAAGCAAAATAAAAGCAAAAATAAACTATTGGGACTATATTAAAATAAAAAGTTTCCGCATAGCGAAGGAAACAATCAACAAAATTAAAGACAATCTGCTGAATGAGTGAATATATATATATGAGCAAATGATATATCCGATACAAGGTCAGTATCCAAAATATATAAAGAACTTAATACGACTCAACAACAAAAAAAAAAAAAAAAAAAAAAAAAAAAAAAAAAAAGTCAATAATTCACTTAAAAATGGGCAAAAGACATGCAAAGATATTTCTCCAAAGAAGACCTCCAGATGGCCAACAGAGACATGTAAAGTTGTTCAGCATCAGTCATCATCAGGGAATTGCAAGTCAAATCCACAATGAGATGTCACCTCACACCTGTCAGAATGGCTAAAATAAAAAATGCAAGAAACAACAAATGTCGGCAAGGATGTGAAGAAAAAGGAACCCTCTTGCACCCCTGGTAGGAATGCAAATTAGTGCAGCCACTGTGGAAACCGGTATGAACTTTCTTTAAAAAATTAAAAATATAACTACCATACGATCCAGTAAGTCCACTATTGGATATTTACCCAAAGAATATGAAAACTCTAATTCAGAGGGATATATGCACCCATATGTTTATTGCAGCATTATTTACAGTTGCCGAATTATGGAAGCAGCCCAAGTATCCATCAATAGAGGAATGGATAAAGAAGATGTGGTATATTTATACAATGTGACATTACTTAGTCACAAAAAAGAATGAAATGTTGCCATTTGCAACAACATGGATGGACCTAGAGAGTATAATGCTAAGCAAAGAGTAAAACGAATGCCATATGATTTCGCTCATTATGTGGAATTTAAGAAACAAAACAAAAGAACAAAGACAAAAAGAAACAAACCAAAAACAGATTCTTAAGTATAGAGAACAAACTGTTGGTTACCAGAGGGGAGATAGCTGGGGGGATGGGTGAAATAGGTGATGGGGATTAAGAGTACACTTAACCTTGATAAGCAGTGAGTAATACATAGAATTTGAATCACTATAACCTGAAACTAATATAACACTTATGTTAACTATAATGGAATTAAAAGGTAATGAAATAAAAAGCCACCATAACTGATTCACCTAGAAATTAGAGGCAAGAAGACATGTTCCCTCATGAATTAGTTTGCTTTCTAGAAATGGAAAAATTTCTTATCCCATTAGTTTTTCCTTTCCACCTCTGTTTTAGAAAAAACTGGTAAGTATTACATATGCTCAAATGTGAAAATCTCAGCTACAATTTTTAATTATTTTCCCTTTTTGTCTGTGGTTCATGAGTAGCTGCCTTTGAATTGCATTGATTTTATTGCATTTAATTGCATTGATCTGTCAAAAATGCTTTCTGGAAGTAATAAAAACCATGAGTCCTCTATGATACATGTTGCTTCTCCAAAATGGTTTTTGTGTTATATATTCTTTTAATTTTTCTCTTCCTTTCTAGCATATCCCCTGATTGGTTACTTCTGGAAATCAGCACAGTTTACTTTTCATTTTTTTCTCTATGCAAGTCCCATTTTTGTCACCATCACCAACCCTCACCGTAGTGCCTAATAGAACTGATGATGAATTGTTTCATATCTTGAGTCAATAGTGTGTAAAATCTTTGAACATTGGACAATTTGCATTATTATACAGCCAACATATTTTCAAATGGCTGCTGTGTTCCAGGAACTTGGTCAGGTACAGGAATACAAGGACGAATGACTGTTTTATTACCTGCAAGTTGTTGATAGGATATTTTGTGGCTAGTGACTAAAATTACAGTAGCAAGTGATAAATTTTTATACTGGGTGAGGTATGAGGTGCTAGAGCACAGACGGTGCATTTTTATATTGATTTGAAACTGCGAGTGAAAAATACTGAGATTTGTAGGAAAAACAGATCAGAAATAGCTATATCTAAAATCTGAAAAATGGATCCAGTAGAAAGAAGATATTAAATTTCTTAGAACGCTATATTATCTGGGAGACAAATAAAAAGTACTTTGCTTTTTGCATTTCTGCTCTTAACGTGTACATACATTTTTACCTTGTTGCTTTTTTCCAGATAAGAATAGTTAAATATCATTCAATAATATTCAAAATTTAACAAAAATTTAATTCATGTTTTTACTCTCTTTTAATGTTTATAATTCCCCAATAACATGTATTAATTATTTCCATTTTATAGAAGAGCAATCAAAGGTAGAGTGGTTAAATGAGTTATGTATATAAACCTATACAACCAGGAAGAGGGAAAGCTGAAATTTGAACCCCGTTCCTCTGATTTAAAAACTTTAGTCTCAATGCTTCATATTGTTGTAATTGCTAATCATTTCGGTTTCGGCCACCTTCTCCAAATCTTTTTAGGAAACAAAAGAAATATTTTTTCAGTGGAAGCAATTTTAGCTACAAATTTCTGTATTCTTCCCAGGGTGCATTCCTAGAGTTCTGGCTGGTTGCTGCCTTCTCTGTCTAATACCAAATATGCTTCTCAAATGCTTTATGTATTTGATTTAAAAAATTAATGAAGCAACCCTTTATGACATAATGGGTACTTCTTTTTCTTTGGAAGGAAATGATGAGAAGTATGTTAACTTGAGAAGGATAAACATTTCAATTTACTGTGTAGTTTATTTACCTGGAGAAAAGAAACAAATACAAGTTACAGTTTTGGTACCTAACAGTAACCTGTGTTTTCACGAACCGGACTTCATTCTATCTGTTCAAATTTGTACACACTTGAAAGAATTCAGTCCCAATTAAGTAGAAGAGAAGTACTGAAGTAGTGTGACGAGCAACGTTGATGTGTTTGGGCTAACTAGCTGTCGATGACACTTTGTGAATATCTTGTTTATGAATATGTTGATTAGAAAATACAAGGCTTGATCACCCTGCTGGGTCATCTGGTGCGAGGGCAGAGTAATTTATTTCATGTTTCTTCTTAATGCTTCCTTCTATTTTTATTTTGGGTTTATCACCTTTTTCTCCTAGCTGACTAAGGAGATGTTCTATTCTACATACTAATTGTAAATCTCCCTCCCTCCAAAGTCAGCTGATTTCTTATGTATCTTCCCTGCCAGCTGCAAGAGAGAGACAGACAAGATGAAGCCTTTCTACTGTCAGACACTGACAGAGCAGAGAAATATAGACAGATGGATAACAGATAGTAGGGTTCTAAGTACCCTACAATTTATTGAGGCAAACAGAGGAGAGTTGAGTGGCAAATTACCTACACTGTTCACAAACCAGCAGGCAGCCCTGTTTGCCAGCTATCCAAATTGTTTCTGGGTAATTTGGCACATTTCTACTTTGTTGTGCTATATCTAAAGGTATGACTTTGAGTTTTGAAAATCTCCCGTTGTGAAAGATCTGCCCAATAACAAACAATATTTGGAATGTGATATTTAGGGAAATATACCTTTATTTCATCATCCCAAAAAGAAGATTGAAAGTATGATTTTTTTAAAGTACTAAAAGGAAGAAGTAATTCTAATGAATATAGAGTTTTTGTTTCCCTTTTAAAAATCACCATCTCCAATGGTCACACATCTTGGGAATTTGAATTTGATGATGATATTGATAGATCTCAGATATGGAAGTTACTTGTGACTTTTCAAAACCATATATATATAATAATAATTATAATAATTATTATTATTATTTTACCTTGCAGCAGATATTGTTGAGAATTACATATAAGAATGCTATAGGCTAGGGGCACCTGGGTGGCACAGCGGTTAAGCGTCTGCCTTCGGCTTGGGCATGATCCCGGCATTATGGGATCGAGCCCCACATCAGTCTCCTCCGCTATAAGCCTGCTTCTTCCTCTCCCACTCGCCCTGCTTGTGTTCCCTCTCTCGCTGGCTGTCTCTATCTCTGTCAAATAAATAAATAAAATCTTAAAAAAAAAAAAAAAGAATGCTATAGGCTAGTGAATAGAAAATTGGTTTTCACAGAAATAGGTTCATAAAGATACTCTGGGGAAAAAAGAAGGTAGTGAGGAAATCTGGAGTTTAAGTTAGTGCAGGAAAAACAATGTTAAACAGGTGTTTATACTATCAGATTCTGTAGAGCCTATTACATATTACCATTCATAATCAATCTCATGGAATACCAGACATCATAATCTATGGAACCTGGAATAAATGTCATAGACAGTAATGTGGCTCAGTCACTTTAGTAGTTTGGTCTTTTCTCTTTTTTTCAAAAAAGACACCTGCCCTTTGGAACTTTGTGTTCACACTGAAAACTTTTATTCAAACATAGAGAATATTTTAAATTGGAAAGTTATTATTGTTATTATTTGAATGGTGAATATTTGAAACCAAATGCTTCCTAAAATATTTTAAAGCAGCTCACTCAGAATTAATAAACCATAGTTTTGACAGTCTATTAGATTAACAAATGGTATAATAGACACTAGGGATGTAACTTGAACAACATAGAAGTGATCATTAGCGTCATGGGGTCTCTAGTCTAGTTAATAGATTATTGCAATTTACCTGCTGACCTCAGAAACATTACAATGTAAAATGCCCTAAAGTGAAATAATCCTTGTTACCATCCCCTATTGCAAACCCACTCCTCCCCGAGTGCTCCATGTTTCACTAAATGATATCATCAAATGAATTAACTTAAGTCAGAAAGCTGAAGTAACCTTGACTTTTTAGCCCTCCTCACCTCCCACTGTCAGTCAATCATAAAGTCTTATTAGTTCTAATTCCTTAGTAACTTTCAGCTTCTGGTTCTTCTTTCAATCATCACTGCCTCTGTTCTAGTACATCTTTTATTTCGACCATTTCTGTAGTCTGTGGACGTACGTCCCCATATTTACTCCCCTCCTTCCCGCTTAGTCTTCCAGTTCTAACCAAGGTTATATTATGATATTATCTTCTTTTCTTTGTAGCTAATATGTAGTCATTCTGCAGTTTTCATCAGATACCTTACTTCCTCAGAGATGTAATACCGAAACTTCAGACTGGTTCGATTTTTCCTATATTACACTCACAGTATAATTACATTGCCTTACACAGTACCTTGAATGTCTTTGTAACAGTGATTATGCTTCCTATAAACTGGCGAATGCCAGTCCGTGTCACTAAATTTTAAGCTCTTTGAAGACGGGAAAGAGGTCCACCTTTGTCCACAACTCTAAAACCAGTGCCTGACTTAGTTACTGACCTATAGAAGTGCCTAGAAGTTATTTACTCATTCCATGACATTGCTTCTTCTTCTCCTGCAGGGTGGCATGTCTATATCCCTTTTCCATCTATGCCTTCCCCCAAATTAAACATCCATCCTTCCAGATTCAGATCAAATATACTTCCTTAGTGAATTCTTCCGTTATTGCTGATGCCTCTAATGTGTTCAGGATAACCATCTGACAGAATACTTTTCTCTCCATGTGTCGTCAGTAATAATATCTATCCCCCCCCCATTAACACACACATGGTGTTATCTTTTTTAGAGCAAATGCCTTTCAGAGTACCTTGCATAAAAAGAACTTTCAATGAAAACCTGTTAAGCTGAGATTGTTTAAGCCGATTCTGGCTTTACGCTATTATGTAGTAGCAGACCTTTCTCTGTCCTCAAGACACACACATCCTATTGCCTGATTTGATCTCACCAACCAAAGAGTCTCACTTCAAATATTCAAAAGAGAATTTTTCACTTACCCTAAATCTAAGCCTTCTTAATATTCCTTCTCTAATTAAGTGGTACCACCATCCATTTTCTCAAGTAGAAGCTTTGGCATTATCTCTGGATTCTCTTTTTCTCACCACCCCTACTCCTTCTGTCAAATCTAATGGCGAGCTCCGTTAGTGCTCTCTGCAGTCATTTGGTTCAATGTATTTTCTGTATCTACTACAACTATATTATTTACACCACCATCATTTTTTTCCCCTGGCTCTTCACAGTAGTTTCCTAAAGGGTTTTCCTGAATTTGCTTTCACCCTTCACCAATCCACTCACTATATAGAGCAAATGAAATATTCTTAAAACATAAATGATAGCACACTACTCAATTGCTTCAAAACTTTCAGTGATTTTTCCCTAGAAAAGAAAGACATCTCCCCGTGCCACAGGGCCCTGTACTCTATGATCTGCAGCAACATGGAAATCTCCTCTCAGCCACCCCCCGCCATCCTACATCAACCTCACTGAATTTCTTTCAGCTCCTGGCACAGATCAGCCTTTTTCAACCTATGCTCCTGACACTCCTGCCTAGAACGCACCTTCCTTACATTCTGCGTGACCAGCAACTTCACTTCCTTCAGGGCTCAGCTGAAATGTCAGCCTTCCTGGACTGCTGTGACAATATTACCTGAAATAGGTCACCTTCTTCATTTCAATGTCTAATATTTTGATTTCATCATAGCCATTATTACAATTTGCAATTATTTTTATTTGCCACCAACTTGTCTGTTGCATGGATTCACTCATAAAATGTAAGAACATTAGTGCAGGAGCAATGTCTGTGATTTCTGTAGGACCTACGAGATAATTTTATTTTTTCTGGCCATTCAGTAAATAATAGTTGAGTGGATTAAGGGATTTGGTGGAAATAATGAAGGTCATTATATGCAATATAAGTAAAATGATGCTTAATGGAGAATGGGTTGGGATACTGATTTAGGAACTTAACCTGTGGTCAGGGCAAGTCATACAAATATTTGGAGCCAGACTAATAGTTTCCTTCCCTCTAAAACCAAAATGTAGATTTGTTGTAAGGACTTTTGAGGTGTTTGTAAAGTATATCAAGCAAGGGTTTCCATGCATACAACAGGAGCTCAATAAGGAAAGCAACATATTTTTCTTACTTTTCAGCAGTAAATAGTAGCTCCAAAAATAGTAGTAGTATATGGACTTTTTAATTTCTGTTAGAAATGCAACAGTTAGACTAACAAGGCTATATAAATTAAGAAAAGGGATTATAGGTTAAGTTTTGTATGAAAGAAAATAGAGTTGAAGTCGATTTCAGATTTTTTTTTTAAAGATTTTATTTATTTGACAGAGAGAAAGTCAGTGAGAGAGGGAACACAGCAGGGGGAGTGGGAGAGGAAGAAGCAGGCTCCTGGCGGAGGAGCCTGATGTGGGGCTCGATCCCAGAATGCCGGGATCACGCCCTAAGCCGAAGGCAGACACTTAAGGACTGTGCCACCCAGGTGCCACCGATTTCAGATTTTTTTAAATGTTAGGTTAGTGTTTTGTTTTGTTTTTGCATTTGCTTTAAGTTAAAATTGCATGGTAATATTCCCAAGAGTATATATATACTTTTGGGGCACCAGGATGGTGCAGTTGGTTAAGCATCGATTCTTGGTTTCAGCTCTGGTCCTGATCTCAGGGTTGTGAGACGGAGCCCTGAGTCAGGTGCACTCAGCATGAAGTCTGCTTAAGATTCTCTCTCCCTCTCCCTGTCTCCTTCCCCTGCCTGCACGCACACGCTCTCTCTCTCTCAGGTAATTTTTTTTAAAAAAGAATACATTTACTTTTAATAACAATAAAAACAAGTTCAAATAACTTGACTTAGTAGATTCTGTCATGATTTCTAAAATACGACTTTTGCTGTAATGGGAAATTGGAGCTCTGTAACTCTCTACCAACTTCCATGCTTTTAAAATGCAACCCAAGCATCCCTGAAATGTGGTAAGTAGTGCAAATTCCTGAAGACGTGTTCCTTAGTGTGTGTTAATTATATTTGAGATAATTCCCAAGCTTCAAATAAAATATTTCTACTACTCTTCTTTCAAATAATTGCTTAGTTTGCATTACACTATTTAGAAAAGGTTAAAAACTTTCTTTCCCTTTTTAATAGTCATTTCCTCATTCTCAAGCTAGCTTTTAACCTCAGTGCTATTTTGACACAGAGATTAAAAATATCCTGCACCAATCATAATATGTTTGACCTTTTATGTCCTAAAAGAAAAGGATATAGAAAGAGATGATATCATCTGCAGGGGGAATATGTTTAACTCCATAAAAATCTCTGTGTGCCACATTTTTATTATGTAGCTTTGTTCCCAGACCGTTTTCCCCCCTGTGTATTTGTGTCACGAAGATGTTTGATTCAATTTTATGTATTTGTATGTCTCTTTTTTTTTCTGGCAGAAAGCGTTAATAAGTAGGAAAGACTAAGAGTGAGGTTTTGAGTCTGGTGTATGAGAACCAGGACATGTATGGCATACTTAGTTTGAAATGAAGAAGGGTCAAGAACATTAGATGGTTAGATAATTGAGTCATAGTAGCCTCAATCTGAATTAATGTATTTGCAAGAAAAAAAGAGCAATAGCATTTCTTGTGAACTCTCTACAGCTTATAACCAGTTTACATTGGCTTTTTTTGTGAGGCAATTTGTTTGTGTAATGAGTTATTTAGCCAATAACAATCTGTCTTTTATGCTCTGGGATAACCTTCCTGAACACATACATCCTTTAATTTGTGATCCAGAAACCTGAGATGTGTTTTCTCCATATTTCTTTCTCAAACAGCAGAGAGAAAACTGTTGGCTCACTTCAGTGTTTATGTTCAACTGCAGTTCTCAGGGTCTGGAATGTGACAGACTGAGACAACATGGGAATAGGCTCAATTCAGGATTAGGTTTTGTTATCCTATTTAGTGATTATAACTTCTAGGCCCTGCTAAAATATCGATTAACCCCTGTGTCCTCCAGTAAGCCTTCTAAATGCTCTGCAAGCTGATGGTTCCATATAGACTACATCATGTGTCATAGACTTCTCATTTGTCAGCTTGCTTGCCACTCTGTGACCAACCACTGCCCTTTGAATAAGTATAGCGCACCTAAATTTAGGGACCATATAACTGAAATTCAAAATTAATATTCTTGGTTGGATTGCACACTGTTCTTTTTGGAAATAAGGTACATATCCTAAAATTATTTCAGTTTTGTAGTGGTTTTAGGGATACCTAGGTAGCTCAGTGGGTTAAGTGTCCTCTTGGTCTCAGCTCAGGTTTTGATCTCAGGGTCGTGAGTTCAAGCCCTGCATTGTGCTCCACACTGGGTGTGGCGCCTACTGAAAAAAAAAAAAAAAGAAAAAGTGATTTTAAATTTTCAGTTACCACATAAGGTTTGAGACTGTTATTATCTCTGGAAATATTTTCCACCTGTTCTTGGTATCTATCGCTGTGTAACAAATTCTGGAAACTGTGTGGCTAAACATAGTGACCATATTATTATCTTATAATTTTGTGGGTCAGGAATTTTGGTGGAGTTCAATTGGGTGAGTTTTTTGTTTCTTTCTTCCTTTCTTCCTTTCTTTCTTTCTTTTCTTTCTTTCTTTCTTTCTTTCTTTCTTTCTTTCTTTCTTTCTTTTTCTTTCTTTCTTTCTTTCTTTCTTTCTTTCTTTCTTTTTCTTTTTTTTTCTTTTTTTGGGGTGGAGGGGGACAGAGAGAGAGAGAATCTTAAGCAGGCTTCATGCTCAGTGCTGAGCCTGACGCAGGGCTCGATCTCACAGCCCTGAGATCATGACCTGAGCTGAAATCAAGAGTAGGATGCTTAACCCACAGAGCCACCCAGGCTCCCCTTTGAATTTTCTGTTTCAAATGATGTCAATTGTTTATGTGGAGGTATTCAGCGGCAAACAGGCTGTTCAAGAGAGTCTTAGAGGTGTCACTTATGTATGTCATGCTTTTGCAGTGATACCTAAACCCTGGGTTCAGTAGGGCCTGTGCAGCAGAGTGCCCACAAGTGGGATCTTCAGGGTAGCAGTCTCAGGTCATTCAGACTTCTTACATGGAGGCTTAGAGCTCCTCCAGTGTTGAAAGTGGTCTAGCAGAAGTTGGAAGGCTTCCTAGGACCCAGCCTGAAAATCCTAAAATATCACTTTTGTTCTCTTCTATTGATCAAGTCACCTGGGCCAGCCCAAATTTAAGGAAGAGGAATTGGATTCCATCTCTCAGTGGGAGTGCAGCAAAGAATTTGTGGTTACCTTTAATCGCTCACATTGCCCAACTCTCTGTTAGCCATGATGTATATCGGGTCCATTCTACCATACTTAAGAACCATTATAGTGGCAAGATAGTAACATCGCGGTTTGCAGAGGTTAATTTTGCTCAAGTTCACATGGCTCATAATTTAAGAAAAAAAAATCAGGTTGGCCTGACTCCAGATTTCATGTTTGTATATTAAGAAGATTGATTAATTTGATCTTAATAGCAAATAACTTTTACTGCTTTCTTATTACAAAATTGCAAGTTATTTCTGGAATAATTCAGAAAATATGATAAAACAAAAAATGATATTAAAAACCACAGACCTATATTTCTCCTGCTCAGATATATTCAGTGTGATCACTTGGGTATATCTCTGGGTTTGTTCACTATTGTTGTGGAAAAAACAAAAAACAAACCTATTCTCAACATTTTGTGGCTTAAAATAACAACCATTTATTTGGCTCACTGGTGTATGGGTTGTTAATTTAAAATGGGTTCAGCTGAGTTTGTCTTCCGGCTTTACAACAGGCTTTTACATGCTTCTGTGTCCAGCTATGAGTTAGCTCGCCAACTGTGCTTCCGGGTGCTGGCTCGCTGACTGCTGGGGTGCCACAGGTCCCTCACACATGGTCTCAACTGGTTGTTAACATGCAAATGATGGCGCTGAAAGACAGAAGACAGAAGTGTGCAATGCCTCTTGAGGTCAGGACTGGCATATTGGCACAAAGCAAGTTATAAGAACAGCCCAGATTTCAGGGTTGGAGAAATTAACTCCAACTCTTGATGGGGGAAGATACAAAGTTAAGTATTTCAAAGGGTATGGACTCAGAAAATGGTAAAAAAAAAAAAAAAAAAGTGGTCATTTTGTCAATCAACCTAAAACTCATCCATATTTTATTTTTTATTCTCCCCTAGGCCTTTAGAAGTAAACACAAATATAAACATATAGATTTTATATATACCTATTTACATATTATAGGTACACTCTCAACAGTGACTTGGTTAAAAATCACTCGCTACTTTTAATTTTTAAGCAAAATGATCTATTACCATTGCTTTAATTTGCATTTGTTTGATTATATGTGAAATTAAATATATTTCCACATGTTTGTTGGCTACTTGTTAGTGGAATTTAGAGTGATTTGCTGGAGTGAAAGACCAGAGGCAAGGAGTTATTTGGGAACATTTTACAATTGCATATTAGAAAGAAAATGAGCAAGACAGCACCACTAGTGGTGGATACAGGATAGAGGAGAAATCGTCATGAGTACAGGATGTAGATGGCATAGCCCCTGCCTGAGTGTGGAAAGAGAGGGAGAAGTAAATGTCAAAGATAATTTGGCAAGAATGAAAGAATGAGAGTGCCACTAACAGAAATTGTGAAGTGTGGAGGAAAAAGTGATATCATGAAAAAGTTCACTCTTGAAGATCCTGACAATAAAATACAATCAGAACACCAAATGGAGATATTAAACCTACGGTTGGTAAACTATGGAGATGAGTTAGGTGTTTGTTTGTTTTAATTAAAGTGATGGTAGGAAAATATTTTACTTTCCGAGGGGATAAATGTTATTTCCTAAGCAAGAGAAACACAGATGGTTGATAATACCACAAAGCATATTGCATTTAAAGGACAAAAGAAGTAAGGGAGATGAACAAACAAGGTGCTAAGGATTAAACATATTCATAGACTATTTCTTCCTCACTCCCCAAAACTGTTATTTTAGTCCCTTTCTTACATCAACCCCCTACTACACTTACTCTCAGCTGATGACCATTTCCTCACACTTGGTTATTAACAATAAAAGTTCTCAGGGGATCTTTAGGACACTGAGAATGCTCTGTGTGAATCTATAATGGCGGATACACGTCCTTATACATTTTTCCAAACCCATAGAATGTACGACACCAAGAATTAACCCTAATATAAACTGTGGACCTTCAGTGAGAATGATGTATCAGTATAGGTTCATCAGCTGTAACAAACGTACCACTCAGGTGAGGGATGTCGATAACCAGGGAGGCTACGTATACATAGGGGCAAAGGGTATATGGGAAATCTCTATACCTTCCCCTAAATTTTGCTGTGACCCTAACACTGTGAACCTAACACTGCTCTATAAACAATAACATCTGAATAAAGAAAAAAAATAAGGATTTCCATTTAAAAATCTGAAATGTGGGTGTGGTTCACTGAAAAAAAAAGATTATGGCTTAAAAATTTTTAAAAATAAAAAGCAAAACAAACAAACAAAAAAGTAAAGCAAAAACTCTCAGCTACCTTTACGTTCCACCCCCAGACACAAAACACAACTGTTATTGCACCCATCCTGTCTTTGTTCTAGCCTCTACAATGAAAAGAGCCGACATCTTCCTCTCTTAAGCATTGTTCAGTGGCTCCCATCCTTTCTTAACTTCCTCAATGACTCACCCTTTCCCTGTCCTCTCTGTTTGGTATCATTTGCCTCTCTTTCTTCCAAATCATTTGCATTAGCAAAGAAATACTCTCCAGTATATCCCATTTGAAATAATAAAAGCATTTTCTGCTCTCATATCTGTTTCCATATAACAAACAAACAAACAAAAAAATGGATTCCCAAAGCCTGAATTATTTCACTTCTAGATCCTGCATAATTTGTAATCCCTTCTAGTGCTACTGTTCTTATCTGTGATGATAATCTTGGCACTGAGGTTTCAAACTAGTTTTCTAGAGGGTTTCTCTAGGCTTCTTCCTCTGTCTACAATAAATGTTTCCATCCTTCTTGCCATCAATATAGCTGTTCCTTACTTTTCTTTATAATTGTCATATCCTCAGGGGGTCTATACTGAGTTGTATTGGTTTTCCCCAAAAAGATATGTTGAAATCCTCCTAACTCCTGGTACCTGTGGATGTTACCCCATTCTGAAAATAGGTTATTTGTAGATATACTCAAGTTAAGATGAGGTCATGCAAGAGGGAAAATGGGAAACAATGTAGAGAAATAGAGGGGAAATTTAGACATGTGACAGTGGAGGCAGTGATCGGAGTGATGCAGCTAAAAGCCCAAATTCTAAGAAATGGCAGCAAGCATGATAATCTAGGAGAAGTAACCCGAGAGCACGGCCCTGCCAATACCTTGATCTCAGACTTCTAGCCTCCAGCACTGTGAGAGAATGCGTTGTTACTTGAGCTCAGTATGTTGTCACAACCTCCCTAAGAAGCCAATGCAGGGCCTCAGATTCCCATGCTAACTAAACCTGTTTTACTTTGGAATATCCCTTATTGAGTATTTCTTTCCTTCAAACACTCGTTACACCAGAAACTTTGCACACGCTTGTCTGTATTGGTGCTTGTGGTTGCCTTTTCTGCAGCCACGGACCCTGCCTTCCATATCGCTCTCCTGTCCTCAGCTCTGTTGGGCATACCAGCAACAATCCCCGCGTTAGCTGCTATAAATGCGGAATGAGCCTCCGGTGTTGGAGCAGTCAAGGAAACAATACTGTCAGTAAAGAATGGGGATTAAGGATGACAGATGCTGAAATGGAAGCAGAAGCCAAAAGCCCGCTGTGTTTTGTAGCGGTGTGGAAGCCGTTGGTTCGCTCTGAGACAGCAGTTTCAGGACAGTGGGGATGGCCCAACCAGGTTTTAAGACCTAACAGTTGAGCCCCCGGAGCAGAACTATAGGACAGATGGGCAGCATGCCTTTTTCGAGAAAGTTGGCAGTGGAAAGGGGAAGAGGAATGAAGGAGAGGCTTGGTTGTCTTTGGGTCTCTCTCTACATGAAGTGGCAAAATAATATCCAAATAAAGATAGGTTACTGCTTATTAATGATAGTAGAAACCGCTTAGGAGTCTGGAGCTGAGGAGAAAGAACTCAGTATGAGAGAAGCGGCTGGTACGAATGAAGATACTGGTGAAGATACACAGTGTCACAGAGAGCCTCAGATTGAGTGCCTTTTATTTTGGTGTTCATTTTGCGTTTGCTTTTTGGAACATATATCTTTCTGACTGGATTGTAAACATTTTCACATACAAAATTCTCTCTATACATACAAATGAGCGTAAAAAGGATATTTTAAGTGAAATCTTCTTAAGCCATACATAATTTGTATTTAGTAGGAAAGCTCTTGTTCTCAGTTTTATAGCCAACTTTAAACCTGTCGGGTATTTTACCCTGGCGAGGGGTGAAAAAGTTATCTTCATGAATCATTTTCTATTAACGGAAGACCTGGTATTAACTGAGTGCTTATTCTTTGCCAGACTCTGTCCTGAGGTTTTTAAATACATTTTATCATTCATCCTTTGAAATAACATGAACAGATAGATGTATTTTGTATCTTTATACAGATGGAGAAACTGAGGTTTAGAGAGATCCCTTATCTAAAGCCACACAAAGAAGTTGCACAAATTATTCGTCTGCTTTTCTGCAGAGTCTCAGGCCTTAATTTCTGCATTATTGGGAAAATAAATATACAAAACAATTGCCCAAAAGATAATTTTGGTTGTATATAAAGCTGTATTTTTCATTTTATTACCAGTTAAAATACTTTTCACTTTAAGAACAGTAATAAGCCATGTCACTACTGACTTTGAGGCTGATGACTGGCTTTATAGTTTATCCCACAATGTCCTATCTATACTCCTGACACTTTCTTCTTTCACTGATATTTTTTAAAATAATGAACCTAAAATTTAGTATCCACACAACAAAATGATTGACAAAAGATATTCTAAGCAATAAAATCTCCAATTTCCTTGTTTCTGGTATCTTTTCCAAAGAGATGCTTGGCAGTAGTGCATATCTTTTAGATAAATATTGATGTGTCCATTTGGAAACTAATAAAACCTAATGCCTTGCACAGTTGGTAGCAATAAAAACAAAGTGTGTATTGTTCAAGGTGGACTTAATAGCTGACACTGAAGCTGACTCAGATTTTATAAGCATTTTAAATTATATTACTCAGCAATTAGAGTGGGCATTGGTATGTGCAATTATCAAATTCTTCAAATGACCTAAGATCAATATGTTGGTAGTAAAAGCTTAGACATACAACTTCAGATTGTTTCACATGAACTCATTTGACACAATGTTAATGTGTCTGTCCTATTTAGCCTACGTTTCCACCTTGTAAACCAGGTTAATTTAAAAGTTTAAGATACAGACTGCTATAACGTTATAAAATGCATGAATGTTACCATTACAAGGAAAACAAATAATGTTATGGGTAATAAAATCTCTAAGGTTGTCGCCTGCTTCCATTGCTGTCCCTATTGTTTTCCCTTCTTAAATTGCATGTCATCCAAATGATTGCAGAAACTATATTTGCTCAGTCATTAGACAGTGAATTTAATGGTTCTTTTCACATATTCCAAACTTGATTACTTTTTATTTCTTACCCTCTTCTGTAGACATAGAAAGATTCTGCACACCTAATGTAAAACATTCCAGGTTTTAAGGAATATTCTTTGGATGGGTTTATAGCAGCACATTGATAGCAATTAACATTGGGATCATGGTTGTATCAAGACAGCAACAAGTGAATATTCCAATTACCAACTGTTAAGTGGTGCTAATGGGCAGGTTTAGACCACAGGCCAAGGAGAATCTATAAGTGCAAATACAAATCTTGTTACATATGATTAAGTAAGATGAATTGGGTGATTAAGAAATAACTCCAGGCTTAGATACAGTATACTACAATCTTAATATGCATGTGGTCCCTAAAAAGATCATTTCGCAGCCTCATACCTTCCATATGTGAAAGTCCCAGTGTGATCAGCA
This sequence comes from Ailuropoda melanoleuca, assembly GCF_002007445.2. Classification (NCBI taxonomy): domain Eukaryota; kingdom Metazoa; phylum Chordata; class Mammalia; order Carnivora; family Ursidae; genus Ailuropoda; species Ailuropoda melanoleuca. The sequence continues at coordinate 27,945,210 of NC_048218.1, forward strand.
GGAGTTTCAGGTTTATTCATAATGACAGCTGACCTGCAGAGGATTAATAACTTTGTAAAGCGTATATGGACTGAGAAGGACATTGCTAGGTTATTTTGACCATCTTCCTGCTTTCCAGGAAGGCCATACTTAAGTCATTTGTGTAACTCTGATTATCTTGTCCCTTAAAACTTTTCAGGAGAAATATTTCTTAGCCTTCCTTATTTAACCATAGAATATTTGACAACTCTAATTAGTATATTCTTCTCATTCATTCATTCATTCATTCATCCACTCTCTTTAGTTCTATTTGTATAATAAAGTCCATCTCCTAATTTTTATTTCTGCAGGAGAATATACCTATTATTTACAACTGATTTTCTTCTCTCTTAGATCCTTCAACAGGATCCAGAGCCTGCTAAAATTAGAATTTAGGTGTTTTTGTTGTTTGAACTAAGCATATGTCATTCCTTTTGTTCTAAATATTTCTTTTTGTAATGTTTCTCACACCCTTCTCTATGTTCAGAAAAGTTTTCATCCCTGTCAAACGTTCTTTCTTTATTTCTTTTCCAATGAACATAATGCAATGGTTGATTACTCCAGCTTTCTCATGCCAATAACTTCAGTTTTTTCCTGCCTTTGTCTGTCCAGTGTGTGCATGTAGAAAACCTTCAAGGCTGAATTTATCCCTTTTCACCTTCTTTAGACCTAAAACTGTACTGGTGTTCACTGCTCTAGAAAAATTCTAGGTTTCCAACAGTAATCTGACCCTCAATATTGCTTGGAAATTTTGTCATTTCTATAGATAGTGCTCTCCCATTTTCCAGGGTAACTATTTCAAACCTTCCCACTCTTTTCAAATCTCCTTTCCTAGCACCACCCTCTTTGGTACCAGTGAATGAGCTTAATTTCCATATCACAGAGAAAAGAAAATCCTCAGGAAGTCTCTGAACCTCATGTCCATTCCCCACCCCCAACCCCACACTTAACAGCCTCCTCCCCCCTTTCTGCTTAATAGAAGTTATTCTCCCTCTCTAAGGCTACTTTCTCTGCATCTGGATGTCATTCTTTCCCACAAACAAATGATCTCTGAATTGTTTATAATTTCAATCTCTGTTGGGGCCATCCTGTCACCATTTAATCATGTTCAAGTTTGTCTAGTTTAGCAGAACAAATGGATAATAAAAACTTTCAACCCAACTCTCTCCAGCTCGGCCTCCTTTTCTTTCCTCCACGTGATAGCCAAGTGTGTTTAAGAGCGGCTTACGCTTGTCATTATTGTTCATTTTTCATTCATAGGGCGACTTGTGCTATCTGCTTTCATCTCCTACTGAACAACTGAACTGCTTTCTCAAATGTAACATAATTTGCTTGTTCAGAAATACAATGAATAGTTTATTTCTTGTCTTATTTCCTTCCCCAGTAGCATTTCACACTGTGTATAATTCTCTCATTGTAACACACTCATTCATTGGATTCTGTAGCACCATCTACTCCAAATTTTTGACCATTGCACCAAAACCTTTGAAAGTTTCTTCTTTCTTAACCCACAGGTTAAATGTTGGGGTCTATAAGGATTCTGTTCTACATACACTTACATGAGATTGCTCTTCTCCCATGGCTCCAATTAATGTCTTTATAATTCATGATATCCACTTTAAGATACATTTCTGTTATTTTGGTACTTATATCCAGCTTGCTACTGGATATTTTAGTTGATTATGCTTCAAACAGCTGAAATTTGGTGTGTAAAATTACTTGCAAGTACTTTTCTTCTCTTGTGCCCATTCTCTCAAGGAGTGGTGTCACTGTCATCCATTCAATTATTCAAGTCAGAAATTTAGGCATGGCATAAATCTCTCAGTCACCAAATCCTGTTGTTTAATCTCCCCAGCCTTTCTCTCATTGTAGGCCACAATTATTTCTTGCTTATGTGATACTTGACGCATTAATTCTTCCAATTGATTCTCTGTGTTATGAGTAATTTTTTTCTGATCTGATCATTTATTTTCCATTTTTAAATCCATTAGTTGATGAAACTGCACTGAGTTGATGGTATAATACCACAGAGAAAATTATTCATAAATTATTATTAATGAATGTAAAGATCAGCAATTTGTCAGTGAGACCTATTTTGAGCTTTCAAGTAATATTTGAAGTGACTTGCTAGAGAATATTGTGTGAGTCCAGGGCTAGCCTTATCTACCACTGATCTTTATTATGGTTATTAAGATTGTGTGATATTTATTTTGTCTTTTTGGTGTCATGGCCAGATCCTATATTTTAATTGAAGAACTTTGTGTTCTAGTTGTAGAACGAAGATTGTTGTGTGTATCATCACTAATTTTTGTCACAACCCTATAACTTTTTATATACCTTTTAAAGTTATTGTTATTATTCTTGTTTTGCTTAACCACTTTCCTAATTTTATCGCTGTTTGTATTTTTAGCTTTTGAGATGTTTTTGTCTGAATCTCTGTGTGTGTGTCTGTGTGTGAATGTATTCTTACATATTACGTCTTACTGCATTCTCAATGAGCACATATATTTTTACGTTTTCTATAGGAAATTTTATGAATCAAAACAAAACAATAAATTAGTACCTTAAGGACTATGGATCCAATGCCTGACCTCTCTGTGATTTTTCAAAGTCTAATGTTAAGTTATCAGGCTGGCTGAAATAAAGAGGGCCAATGTATTCATATTTATGTTCAACCTATTACTGATGTGTTTGTTATTCTTCCTTAAGTAGGACCCATGTTTACAATTGCAAATAGTATTCAAGTAACTTTTCTTAATCTTACTTAAGGGCAATTTAAGATTAGTTGAAAAGAGTAAAATCTATGAGTAAAATTTGAAAACAGAATTTAATTTTAATGCATGTTATATCATTTAATGCTTGTAAAAATCTTTTAAGTATTGTGTTATTTAAATGTTTCATTTTTCAGATAAAGAAATTGAGATATAGAAAGGTTAGGTTACAGCTAAAAATTATTAGAGCAGATTACAAATGTATATCTTAAATACTACAAAATACAGCTATATATTTTGGATAAGGCATGGTCACTGTCCGTGATAAACTCGGAGATTACCTGATATCAACGAATGTTTACAAAACAGTTTATTAGCGCAATTATATTAGGACCAAACATGTAGGATTGCCAATCCTTTAGATAAAAAGGGGTGGGATATTGGCAATGTTATAGAAATAAACTGTTAAAAAGTGCACAGTATACAGAGTGGTGATTAGAGGAAAACATGATTACTTGTGCCCAATTAGACTGGTGAATTCTTCAGAGAGATGTTCAAAGGTAGTCTGAAGAGTTCAGTAGACAAATGATGAAGGGCATGCTTAGTAGATACACACATGAAACATAGAGACGTAAAAGAGTGCTGTGCACCTAAAGAACTCCAAGAGGTTTGTGATGCTTGAAACGTAAGGGTGCAAAGGGCTATTGCATATGGGTTCAGGTGGTCTACTTGTGCATGGCACAAGCGTGTGAGCTTTAATTAGGTGCCACTCACATAATAGGCATATATTCACTTTTATGACATTACCAAGGCAGGCTTAGAGAGTCCAGACTTTGTGGCCGGGACCTGGAGCAGCCAAATTCTCCTCAGGATTCTTCTCTTTCTTGCTGCTGCTCTGGATGACCTGATTCTTATCTCCCACGGATGTCTACAAACAGCTAAAAAGTTTCAAACAGAAGAAATGGTTAATGATGATGAAAGCTACAATAAGAATGATGATGTTGACTCATGCTGATGATAAGATTGTCTAGCTGCAATTGAATGCTTTGTATTTACCAGGCAGTATGCCAAGAATTTTACACCCATTATGACAGTAGGAGAATAGGCATTTTATTATTTCCAGCATTAGTTAGCTATACCTTGGGAGAATCCTTTTGGGGATGTGTATGTGTGTGGTGCGTGTGTGTGTGTGTGTGTGTGTACACATAATCTCGAGAACTGCCACGGAAAATTTTCACTTGGTTTGCTTTTAGTTATTATTTTTCCTAAATGAGCTGGGCATCCAAATTTCAAAAGGGTAATCTAAGAAATAAAAAATGAAGCAGCATACTCCAAATAAGATTTTTCTCCTAAAATTCATGTTTCCACCATGAGATTTCTCAAAGGTAACTATAATTCATTTATTGCCTTATTCTTGTTTATCTTGCATGAAGAAATAGTAAATGCCGTAAAGAAAAACTGGCAAAGTTCAAGCAAGGCTTGGAAAACTCAAGATCATCTAATTATACACCAGACATAGAAACTGTTGCTATTTGTCCTTTTCCTGCTTACTTTCTAAGGGTCATCCAACCAGAAACCACCATTCTGAATAAATTGATATGTAATATTAATAGCCAGATGGAGGAAATAAATTATGTCCCTACACATACTAACTAGATATTAAGTAAACAAATAATCTATTGTGACTTAAAATGGTCTCCATGGTATGCATCTAATTTAGTATGGATAAGTGATAGCTTGAAGCTGAATGATGCCAGTACTTTAAACATGCTTTTGATGCCTCTGGTGTAAATTGAAATGTGACCTAAGCCAGTTGTTAAATTGATAGTTACACTGACATGCCCAGCTGAGTGACAACATGGACTTCATCGTTTCCGAGAGTGAGGATTCACTGACTTCATCAATCTCTCTGTAGATTTGGATCTAGAATTGGATATAATATATTTTAGGTATAAAATAACATGATTGCTAGTATTCTGAGTTTTTTTTTTTTATGCAGCAAAGATACATTTTCCCATTTAATGCTCACAACAGATGTACAGGTTGTGGTTATCTCTATCTCACAGATGAGGAAATGGAGAACCCATGAAGTTAAGTAAATTGACCAAGGTCATGCAGTTGATGAATGGCAGAAACAGAATCTGAATTCACCTCTAAGTCATTCTAAAGCTAGGGAGTTTGAAATCTGCTTGTTGCTCATATACGAACAATTCATATGCCAGTTACTTTTGCAAGGGTGAAAAAAAATCTTCCACCCTTAGTAGGACAATACAAGTGTCTTTGTTTTATCTGTGATGACCATGGCAGTTTTGCTCCATGCCACTCCTTATACTTTAGATTCCATCAATCTCCACCAATTCTTAATTCCTAAATTCTGTTCTTTCATGCTCCAGTGCCTTTGCACATTCTATTTCCTTTGCTTTGAATGCCCTCCCATCCTGCCACCTGAGCATTCACATTCACAATCATCTAATAAATCCCTACTCATCCTTCACATCTGTATTAGTTTTCTGTTGGTACCATAACAGTTTAAACGACACAGAGCCACCATTTCTTGGCTTTGAAGTTAAGAGGGCCTAGAGCCAAGAAATGCAGTGGCCTCTAGGAGCTGGGAACTACCCTTACTTTATTTATAGCTAGCAAGAAAACTGGAACCTCAGAGCACAAGAACCTGACATCGGCCAACAATCTGAGTAAGCAGGAAAGGGATTCTTTACTAGAGCATTCAGAGTGTAATGCCCTTGCTGACTGCTAGCTCTGAGACCCTTATACACTTCTGACCTACAGAGCTGTGACACAATAACTTTGTATTGTCGAAGCCATTAAGTTTAGGGTGATTTTATGAGAGACTGAATATACAAATGGACAATAGCCAGATCGTATAAAACAAATAGAAATCTCACCAGCAGCCTCCTAGCAGCTAGTCCAGGAAGACAAATCACAACCTCTGTAGCCACTGGCTCGAAAGTACCAGGACTTGATCAATAACTTCCAGCTTCTCTAATTTTATTTTTCCCACTATCTACTTTGGATCAACCAGAAAAAGCCACATATGCTCCCCTAACTGAACGCATACCGTTCCTTATTTCTAATTAGCCTTCCTCCAGCTTGCCCATGCCAACAGCCTCCAATCAGGACACATGTTAAGCCTTCTCTGTTTTCCACTACAGAGCTTCTGTACTCACCTGCGTGCCTTAGAGTCTCTGCCAAATGCAGGTGATGGTGGCTGATTCTCTTGCTAGGACAAGCTCTGAATAAATAACCTTTGCTTCTTTTCATGTGGATGGTCTTTTTTATTTCTATATTTGCCATGGCAGTAACAGAAGACTAATACATCCAGGATGAGGGGCAACTAGTCCAAGCTCAGTGGTCAGGCAGGGCTGGAATCTGCTAACAAAGGCTACAGTGGGCTTTACCGAAACATGCAGCACTGAGCACCTTTACAGTGTAGATTGACCCCATTGATAGTGTAGAGAGAGCCAGACTTCAACAGTACCGATGTCAAGTGGAGAAGTTATCATAGCACCAAACTGGGTTCAGACTTGGGTATTCTCTTCACATTGTGGATTGGTCATGACTGAGGCTGTTTAGCTCTTCTGAGTTATGGACAGTTTGGGACCAGCCCCACAGCGTAGATATTAGGCTCATTACAAAACTAGCATGTGGGTTCTCGAGTCATTAATTGGAAAAATAAAAGAGATTTATTGATGCTTGTTCCTCAGGTTTGTGGAGCATGAAATCATGGCTACCTTCCATTTCCACTTTATGCACTCTATAGTTCGAATTATTTATATTGAGCAGGCATTACTTTTATGATCAGAAATAGAAAACAACACAAATACATGCTAATTTTGCAAAGCAAAACCAAACCTTGAGGTCTTTAATTTTTTTTTCTGAATTAATCTTCATTCAAGAATCTTCTTAATTATTTGTGACTATGAAGAGAACTAGTTCCTGAAAATCTACTTTTGCTCTGAATTTCCCCTCAACATCTAATTTTTAGACTTAATTTTATAAAAGTGCGTTATAGCCAACTTTAATTTCTTATTTAAAACATTGCCATTTCCAGTCTCAGAGGTATCCTTTCATTACCCTCAGGATTGTCATCTGTTGAACCACATTTCATTATACCTTAATTATTTTGCTCTTTCATTGGGAGGAGGAAGATTCGCCTTAATATGGAGTTTTAGAATTCATTAAGAAATACTCTCTCCAAACTATCCCTGAACAAAATAAAGCATGTCACTAATGGGACATCATTGTTGAACTGTGTCCCTGTGGTCATTGCAAACAATTATCAGCAAAATGGCAGTATGTTAATTCAAAGGTTGCAGTTACCCTCTTCAGAGCTGAGGTTACAGCTCTTTCCCATCTGTTAAATTCATATTATTAGAATTTAGAGTTCTTGAGGAAGCAGATGGCTATAAACTTTCACAGGTGTTTATGGTGCACTGCCTTAACTTTAAATGCTGAACAGGTACAGCTTGAAGTTTGCTGGGCTGCACAGGGAATTAGTACTTTAAATGATGTGTGGGTCGAGAATTAATTTGTTTTGAACTACCTGAAGAAAATTCAATATATTGTACCCAGAGGTTCATGCTTACTTGACATGGTGCAATACAATGAGAAATGTCAAAAAATAATAATAAAAAAAAGGATCTAAGGAAATCCTGAACTGTGTTCTTCAGACTAGCCTACCACTTTTCCTGCTAATAAAGTACCGAACAAGAACACGCTCCAACTTGTGGCAGTGGATGAAAGTGGAACAAATAGGGAAGCATGAATGACCTAAGTAATACATTTTCTCTAAGTTGCCTGGTGGTGTTATGACTGCAAAATTGCTTCAGGCTTTGATAAGCCCTGTGTGGATAGGACTTTACTTCAGTGCTTTATCCCCAGAACATAGAACATTGCCCTGCACATGTAATTTCTCACTAAGTATTTGTTAAGTTTATTAAATATGCCATAGGTGGAAAGAAACTAGAGAAGCCCAAATGTTTGTACTTTATAACTCGTGGTGAAACTGCAGAAAAATTATTGAGACAAGTGTGCAGCTGTCTCAGGCATGGATCGGTGCTGCTGATTTCTGCAGAATTAATGGTACATATGTATGCTCAAGAAAAAAAATAACATATAAATAATGATATTACCAGTGGTGAAACTTATGGAAAACACAGTACATTTCCCTTGTGCTTCTATTTGTTCTGGAATTGGTTGATGTTCTGGGTTAGTTTTCTGACTGAAGTCTACCAGATGATATATGTTGGTCTATCTTCTCTGAGCTTTCTTGGATTCTTTAGATGGTCAAATTGACACTGCTTTCAGTTTTCTTATGTGTTTGAAAAACTTTGGTAGCCATGCATTGTTCACAAGTACAAACCGGATCATGTCATTCCTTCCTGAAATATAACTTGATTATAGAATGGCCCTTAGTCCTAACTCAAATATATGTCCTTTAAGAACAAAGGTCAGCAAATACAAATAATGGAAATGATTGCCTAAAGGAATGTTCCCTTGGATATTTTCCATTGATCCCTCCAGATCCACTGTATCCTTTTCCAAGTTGTTTTGGACTCAAGGAGGATGACTAATAATGGACAGCATCAGTAGACATCCAGTTGGTTTGGTCAACAGGGAACACCACCAAAAACTCAGAAAGAGGAATGAAAGAGAAGTAAGAGTAGTAATTTTCCTTACTCCCTTTCTCTGAGGTTATCTCAAACTGATTACTTCCCTCAACTAAAGATCACTGATCCCTCTCTTTGCCTCTTTAGCCTTTGAATATACTAAGACGCCCTGCTGTTACAATCCTGAGAGAATTAAACTATTCATTGTAGTTTTCCTAGACAACAGCCTGCACTTTTATAAATAGGACCTTTATTAAATCCTCCTCAATTTACCCAATTTGAGTGTATGCCATCTGTTTTTTGCCTGGACCCTGACTGGTGCAGTCTCTAAGTGATAACTAAAACATTTTAAAGGACTCAAAGTTTTAAATTGCATGTATTCATCACTTTAAGTTTCTTAAGTGATAGAAGATAGGAAGAAAGTGTATAAGAAATTCCTCTTTACCTGCTTTTTTTTCCTTTCAGTAGAGAAGCTCCCATTTACTTGCAACTATTTTAGAGTTAAGTAACTACTTAGAATTGAGGAGAAAATAATAAAGCTGTTCTTTTGAGAAATGGAAGCTGTCAAGGCTTTATTACCAAGAGGAAGCACCAAAAGTAATCAAGGCTCTTTTTGCAAAATGTGATGTGTACCTTCCTGTCAAACTCCATTAACTTAGAGGTTTGAATTATAGTTCTATTTCACAAAATAGTATGATGGAATCAGACATAATATTAGAAGCTGAGAGTTCTGTTTAAAATTGCCTTTTCTTTGTTCTAGAGAGAAATAGAACATTCTGAAATGTATCCTCCTAATCAACTGTTAATAGCTAATTCAATAGCCACCTGCATCAAATTCTGCTGTTCTCAGAATAGAACACCTTGATATTCCAGAGGGAAAGTGTTTACTCTCCTATTTGTCTGTAACTAAGCTACAAGGTGAATTCCAAATGAACCAGTGGGGAAAGTGATATCTTTATGTGTCCCATAAATTAGGCATTTTGGGCCTCTTTTGGCTACATATCAGAATCTGAGTTCATCCCACAGATATCCAGTTGTGTGTCACAGAATCAGGAACATATAAAAAAGGCTGAAAGATGTCATGTGAAGAGTGTGAATTCTTATGGATTTATTTTCTTTAGGCCTTTTTTCGAAAGAGAAATGGCCTTCATATCAGTTTAGATGGAAATTTATTGGGTCAGTTAGCTTATTTTGGCAAAATGTGAAAAAAAATTAAAATCTTTATTTGGAAATATTGCTCATATAGTCACTGTTAGTTTTAACAGCTTTGATAAAAGCCTGGACAACTAGTATATTTAGGCTTTTTTTTTTTTTAACTCTTTTTTCCTTAGCAACTAGTAAAATGGGGATGAACCTAATATTCTTTTCAGAGGACACAGTACCTGGCGTAAAACATTTAGCCGTTGTTATTTTGTACCCTTGTGTTCAACAAAAGTGATGCTTCTTTCTCTTCAAGTGGGAGTAGGTTTTTGTAAGAAAGAATAAGGCTAAGATGGAGGTGAGGAAAGAATAGTATGAGGACATTGGAGGTGAGAAAGTTCAAGTGCGCAAGTAGAGTAGGCTAGAGATCTCTCCTAGATCAAGACACATTTGCACTTCTGTTCTTGAGAAGTGAGGAAGGAAACCTATAGACTTGTACTACATGCCTATGCTGGTTACAGCCCATCCGTGGGGCAGCTGTTTAACTCTACTCAGATTCCATGTCTTTTACTATCAAGTCTTCCCATTTAACAGTTTTATTACTGAAAAGAGAAGTTGAACTTTCACAAGCTCTCCGCAGGCTCAGATATTCCCTCCCAACTCTTTGCCCCTTCATTCCTGGAGTATTATACCAACTCTGGGAGCTTGATAGTTCTCTGCCCAGAGTATCCCCTTTATTAAATTCTAAGTATCCCCATTTGAAGATGCCATCTGTGTTCTGACTGCTCACTGGTCGATAGAGGAAGCATTACGGGAATGGGCACAAGCATCTGGCCAAACCAGGTCTGCAACTACCAATCTTCCAGCCATGCATGGGCTGGGAGTCCAATTTGCGCTATTCAGCTCTTTACTGGTCCACTCCTTCTGACTTCTAGGGCTGGATCTAGAAGCAGGGATGTGAAAGCAGAGAGAGGGAGGGGAGTGGCTCAATCCAAATCTTTCTGGAACCCAGTTCAGATACTTTGCTGTTCCCCATCTGCAGATAGAGGTATAGGGTTTTCCACTCTTACAGAGTTTATCATCACCTGCACCTACAAAGGCGTGGAAGCTACCCCAAAGGCATACCGAGGCAGTTTTCACTAGTTAAATCATTGCTTTGCATTATTGTCTAATAACTGCCCTCATTTACTATTATCTGAATAATTTAATGACTTATAATTTGTCTATTTTTAATTTTAATTGATATCTATTTCTGCTTTTTTGGTGTTTGCCATTTTATGTCACATTATATTAGTCTGATTTGAAGATTTCCATCTTTAATTAGTGTATTAATTATCATCAGCTCTTCTCAAATTTGAATATGCAAAACCAAAAAGGCAGTAAATTCCTTCATGATGTACTCTGGACTCCAAAATGCATATAGGCATTCTCTTGTGTCAGAGTTCTAAGCACCTTTACTTCCTACCTGAGTATTAAATCACCTGGGCTTTATCTTGATTGGGCATTCACTACCTGTTTTATCTTGGAAGATATACTTGATCTCTCTGGGTCTTATTTTCTCAGTTAAAAGAGGGGGCTCTTTACATCCCCATAGGATGTTGTGAGAATAGAATGTATTGATATGAAAAGCACCTCTCCCCAGGCTGTACATGCTATGCATATCATTAATGTTAGTCAACCCTGTTAAACATCAATATTAATTTGTACAGATTCATATCCTCAGAGCAACATAATCCCAACATCTATGAAAGAAAAGACTGTACGTTATTTTCTTTCCTGAGAACTTAGCTAAATACGAATTCTGGTTACAACAACTAAAGCCATTAATATGCAAGATAACTTGTCCTAATAATTCCCTTAATAATTATCTTTAGCTCACAAACTATACCAGAGGCAGAGTTTGAACAAAAAATAAAGAGTAAGTTAAACAAGGTCTTAAGCAGTTTTATTTTATGTAAGGAATCTTACAACTATAAGAGGACAGGTGGCTAATGTGAAGTCAATGTAGAAAATATTTTACCTTCAATTAAGTATTATTACTATAATATACAATATAATTACATATAATGTGTTTATGATTTGAAATAGTGTTCTGCAAGTTTAGTTTTATTATTAAACACTATTTATTTACAAATTCTTAGCAGTTTAAACCTATCTTAAAAAAATATGTGTTCATGGCATGACCTAGTTGACCCTGGAAACCCAAGTAGGTACATATAACTCGTGAATATATGGTGATTTTAGTATTTTCCTATGTTTGTCATGGCTTAAGTTAATTTGATATATTAAGCCCCTAATTAAAAATAAGAAAGAGAGCTTCAATTAATTCATTTAAAAAGGAATTTGTCATTATTTGAGTATTAACCCTTTTAATTCAAACATTTCACAAAACATTTTTGAAGATCATGTGTGACAAATGGGTGAAATACTCGAAACACAAGGATGGATTAGATGCAGAGTCTGCCTTCAAGGAACTTGTGTCTAACATGGTGAGCTAGGCAACACACAGGGCGTTAAGAATGGATTTATGCTAGCACAGAAGTGTCTGCGAAGACAATGTGGCTCACTAAGGAGGAAGGAATCATGTCTCTCTTACTTTTAGCAGGTTGGGCTTTTTTAAAAAGATGATGCTGGAGTCAGATTTTGAAAGTGAATAATGCTCTTAAGAGGTCAGGATTAGAGTAAAATTCATTGAGGAATCCACTACTTTGGATGGAAATGATCTCTTTTTTGCCTTGTGTTGGTCTTAGGATTAATCATCATGTATTAGAAATAAATTCACTAAAGAATTTTCCAAGTAACTTTATGATTCAGTAACTTATCCTTTTAGACATCTCAAAAACACTCAGTTAATAATATCAAGGGTCCCTCAGGTATTTAGTAGAGCATAATTTTCCTATTTCTTTATCTTTCTAATGCATACTTTATTGTTCAAAGATTTTTGTATTAATACTCTTATGAAAAATTGTGAAATACTTGAAAATGGGCAAAGAAAAATAATATATTACCAAATTTCTGTTCCTCTTTCTAGATTATCCTCAGCTTTCATTGTCCTTGAACCATTTCAACTCTATGCTGTTAGATAACAATGCACATGATCTTGTCCTTAGACATGGACAATGCATGTACCCTCAGATTGAAAAAAGTCAATTTTCTAACTATTTGTAAATTCATTTTCTCTGCTTAAAGACCTAAATATATATGGTACTTTGAATTCTCCTATGAGGCAGTAGTAACATCTTAGTGATTCTTTCATTAATTAAAGAGTTAAGTAAAATCTTTGACATGTTAATTTATATTTGTATAAGAGTTTTGATTTTAACTGTTCTTGGAAATATCCTTTATCACTACTGTCATTTATAGTGAGATTTTCTTTAGCCCTAATAGAGGCAACCGACACATACCTGGTACAAATATCAAACATTCTGTATGTGGTATCGAATAGTTGAGGAGGAAAATATGTTACTATTATTATATTTATATATGTATGTATATATAACATATGTTGTATGTGCATATAGTGTGTGTGGGTTATATATATATATATACACACACACATATATATATATATATATATATATACACACACACACTATAAGTAAGTATATACATATATAGGTATATAGAAGATATTAACAGTTTCTGGGGAAGGTGAGTCAGGAAGGGCAACACCTGTGTTCATATTGAAAAGACTTGAAATCAAATAACATTTTAGGCATAGGACTTTATTCTTGTACAAAGATGTGATAATACGGAAGTGTGAATATGCATGGCATGCCTGTGGAATTAGTTCACAGTAGTTGTCAATTAAACTACATAAAGACATGGGGAAGAAAAGTGGTTAGTAATGAGCCTAGGAAAAGTAGCCTAATGAAAGAGTGCCGAGATCTTAAGTATTGAATAATTTAGAATTTATCCTCTATGCAATGCAGAGCCATTCAAGAGGTGACATGATCAAATTGGAATTTTTTTTTAATGAATCAAGTGACCAGTGAATTAAATGATGCAATAGTGTAGTCAAAAAGAGGTAGTGTGAGTTAGAATTTATTGGTCAAGTTGATGGGATGCTGTTTGGCCTAGACCAGTAGTACTGAGATAGAGCAGGGAAGAATAGCATGAACCATTAGAATGAAAACTATGGATGTTTGTGTACTACAGAAATGATAAATAAGGACCGTTATCTTCTATTCTCTGTAAATTTTGGGTATGATAATTAACCCCAAATCAAACACAGTAAAATTTGGCTACTTCATATTTGTATCAGCCAACAAAATAATAGTGGATAACTTTTGAAAGCCACTTTGAAAGCGTCAAAATAAACAACTTTTTAAAAACCTAATGTATTTGTTCCCTAAATAAAATTTCAAAATATTTTAAAAATTACAGATTTTTGGAATCTTGTACTTTATCATTTTCTAAGTGAGTTGCATTGTGAGTAAGGTATCTAAACTTTTATAGTACTCATGAAGAAATGCTTAAAAATCAATGCATTTTCTAGTTATCTGAAAAATAATATTATGCAAACAGTATTTTAAAATTATTGAGCCATGGTTGATACCATTTTTGCCTACTAGGCACAAATTATTTTCAAAAAGTTTTAGGGCATTTTGGCTTCAGAAAACTTAAAATAGGTCACATTGTGCTTTGATTAGTAAGTGCAAGAAAATTAGGGACTCAAATCAATACCATATTTATTTTCAGCCTGATTAGGAGGTTTCTTTTGTGTGCTATATTTAAATATAATTAATAAATATAAATACTGTTTTGATTGAAAATTCCTATCTAGGTTTTAATATGTACTTTTTTCATTTCAAAAAAGAAGGGCAAATAGAAAAATTTGGTGTATTTTCAGTGACCATATAATTAATATCATAATCATGTGTTTATAAAGTCCCTAATTATGCATATTGTGCAAAGAACGACCTAAACCTATTCTTTCCCCTGTAGAATTCAGGAGTCTTGTTTATGGACATTCAGGGTTACCCTGGGTAAATTATCACAGTTGTTATATTGAATATTTGTGTATAACGTAAAGTTTTATAATACCTTCCCTTGAACCTTCAAAATAAATTCTCTGCTCAACACTGAATCGGACTTCTCAACACTTGCTGATAAGAACATTAACTCAGGGCGGTTAAAGCATTTTACTCAACTTCATGTAACAAGTGCAAAGAAAAAAGTTCATTTAAGTCTCTGAAATCAGCCTGACTGCCTCTCCTAATTCTCTATCCAAAGTTACTTGCTTATTAGTTCTGTGCATACTCTTGCTAAGCTCCAACATTCGTCAGGCACACCAACAGTTTTTGCCCTTCTCTGAGGTGCCTCATGAGCCGTAATTATCTCTGCAACTTCTCCTCCTCTATAAAAATTGCCATTCCTTTGGCAAGGATGACTTGAGTCCACAATCTGCTGACTTAGAAGATTTCACTCCTAATTAAATATATAGAGTGAATAGCCAACATTCCCTGTTCCTCTTTAGAGGGTGTCTGATTTTAATAAAAATGTCTTGTTCAGCTAACATAAGCATGCAATTTTAAATAGAATTTTAGATAATAGATGATGGTATTTTATGAGAAAAAGAAGTCTTCCTTTTAGGGATATGACCTGTTTTAGAGTCAAAAATTTAACTTTTAGCGATGATATATAGGAAAAAGAGATACCAAAATGAAAAATGATTTTGTGAACAAATGATTAGGAAAAAACGTACATTTTAGAAATCCTTTGAAGCAATGCTCTTCAGTGTTGTAGAAAAAATAATAATTAGGAAGAATAATTGTTTATCTACAGAAGGTGTATGTCCAAATTAATATACCATAAAGACTTTGAGGAGTACTTTAAAAATGAATTTCCCGTAATGTATAAATTTATTGCATACTGTTTCATTCCATAATTTAAAGGTTTATAGCTTTCAGTAATGTATAAAAGATTAATTAGTTAGCTGTTTATGTGAATTCAAGATTATTCTTTCCTTTTATTTGATATACTTCAGGAATATCAGAGTGGGTGGAAAGTAACTGCATCTAGGATTTTGTCTGGTTGATAAAAGGTAATGGATTGCTTTAAATACTTTCTTTTAATGTAAAGCAAGTGAAGTGACTACAATTAAGTCAATTAATAAGAAATTTCATACCCGGTGGATTTATGATTAATTTTAAAGTAGGTTTCTAGAAATGAAAGCATACATTTCATGTTTCTTCAAATTACCTAGAATATCTACAATGAGTATATTTAACAAAATAATAACTATTGAATTTATTTCTATTCCTTTTTATAAGTTAACCAGCTAACCTCTCTAACAGTATACAACATATGAGTTATACAAGATTTTTAAATTCTTTCATTCAACTATAGTCAATCAGGTATAATTTTGTGTTCAGCATTTTACTAGTTAATGAGGACACAAAAATAAATAGGGCATTGTCCTTCTTGAAGATTGTGTAATCTCATGGAGAAGACGATGAGTAAATTGATGCAAATATAACTGAATAGAGCTTGTTGTGATATTGAAATTTCTATTTTGTTTATAAACAGTAGGGCAGTAACAGAAAACGTAATAGGGCATTATTACAGGCTGAAATTAGAATCTGAAAACATAATTAAAAATATATATTTAAACTTAAGGTCTAGTTCATAAGAAAAAAACTAAAACCTCAATTTTCTTAGCAATTAGATCGCTTGGTTTTTATCCTGGGATACATAAATTTTCTTCTAAAAACTAGAAAAGAAAAGACAGAGCTGGGAAGATGGCAAGTAGGAAAACCCTAGGCTCATCTCTTCCCATGGATACAGCTAAATAACACTCACATCAGCATAGAAAACAATAGATGCAAACTAAGTGGGGTCATTTATTAGAAGACAAAATCAACACTAACCCTGGGTAAACTATAAGTTTACTAGTTTATTTATTCTGTACTTCACTCTGATTCGTTGGCATCAGGTTTCTGCCTCCTAAGGTTTCCCCTGTCCATTCAGCACTTTGCTTTTGTTTCTCTGTATTCTTCTCCATTAGGCTAAAATATTCCTGTGTTCCTTGAAGTCACCTCCTCGAGTTTCACATGTCAGGCACCTTGGCACACATTCATTACCCCTCTTCCCCCATCATTTGACTGTCTTGGGCTTACTCACATCATAGCATTCCTAAGATAGACTTTTTAAGCGGTATTTAGCTTCCAAGAGAGAACTTACCAAGTGCTGATACTGAATGCTGCGGATCTCTTCAGCCCCATCTTTTAAGTTAAACAGTGTCTCTTCCACTATGTTTCTATAGGTAGAAACAAATCACATGGTAGACACAGATTCACTCCTTGATAGAGGAGAGCCAAAGAATTTGCATCCTTCTGTGATCTACCATAAAGGAGAATGTAGGGTAGGATTTCAGTATATATAGACTAGAAAGTTGTCTTAGAGAGAAGTTTTGGGTTGGTCATAGTATCCGTAAAACAAACAAAACCTAGGAAATTCAATAGGGCTTAGGAGGAGAGCTATCTAGTTCCAGGGAAATTATCAGAATAAGCCAGAAGAAAATTGGGAGTAAGAAAAGAAAGGAAAAGCAAATTTTTAGAAGAAATGATCTAATATAATCTTAAACAAGGTTTTTAATGAAATGGAGTTAAGATAGTTAGAAACACAAGAATATAGAAAGATACCTAAAGGATGAATCTATTTTACCAATATTATACTAGACTACACTTCAGTGCTTATTTCTGAACCTTACATCATTAAAAGAAAATGGAAAATGAATCAGGAAAAAACATTACATGAGATAATTTTCAAAAAGATACTGCAATCTGTATTTTAAGGAAATCCCAAAGTTGATTCACTTTCATACGCTTTAATTTATTGAAAGTGCACTAAGATACTTTCTTAATTTTTGAAACAGTATTTTGCTTGTATTTTGCCTCTATCACACTATTGAACAAAAATGTGGAAAAACAATGCACATAAAAGTAGAAAGACAGTCTTAGGGATGTTATGTCAAAAAATATTTACTTTTTTAAGTTTTGATGTTGAAGGTGAAGTCTTTATTAGGCACATTTTACCAGGTTATTAATCTGACCATGTGCCGAGGATCTACTAAGTCAGGGAATACAGAAAACGTCGACTACCAATACTGGCCCCTTCCTAAGATGGACTCATGTCACCTAATTCATAGCTGTTTTATGACTAAATTCTGTCCACCCTCAAATCCTGAAAATTCCCAAACTAACACATTCTTCTTCTCATCTCCTAGGCTCAGCTACCTGTGCTTCCTCATTCCAGTTACTCTCTTCAGTCATCAGTACAAATATTTCAATCACCGGGCATTTTTCTTGACTTGGTTTAAAATTTAGGCTGGTAATTAATGCAGTCATGTTTTCCCTTTTCCCTGACCAGAAGTGTCAAAATATTAACTTCCAACAATCTATTTTTAGAGTCAATAATACACTTAATCCTAAAAAGATTAAAAGATTTGATAAACTTCAGACTCCATTCTAGTTTGTACATTTTCTCACTTTCATCTAGCAGAAAGCAACCAGACTTCTTAATACAGCCATTTATAAAACCATGATAACTAGTAAATGTAAATTATTTCTTCAAGTCATTTTAATTTAAGCTGTTAATGAGAAATTAATAGGGTATCATTCATTCTGCAAATACTCATTAAGGGTCTATAATACAAATTGTGGGGGCTGTGCATTCTACAAAGACAAGAAAGTGCCAAATTTAAGTCAAGAGTTTTCAGTGGCCTCTCAAAATTTTTGTATATCTTAAAGCAAAACTAGGGTAATCTGGGTGGTTCAGTTGGTTAAGTGTCTACCTTCAGCTCAGGTCATGATCCTGGGGTTGTGGGATAGAGCCGTGAGGAGCTCCCTGCTTGGTGGGGAGCCTGCTTCTCCCTCTGTCCCTTCACCTGCTCTCTCTCTCTCTCATGAATAAATAAAATCTTTTAAAAAAATAAAGCAAAAGAAGTAGATTTTATACCAAGGTCAATACCTTACGTTATAGTCCGTTGCCTAAAATATTATTATTTTTCCTTCATAAGGTATTACTTTACTAACACATTGAATTAAATTATTTTCTTTCCTGCTCATTTAAAAAAGAAGAAGAAAGAAAACATTTATTCTTTTAGAGCAGTTTTAGGTTCACAGCAAAATTGAGAGGAAGGCACTGAAATTTCCCATAAATCTCCTGCCTCCACATACGCATTACCTCCCCCATTACCAGTATCCTCCACCAGAGCAGAACATTTGTTACAACTGGTGAACCTACGTTGTCACATCATTATCACCCAAAGTCCATGGTTTACATGAGGGTTTACCCTTGGTGTTGGATATCCTAAGAACTTGAAAAAGGTATACAGGCACGTAGCCGTCGCTATGGTATCAAACAGAGTGTTGTCCAAAAACTCCTCTATGCTTTGCCTGTTCATCACCCCCACTTTCCTGGCCCATTGTAATTTCTTAAGTCTAAAACTGAACTTAAACTCATTGTTTGAAATAGAATCTCAGAATATCATTTTTTCCCAAACTTGTAATTTCAAATAGCTAAAACTACATATCTGCAAGATATATATATATATGTGTGTGTGTGTGTGTGTGTGTGTGTGTGTATACACATATACACACACACACACAGTCTCTAAAATTTCTTTGTCCAATTTCAAAATTCTATGATTGGGGCAAATGTGGATTTAGTACAAATTAAATGTTTCTTCTAACCTTGAAAATTTGTTTAAAATTGTCTAAATGTAGAGGTAAAGTACATTTATCCAAAATAACAGTTTGAATTATTATTCACACTAACAGTTTGAATGTAAACTCCTAAAATAAATAGCTCATCCTGAATATGAAAGCTTTTAAAGCAAATTCAGAAAACTTGAGATTCCTTTAAAAAAATAATTTACTCTTAAGAAATTCAATGAAAACTATAAATTTTCTACTTGTAAAATGGGTCTGAAAATCTGTTTAGTCAGATAGGGACAAAAAAGTGTCATTAATATTAAGGATATACTTGGAATAATTTAGGGATGATGGAGATTTTTTCATGTATACATTAATTTTGAATAAATAATGAAATTTTAGCATCACATAATTTTTCTGGGTCCTGAGAGTTGTGTTTGTGTGTGTGTGTGTGTGTGCGTGTGTATGTGAGCTCAATATCTTGAGGGTGGTGGTGAAGGGATAGGGGATATTGTAGCTGGAATTGTCACGTATTTCTAAATACGTTTTACCTACCTAAAAATTGAATAAAGAGAACTATGTGTTCTCCATGGTTTCTTACAGTTCTAATAAGTCTACACAAAGTTTGTACCTCTTTTTTAAAAAATCAACTGCTGTGTATCTCCTATTCTCTCAAATTGGTTTATTATCTGATTCCTCACTCAGCCTAAACAAAGGAAAATATTTCCCTTTAGTGATGGCTAATAAAAGACTAGCTTCCATTCGGCTGCCTTCATGTGTCTCCTTTGCTTTTTATGTATTTTTATTCAGTCATTTTCTTCTCTCTGGAGGTGAACAAACCACTTGCCCTAGGCCTTGATAACTTTTAAAAGCAATCTGAGCTTAAAAATCAATTTAATGACATGTTCCTATAGCATTAAGCTCCATTGCTTGCCTACATTTGGCCAAGTTAAATGAGAAGGTGATCTGTTATAACACGTATAAAAATAAATCTACTTGCAGCAGTGAAAGCCCAGTGAAAGTCCAGAAGGCGCTGCTATCCATCTCAGGGCTAAACGTTTGTGTGTCACCTGACTCCACCATCCCTGAGAGATGAAGGCGGCTTGGGAGTCAGTGTTCACCAGCATTGCTGTTTTCTTCTACGTTCAGTGTGCAGTACGTTAGTGAACTACTTCATTAGAATGTATCTGGAATGGTTTAGAGACTTGATTTCACACCATAATGATCATCCTTTTCTCTTTCTAGAAGTTACATTTGGTGAAGGCAAAGGAAATCTGCGACTTGGGGGGGAATTCTGAACTGTTGAAACTGCCAGCACATCCCGGGCTCCGTTCATTTTGCAGTTTTGCCTTTAACATGTAGACTACTGAACAGAAGAGCTCAAGCGTGGGATAACTGAATTCCTGTTTTTTGAACATTATGACCCATGCATCACTAGTGCTTCATTGACTGTTTTTCTAAGAAGACAGACATGCTTGTCTCCCGTAAAAACAGTATTTGTGCTTAATTTTGACTCTGCTTTTACATTCCTTGCACCTGAAATAAATCTCACGATAGCAAATAAAATACTCTATTTTTTAAGAACGGTTTTTTTCCTTATGCAAGTGTCAGAATCAGCCTTATTATTTTTTATCTTGTTTTTAGTAATATCTATGATGTTTTGATTTTTAAAACTGTATTTTTTTCTTGAATACTTGTGGGAATAAACTTATTCTTTTCAAGGAATGCACACATCTAGTCCGAAGATGAAAGGAAGCTCTCCTACTTTGCTCCAGCAGAATCAGCTCTATTCTAGAACTTGTAATATTGTACAATCTCAGGTCCCACCCCAGACCTTCACTTTAACACATCCCCAGGTGATTCTTCTGCACATGAATATTTGAGAAGCACTGCTCTGACAATTCTTTTGAATACACACATAATAACTTTCTTGATGCCAAGCTTTTATTTTTATCTCCAAACCCTGGCCTGGGTGGTTTTTAGATTTTGTTTAAAGATGTGGCTTATCCTTTTGATACTATGCTAACTACATTCTATACCAAAAAAAAAAAAAAAAAAAAGTAAGGGCTTTTTTGGTTGTTGTTTCTAAAGAATACCTTGTATTTCTTTAAATAAAATATTTACTGAGAATCCTGCATAATGTCAAGACTGTGTATGTAGCAATCTTCCCATGGTAAAAATGACCTATGGTTGAGCTCAAATTCTCAAGTATATCTGCATTTGAAAAAAGAAAAAAAACAACAAGTGTGATTGTGGAGAATATGTGAAGTATCAAGGGCTAATTTTGTGAACAGCTGTATCCGTCTACCAAGGGTTCTCCATAATATTTCCTGTTTCATTTATAATAATTCAATTTATAAAGATTCAATTTATATACAAATGCAGAAGCACCTAAACAGCAGCAATTGTTTAGGGGTTATGACACCAAGAATGGTTCCGTAAATAGACTACCCAGGAACCTGATAGGTCCTCCTCCAAGGTCAGCTTCAAGCTTGAAGCATTTTTCCTCATAGATCATTAAATCTGAGGCACTTTCATCTTAGTTTTACTAAAAGAGATTTATAATAATTTTTAAATGGACATTATAGATATTTTTCTGGGAAGAAAATCCATAATATTTGAAGAAAAGTATAAACTAAATATATTTAATGTTGAGTTCTTGTAAAAAGAATGATTTCATATTCATGAAAGATTGAATGTTTATTCTTATATCTTTACCCTACAGTAGCAAACCAGAACTTCAATGAAACCTTGATGAAAACTTCCAGATTTTAATGGTGAATTACATAACTCACAGTATCCATAAATGAATAAATGAATGTTGAATTCACTTTTGGAAATTGAGAAATATATGGCTATTTAAAAATATTTTAAATTAAATCTATTTTTCTTCAAGTTACTAAATGACTCATTTAGTTGGTTTTATATTGGTAAGTATCATCATTTCAAAAGCAGAACAAATGATGACAAAGAACATTTTACCTTATTTTGTAGATTATATAAATATCATATATTAACTTTCTTCAATTTATTCAATTACTCTTAATATGAATCAAATGCAAGGATCACATAAATGTTCCTATATATAGTATAAAATTAAAATTTTAAATAATACTATTCATTGGAATTATGTAGGCTAAAATGATATAGAGATACACATGTATCTGTATTAAAGCCATTCACTTTCTCTACATTCACATCAGGATTAGCAATTATTCTTTTGATCCTAGTTTTCATATTATGAAAGAATTAGGAGGTATTTTAATATAAGTTTCTAGAAGGTTTATTTATAAAATTATACTTACAGAGATGTAATGACTGGAAACATCTACCAAAGGTATTTCTATGGTAACTTGAGGTTACCAAAATTAATGTAACTGACTCTCTGAACGGAAAAGGAGCTATCCCAGCAGCACTGGGGCCTCTTTGTGCTGAGATATAAATAGCCTATATCTGTGCCAACATCTCAGGAGGCTCCAGCTGTAAGTAACCTCACAGCTGGATGGCAGGTGGGCAAGGAGACTCTGTGAGATGCTACGCAGCAGTTGCCACACCTCTCTCTAACAGACCTAAAGAGCAGAGAAGGACATTTTCCGGTGTCACTCCCCCCGATTCCTCAGTCTTCCCTCAATAGCAAATTTACCTTAATATCCACACATCCTTATATCTTCCCCTCCAATACAAATGATGCCCTTCTTCCTGATGGAGTCCAGTGCACTCCATCCACCAACCCATAGTATCAAAGGCTCTCTTCCTATAAATATGCATTGTCTTGTATTTCTCATTCTAAAAATGCCTTTTCTTAACATAGCACCTCCTTCCAAAGTTACTACTCTGATGATCTACTAAAGGCAATAAAGACCATGAATGGTCAATTAATTTTCAGATTAATGATTATTTTAGTCTTTCCTACTCAGTCCTCCCTATTTTTCTTCATAAGCATTAGGCAGTATCAGTTTCTCCCCACTTAGGATGCTTTAGGTCTCCATCCCAATTCTCTTCCTCAGTATTCCTCTGTCTGCCTGTGAATGTTCTTTCCATGGCCCTCTTCCTTTCTCTTCTCATTTTAAAACTTTCCTTTGTGATCTCACCCTTTACAGAGTTTTAACTACCGTATTTAACTACCGACTGCCCTCAGAAGGAATTACTACTTCCACCATCCTGATTTCAGACTTCTAGCTTCCAGAACTGTGAGGCAGTAAATTTCAGTTGTTTGAAGGCACTCAATTGGCAGTATTTTGTTATGAGAGCCTTAAAACACCAATACACACCCACCCCCCTCTATTGGGAATTTGGAGAACTAAATGCAGCGTGAGCTTCTCAGCATGAGTAATAAAGGCCACTTGTAACCATTTCTTGCTTTACTCTTCACTTCCATTGATTATCACCTCCAGTTCATTTTTCCTACTTAATGTACCACGAGCACAATCCTGTGAATCCTTCCCTCAGCACCCCCTGCTTTCTCACCCTTCCACAGCTTGGCGTATACCCTTCACTTTGTAATACCCACTACTTCTTGCTTGAGAGGTAAATGACTTCTTGTTCTACAAAAGCCAGTTCAGATTTCATTTCTACTTTGATGACTTCCTTGACCCCTCTTCTGCAATTGCCCATCCATCTGTAGTTTCATTTACTGTCTTCTGTCTGTGCCTGTTATGAGACTGGGGTTTGGGAAGGTGTTTGTTTATCTCTGCATCCTTCACCTCTAACACAGGGGCTGGCCTAGAGCAGTTAGTGATTTTATCATTCACTTTAATTCAACAAACATTTGTGTACTTACATGTTTGAGCAATCTGATTTCAGGTCTAAGAAACAAGAATGAGGCAGTCTTCTGTATAAGGGTTTATTGTTTAATAATAGGTGAAGACCTATTATAATGTATAAACAAGTATGTAATACAGTGTGTAGTATTCAAGCAGTGGCAAGTAGAAAAACAGATTAATTCTAGATCAAAGCCAGTGTCCTTAATGAATAATACTAAAATTTATCGACTCAGAAAAAGTACTTGGCAATTTTAATTTGTTATTAGCTATTTTCTATGCAGGATTTTTTTTTAAATAATTGTGGGTCTTCATTAATAAAATAAACATATAGATTTAAGTGCTAACTTGTTCAATATAGACTGCTAACATCATAAATATTTTATCCAAAATCGATCCTGGTGGTGCCAAGTATCAGTCAGCCAGGTTGTGGTCTGAGTAATCAGCTGTTAGCTACAGAGTGCTCAGAAGCAATACTAAGAAGAGAAGAGCTTTTTACTTATTTCTTATTCTTTTTTTGTGTGTGTGAGAAGAGCTTTTTAAAGTTTTTAATTTTTTTCGATTTTTAAAGTAGCAACAATTCTCAAGAATTTCACCAAAGTTATTAGATTTTTCAAGCCATCCCCAGTATACGTGACTCATAAAGACTAGTAGACTTGAGAATAAGAAGATGCAAAGACTACAATTAAGGATATTTTGGATGCATCTTAGCCAGTTGTTCCAGATTCCAGAAATGTAGTTTCCTAGAGGCATGCTCAGTGTAGATCAACTCACTTGGCACTCACTGCAACTGCTGCTTCAACAGGAGCAATATATTTAGACCTGCATCATTCATATGAATAAGTTATTTTGTTTGAAAATTTCATCCTGGGAAAGAAAATGTATTTAAAGATCATTATTTGAAGGCGAGCAAGTTGGATGCAGAGTTGCAGGCAGTACATGGATTACAGATATAAACAGTGGGCCTTCACACATCGAAACAATCGTTGTATCTGAATAGTTTCTTATTCAAAGGTCACACACAGATCACTTACACAGTAACTCCATTTTAATTGCGGCTGCTGTTAACATATATCAATGCTGTTTAATCCTTCTTACATATTTCATGATCATAGATTCCTACAGGGCTTTTCCAATACTGCCTGTCAATCCTACTACTTGCCTCTTGTGGGTTCTCTTTTTCCACTCTTTTACAACCATTTCAAACCTTTCGTGTTCTACCCACTCCCCTAAGTATATAGCCCAGCCTCTTATTTCATAAAGAAAGATAACGCTATGCTCAGCTACCATCTACAAAATTGACTAACGTACTTGTGTCTCTATGGATTTGTCCTCTTCAATCTTTCTAAAAAAAAGAACTGTCTACCTTTCCAAACCTTGAAAATCTTGTGTCATTGATTACTAGTCTCTCTCCAGTGTATTAAGCCTTACTCTCTCTGTTAGAATCTTCCTTCCTTCCTCCCTCCCTCCCTTCCTTCCTCCCATCCATGCATGCATCCATCCATTGAAAATTCACTTGGGAGTATTATTTTAATTGTTGAAACAGTGTAGTAGCTGAGGGTCCCTGCCCTCAGGTAGCTGGCCACCCCATTGTGTCCACTGAAATATATCTACTAGATCTTTCCCATCAGCCTGTACCCATATTTTAGTCTCTCTTACTTAAAAATAAAGCAAACTCATACGAATTCTATATTTTCCTCTAGTTATATCTTATCTCTTTAATTCAAAGGTAAACTTTTACTAAGTTGTTAAATTCAGTAACTTCCTTTTTTCATTCCCCCACTGTGTTGTTTAATTTTAAGTGTCAACTTGACTGGGCTAAGGGACGTCCAGATTTGTAAAACATTATTTCTGGGTGTGTCTGTGAGGGGCATTTCCAGAAAAAAAAAAAAGCATTTGAATCTGTAGACTGAGTAAAGAAAATTGCCCTCACCAATGTGGGTGGGCCTCATCCAAGCCATCAAAGGCCTGAGTAAAATACAAAAGTGGAAGAGGGACAAATTTTTCTACCTGAGGTAGGACATTCATCTTTTCCTGCCCTTCTACTTTGGTGCTTCTGATTCTTAGGCCTTCAGACTCAGACCAGGACTTAGACCATTGGCTTTCATGGTTTTTAGGCCTTTAGGTTTGGACTGGAAATATACTACCAGCTTTCCTGGGTCTCCAGCTTGTAGACAGCAAACTGTGGGACTTCTCAGTGTCCATAATTACATAAGCCAATTCCTCAAAATAAATTTCTTTCTGTATCTCTCTCTATATATCCTATTGATTCTGTTTCTCTGGAGATCTCTAACATGCCCACTTATCCTTCAGTTCATTTCAACCTGATTTTTATCTTCAGGATGTGACCAAAAGTACTTTTGCTAGAAACAAACAGTCCCTGCTTTGCAAACATAAATAAACAAATAAAAATACTTATCTGTGTTTCTGGCAATGTTATATCAATTCTTTAATGCCTGTCTCTTCTTACCAATTCTTTGGTATTCCTAATTTCTCTCAAGTCTTCTTATCTTTTAAATTACATTCTCTCTGTTTATATTCCTACACCAATGACCTTTGTCAATAGCTTGAACCACTGACCTCAAGGTTCTTCTCTCAGAGCCAATCTTACAGGTCGAAATAAGTACCCGATACTTATACATGGATATCACACAGACACTTCAAACTTACTCATTCAATGTTTAATGCATCATCTTCCCTACCAGCTTTGGGTGTTTATAGAGTCTTTCTGTGTAACCATAAACATGACCTCAATCCATCCTTTTCCTTAATCCAGAAATCTGAGAATGACTTTTAAAATGCTCCTCACTTCACTTTCTGTATTGAATCAAGTATATCTAATCATTTTCTTATCTTCATTTTTTTTGTGTTATACAAGTTGAGCAAACTACTGTTATAATGTCAAGGGATTATGATATATTTAATCTTCCCTCATTAAGTGTGTTTGATTTTCTTCACTTTGTTCTCCACAAGGAACATACCAGACTGATAAGTCAGATGAAAATATCTGATAATATTAGTGTCATGATAAATACTCTTTGGAGTATTTGCTTCCGTTGCTTCCAAGTTCCTACATTGTCTGAACTCTTTTATTTGCTAAACTTCAGGGCCCATCATTCCTCTTCCTCCTTTATTATGCACCAATTACATTGGCCTTCCTATCCATAACTTTTCTCTCTACTGAGGACTTTCTTCTCCATTCTACCACTATTTATGTATCTATATAACCATACTCATTTTTAGTTCTCAGCTTTAGTCTTTAATTTATACAACATTAATGCTATGTGGAGGCATTTGTCTATCTTAAACCTCTAAACTAAGACAAGCCCTCCTGCGTATTCCAAAGCCATGCATCTTCATAGCACAGATTACATTTACAATCAACTAACAATATAAATTGTGTCATTTATCTTCTAGACTATAAATTATCTAGGAGCATGCATTCTCGCCCATTTTCTTATGAGTATATTTTTTTATCAGAGCAACATGTGAAATGCTTGGTACATTAAAAGTGTTCAAAATAAGTGTATAACAACTGAGCAGAAAATAAAATAACGTCATTAGAGAAATGTAGTAAAAACTTTATAATGAGATCTGAGTTGTTCCTAATGCTAGAGAAAAATATATTTACCTAAAATTTCTCACTGGATTGTGCAATGGTTATTTTTTTAATATAAAAGTGACTAGGGATGCCTGGGTGGTTCAGGCAGGTAAGTATCTGACTCTTGATCTCAGCTCAGGTCTTGATCTCGGGGTCATGAGCTTGGGCATGGAGCCCACTTTAGAAAAAAAAAAAGACTAAAGCATTCTAGAGATAGTTTTCCATTCCCCAGCGTCCGATTTATTGGCTCAATTCTTTACCATCAGAATACTTAAGATCAATTAAGGAAATCATCTAGATATAAAAATATCCTAGCAAGGTTTTATAGTATCTTACTGAATTATTTTTCATTTCCTAAACAATAGCAGGTAGCAGCTCTTCAGGTATTACTCACAGTGTCTACATTATTTAGGTTTTTTAATTTCCTACATGAAGAAGTCAGTATATTAGAAAATTTTGACATTCAATAGCAGTGACCCAAATTGAACTCAACTGCTATTATAGCTTTTCTATTTTTAGTCGTATTAAAAATATTTATGTCGGTCTAATAATTAAAAGTGCGTCTGGAGGTGTACAGCAGGAAATCCAGTGTACATTTCCAGGAGCTGTTCAGCAGCTCCTTCATGTCAGGGCCCTGGGTCTGTTGTCTCAGGTGCCACATTTCATAAAACTCCAACCAAGGCAAAAAGTAGCGAAAGTCAGACAGCACAAAAGCCCCTACCTTTTCCGTCCTCTCTCTTTTTATCAGGAAGACAGTATTTCTCAGAAGTGCTTATTGTATTTTCCTTTATTTCTCATTGAGGTAACTTGTTCATGCTGACAAAGTCTAGCTGCTAGAGGCTGGACAAGTGGAACTGAATTTAAGGCCTTTACAAACTCTATAGCAGGAGACAGGCAAATAGGCTGACAAAGGCTATTAAGGGGACATCCACAATTATCTTTCCCTGTATAAAACACATATTAATGTTTATAAATTTCAAAATATAAAAATCTGAATACGGAACATGTAAATTACCTATCCTCTCACAACCCAGGGATAAACATGGTAAATTAATACATATCTGCTTTGATTTCTGTTTCATCTTGTCTAAATTTATCTATTATTTTCTCATATTGTTCAATGATATTTATTGTAAAGACTATACTTCCATTTTACAGATATACAATTCAATTAACTATTATATAATTTATTATTTATTTTACTATTGCTTATTCAATTTTGTATTTTGTTTACTGATTTTACCAGAGATATAGAAATAACAAGAGATATGATTTAAAAGGATACATACTATTGAATCTTAATATTCCATAATGCTATATATGAATATGTATATTTATACTTTAATATAATGTACAATATTTTTAAGTGTGAAATGACTTTGTGTAAAGTAATATTCAAGATAAGTGCTTTTTTTGCTCATATTCTGTCACCATGGACCTAGAGAGTAGGGCTGTCACTATAGAGGGCTGAAAAATGGGAACATGGAGCCACAGACGATTATTTTCAGTCCCAGAAACCTAATGGGATTTGCCATGCTGAGTTTTGAACTTACTTGGGGTAAGTGACTTCTTTTTTCCTTCCACTGTTCTTTTCTAGAGTGGTCATGTCTATCCAATGCCTAGTCTACCATTATATTTTGGAAGCAGAAAGCTTGTTTCCAATTTCACAGGTCCACAGATTAGGAGAGGAATTTTTCCCCAGGTTGGATTATACTCAGAGTCTCACCTTATCTGGCATAGATGGTTTGGAAGATGAAATTTGGGACTTAGAGTTGATGCTGAAATGAATTAAGACTTTTGGGGATGTCATGATGTTGTGAAAGCATTTTGCATTGGGAAAGGCATGGATTTGAGGGGCAGAGGATAGGTGGCTTGAATTGTGCTCCCAAAAAGCTGTGTTCAAGTCCTAATTCCCAGTACCTGTATATTTAACCTTATTTGGGAATGAGGTCCTTGTAGATATAATCAAACTAATATGAGATCATACAGAATTAATTAGAGTTGGCCCCAATCCAGTGACTTATGTCTCTATAAGAAAAAGGGGAGGGAGATATGAACATAGAGACATATACACCCACAGAAAAGACAGCCATGTGGCAGTGGAGGACAAGATTGGAACAGTGCAAACCAAGAGATGTCCAAGATTGCCAATGACCAAGAGAAACTAGAAAAAGCAAGGAAACATTCTTCCCTAGAGCTTTCAGAGAGAGCATGGCCCTGCCAACACTTTTATTTCAGACTTCTAACCTCCAAAACTGTGAGAGAATAAACTCCTATTGTCTCAAGTCCCCCAGTTTGGGGTAGTTTGTCATGGTGGCCCTAGGAAAGTAATACAGATTTGGGTAATTCATTTGAATTTAGTTTTGAACAAATATATCATAAAAAAAAAGTCACCTTAAAAAAACATATAAAAATTTAAAGCAACCCTCAGGATAACTTTCTAAATTTGGAACACTTGAACTTGTAACTTTTTATGTGTTTATAACTTGTCACATTTGTTTAGAGAGAAAATTCAGAAAATTAAGGGTTTCTTTCTTAATGTCAAATCATGTATGAGCTCTTTGATAGAACTCATTGATATGGTTGTTGGTGTTTGTGTTATTAGGACTATTAGTTGCATTGTAGGTGTTAAATAGAGTGGCATTATGGAGGGTTGAAACAATTAGGAGGGAAAAGATTGATATAAATTGAATAGCCAGGGAGGATTTTTTATAGACTTGAGACGGAGGATTAAAAAAGTAGAAGAGAGGGGGGAATAAATATGGCAGGGAAAATATCATGTTTTACTTATCAGAAACTGTATGAACAAAGATGAATGGACTGGGCATTTTATCTTATGTTGGTGGGCATTAAAGAAATCAACCCAATATAGTTAATTTTCTGTACTATTCAATTTAATGTTAATTACCAATTCAGATGGTTCAGGTTCCCAATTATGTTTTTTGTTCTAGTTAATTGGAATTCACTATTAATTATAAAGGGGACTAGAAAAATTGTTTAATTTTAGTTCTTTGCCTATATTTAATTATTTTTCTAGGTACATAATTATTTATACTTAATATGGATAAAATGCTTCAAAATGTAAAAAAAAAAAACAATCCAAATGAATATATGCATTGTAATAATTAATCTTCTATACTGTATTTAAAATTTCTTTTTATAAATATATATAATTATGTCAAATGTTGGCCTCATATTGAATTTTCTTATATAATCTCACCCTTTTCTATAAAAAATGTATGTCAAAAGTACAGGGTGAAATAAATTTGGCAGGTCTATTCCCACATACTGTTACGTATAAAAATCATATTTTAGAAAGGTAGATGATATCCTCAGGGAGCAAAATCTCAAAGTTTCTTGCAAAAGTTACTGAAGGAGGTTTGAATGGTGGTTAAGTAAGTACTTTTCAACTTACCTTTGTGAGCAGTTGTCAGTGACCCTTCTGTGTTTCTTAATAACCTTTAAAAACGTTGCAAATGACAACACTATGAGGTTGTTATAGACTTTATATTTGGTGAATATTGGAGTAGAAAGATGGAATCATATATTTCCTTCTCAGAATTTTTCAGAATGAAAGGCTATTTGAAGGAGACAAATACATGATTAAAAGTTTTCTGATTTACACATGGTATTAACTATTTGAATAGATAATTAAATTACTACAAAATAGCAAGTGACTGGATAAGATACGATTTGATAGAGAAAATATACCCACAGTGCACATAATGTATTTTTCCTCTATATACAACAATTTATGAAAGTTAAATTATCGAAGTTTAATATCTTAGTTGTCACATATATTTGTTAGTAGAATAGCACTTCAGTAATTTGAAATTGAACATACTATTGTTCTTTTAAAGTTTGTATAATTAATAATTAGAAAGCAGTAACATTTATAGCATTTTAAATCTTTAACTGGAATGAATGATAGTGAAATTTAATTAATCTCTTTAATTATAGGAGCCATTAGTTGTGCCTCTTTAAAGCAAATGAATTAAACCTCCCACATATAAACAATGTAAAACTAAAATATCCAGAAATTTTGGTTTTAAAATCTCTTTGATACAGAAATTATGAAAGGATTCGATAACCAGAACCTATCAAAAAGCCAAGCTATAATTGGTTTTGCTTTTTCTTTACATGCTTTATCTAAACATCATATTTTAAATCATTCAATAGAAATTGAATTTCTACAGAATGAATTCCAAACAAGATATATCCTAGCATCCCTCCCTTTGAAGATTCATGTATTGTTAATTTTTAAACTTTATGTTTTCCTGATGCCTCAACATCCCCACAAATAGGCTGTGACTAGTTTGCCCAAATGACTAAGTGTGCCAATGCAATATGGCTGGTTCCTGCCCCCAGTTCCCTTTCTCGCCCTCCCCAGTTTGTGACCTGTGGCATTCAGATGCACTAGTGAAGTCCATTGTGCCTTTTGCTCATGTCCTCCACCCTGATCCTCCACAAAGATACTTGCCCACTGGCCTTCACTCTCTCAACACTCCCCCTGCTTGGCTGAACCCAACCCTGAGGTGCTTCTCCCACATGGTTCCTTACATTATGTGCCAGCCCTACTTCCCTCTTCTAGGACCTGTTAATATGAAAAAAAAAATTTGCACTGTGG
This sequence comes from Ailuropoda melanoleuca, assembly GCF_002007445.2. Lineage (NCBI taxonomy): Eukaryota > Metazoa > Chordata > Mammalia > Carnivora > Ursidae > Ailuropoda > Ailuropoda melanoleuca. The sequence continues at coordinate 27,977,353 of NC_048218.1, forward strand.
TGTTGCTCTGCATTGGCACCAGATTGATCATCAAAAAATTTTTTAAACCTCCATTTTTAAGTAATAGAATTATTTCTTATAATACAATACACCTAAATGATTTGATATGAATCTTGGGTGAATAGGACATTTGCCATGGCAAATAGGAAAATAAATAGCATCTTTTATGCCTCTTTACAATTATATTTACTTCCTTACCATTATGTTCTAGGAGTAACTTAAAGAAGTATCTCAAATGTATTTGCCAATTAATAAATAAATGGCTAATAAATAAATGCATGTATTGGGCAGTTTCTAAATAAACGAGTAACCATTGAGCATCTTTTTCATGTTAGCATGGTTCTGGGGTACAATAATCAATGAAAGAGATAAGGTTACTGATGTATGACCAAGCCTGGTTATCACCCAGATACAGAAAGAGACAGAAATAGGAAAATAGGTAATGTGGATGGAGGAATGAATGTGAAGAAAAGGGATGAGATTAGAGAGGTAAGTAGGGCTAAATTTAGGTATTTCCAGTCTGGTGCTAGGGACAGGTTATAGATGTTCTGAGTGATCCCTCCCCCAAATCTTGGGGATGAAATAAGATTAAAGGCATACCTAGTATGCATCCTGTCAGCCCTGTGTAGCCTGTGGGGAACTGGGCCAGCTGGAGACTTGGAGTCTGGTTTCCTTTGATCTCAAGGACTCCCCATTTTACTCTAGGATGTCATATAAATATTATCATTTTCTCGGTGTACTGTGACAAAAAGATCTGAGAGGCATCAAATAGACTTTTTGACCAATTTAAGGAGTCTGGATATTATTCTCACTGTAGTATAAAGCCAAAGAAAGGTTGCAACCAATGGAATAAAATAATCTGATTGATGTTTTCAAAAGATCTCACTTTCTGCTTTTAGAGAAGAGTTTAAAAAAAAAAAGAAAGAAAGAAAGAAAAAGGAAGCAGGGAGACCAATTAGAAACCTTTTGAAGTAGTCTATTCCAGGTTTTCTCAAAATGTGGTCTGAGATCCAGTAGCATCAGCATCACTGAGAACTTGTTAGAAATGAAATTTTTCAGCCCCATCTCCTCCCACAAATTTACATTACTCTATGGCTTAGCAAGACCTCCAGGTAATTCTCATGCTCACTAAATTTTGAACACTGTTCTAATCTAGGAATGATGGCTTGGGTGAAATGGTATCTATAGGGATGGACAGAATTAAATAGATTTTGTGGCTTTTTTGAAGTGGGGTCAGCAATTAATACTGCAATGTCAAAATATCAACCATAACAATGTTCTGATTTCAATGGATACTATTAAATAATTTTTAACAGAAAAAATCAAAATTTCCTGACATGACTTCACATAATATACATGTTTATATATGTACATATAGTATTTATAGAATATATACAAGATATATCTAATGTGTATTCATAGGTGTGTACACACACACCACCACAATTTTTTTTTTTTTTAAGAGAAGTCATCTTAGATTAATCTATTTGGGTATATGCCCAAACCAAGCACTTATTCAGCAGCAAGGATTCTGTTGTATAGAGATGACGGATATTGAGGCCAACACCGAAATTCTCTTGAGTGGTCACATCTACTATGCTTGTAAATACATGATTTGTGGTTTCATTTGAGTACTGATGGGAATGTGCTAACTGTTTCAGAGGAACTTCTTGGAAGGTCTCCACCTGATCAGAATACAAATTAAGTTATTTGTCATAACAAAACTTGAACTTTAATGCTTACCTATAGTACCTTATTTACAAACAGTTATGTAAAGTGCAAGTGTCTAGTGAGCTGAGCTTCAAATTAGGGACTACCTGTCTTTTATGTAAGGTGGCAAATGAATGGACTAGATAGTAAATGCTGCATAAGCTTAAGAAAGTGAGGTAACAGTCTGGTTGCAGATGGGCAGAGAAGGCATTCTGATTAGAAGAGCTATGAACAGGGCTTTGAAGGAATAGGGAGTGAATAGGCTGACAGAAGGCATGGTTCATGAAATACAGCAGTTGAAAGGTAGGAAGGTGAGTATGATCATAGTGTGATCGTTTAGAGCACACCGACTGTTCTAGACTACACCACCATGTTTCCGTAGGGGAGTGATAGGGACAAGATGGGGCCATCAGTCTGGAAATACAGTTTCAAAGAGTGTGCTAGGTTAAGGAGATATCCTGGGAAGCTTGTAAGATTGCTTCAGTGGGTATTTCCATGATAAAACTATTACATTGAATATATCATTTGACAGTGACATTCAGGATTGATTGAAATAGAGAGAAATACTGGAGAGTGTTTATGAAGATGCCCAGGATAATCCAGGTGTGTTATGATTGCAGTGAAATGGAAAAGAGGGTAGATGCAGGTTGGTTGCAGTTTAGCAGAAGGAGTCTCACTTTGGGAAACAGTAAACTCCTTGAGGGCAGGGGAGAGGTCTTGCCCCTTTTTTTTTATATACCTCACCTAAACCAGCTTTATTTACATACATACAAAGTGTTAATAATTAATCAATATACCAAATTTTAGTTATGAAATTATCAAAAATTACTTGTATAATCATAAGCATTGGTATTTCTGGATCACATTGATGAAGCCTACATAATTTTTATATGCCATGACTTAGATGACAAAGATATTTCCTCTTTATAAGAAAAGCTATTTTATTTATTTATTATTTAAAGATTTTATTTATCTGAGAGAGAGAGCATAAGCTGGGGATTGGGTAGGGGGAGAGGGAGAAGCAGACCCCCTGCTGAGCAGGGAGCCTGATTCCCTTTATGGGCTCAAACTCTTAATTTGGAAAATTTTTTTTTGCTTTAAATTCATGCCCAGTTACATTACTAAGTGAACCGAATAGTCCATTTAACACCTTACCCTTCAAATCCCAGAAGAAGATGAAAAATATGCTTCTGCACAAAACGTTCAAATGTATTCCTGAAACAAATGGTGTATGATAAAAAAGCTCATTTGCAGATTGTTGCTAATTGTGTCTCTTACATATACTTTTGCTTCGTTCAGTGTGAATTACAGTGGTAAAAAAATGATTATATGTTTCAGAGAAGAAAAAATTTACTGCCTGCATGCTATAAAATTTAATGGCCTTTCCTTTTATAATGTTTTATCATTGCCTCCAATGGATTAGGACAACTTTCATGGTGGAATTGTGAATAATTAAATGTTCACATATGAAGCAAAGTGGGAAGATATTAGAATCCTATTTAGAGGATACTACAACTGTCAGATATTATAAAGTATGTTGAGTAGAGAGCAAAAAAAATTCTGATTACCTCTCTGAAATATTATCATAGTAGTCACTGATTTTTTTTTTCTTTTCTCAATGTCTCTGAAGAGTTTGAGATATTACTTTTTCTTCCTTTATTGGGTGCTTAGAAAATGGATCTCGGTTAACATAATTTCTTATTGCCAAATATAGTGATTATTTTATGAAAATGCTTTCTAAAATTGTTCTTCAATACCCATGTTTCAGCCAGTTGCATTATAAATGCTAGGGACTACATGTTTGTGTCCCCTCCAAAATTCTTATGTTGAAACTCTACCCTCCAATTAGATGGTATTGGGAGGAGGGCCTTATGGGAAGTAATTAGGTCATGAAAGTGGAGCTCCCAAAATGGCAATAGTGTCTTTACGAAGAAAGGAAGAGTACTAAATCCCTCTCTCTCCCATCTGAAGATAGAAGGAGAAGATGACTATCTGTAAACCAGGAACAGGACCTTCATCGAAAACTTGACAGTGCTGACACCCTGAGCTTAGATTTCCCAGCCTCCAGAATGTGAGAAATAAATTTCTTTCATTAGAGCAGCCTGCATTATGACAAGGGGCCTGGGCACACTGTTGAGGAGCTGTGTGTTGGCTGCTAAAAGCTCACAGCTTCCCCTTTCTTCAGATACTTGCCTTTGGCCAAATGAGAGCCTGAGAGCTGCACTGGGAGGCTTGCAGCTCTCCCCAATCCCCTGGAGGGGAGCAAGCTCAGCCATACATTTCTAGTATAAGATGCAAAGTTCTGGCCTCCTCCCTCAGTGTAGGATGCATTTCGTGATACAGCTTAGCCACCAGAACGTCCTGGTGGAATCACGCAGAAGTGTCTCCAGCTGAAGGCCGTGGTTTGGGTAGCTTCTATTCCTCTGCCCCACCTCTCCTGTGTCCTTCACACCCCTTCTCTTGAGAGCACTTTTCCTAAACAAGAATTCCTATCTCAGCCTCTGCTCCTATGGAACCTAACCTAAGACATCGTATATTTATACACGGAGTTAAGTTGGTGCCTGAGAGGACTCTCCTGTTTCTAGGCCTGTACTGGCTCTTTAAGTCTGCAAACGCAGCTGACCCCTAAAACACCTCACAAACAAAAGGCAATCCCTGAGGGTTTCTCATTCCTTTAATTTCCAATTTGTTCCTGAGTCACTTGCTCAACCTCTTTCACGCGGACCTCTGGTGCCAGACTGCCAAGTTGTCTTCTGTATGCTTTCTGGCTCCTTTAGCCCATTACATTGTCCTTCTGCTACACTGAACTCTGCAGCTCTAGCTGCTTCAGCACTGCCAGGCCCTGTGTTTTCCTTAGCATTCTGCTGAGGGTGCACCTGCCCCTCAACCCTGCCTTCATTTTCTGGGGAATGTAGGGTGGGGAAGGAGGGGAAGGAGGTCAGGTATTGTTTCATTCTGTTTGATAAAGTGTAAGGAAAAAAAAAGATAAGGGGATAGATCTTTCAGGATCATCTTCAGGATAGGCACAAAATAATGTCAATGAGCCAAAGAGAAAATACAGTGGTACCCCTAGACTGGGAAGCAGCAGAGATCCCTCTGAGAATTTGTCACGGAAACCCCCACACATGGAACATTAAGCCAAGGATCAAGGAAGATAAAAACTGCAGGAGCTCAGGAAACAGTGAAAACCACAGTCATCAGCAGAAGGCTGCAGTTCCAGGCAGGATGCTTTGTAGGTGAGAAGACTGGTGTTTACTATTCCCACTGCTGTTTATCTCCCTATAGCCAAATTATTAAGATTTTTTTTATTATTACTTGGGGAAATTTATTTAGAGAACAGAGTAGTATCATCTTTTCCAGTTAAATAGATTAAAAGCTCTTAAAATTAGTAACTGAATAAAATGAAATAGGGAGGGACCAACATTTTGTGTGTCTCTCCATATTTGTATCTGTCCATATCTTGTCTATTAGCAAGCTAGACAACAAGATAAGATTTTTTTTTTGCCTTTTTTTTTTTTAAATTGTGAGAAAGGAGCTTGGGCTAGGGGTTTGGGGAGGAGTCCAATTCTATTATCAGGTTATAACAATAACAGTAAATAGTAGCTGATAATTATGATATATCTATTCTGCCAGACATTCTGTTTACCATTTTACATATCATATCTTATTGAATCCATATAACAAGCCAATGAAATGAGCGTTATCATATTGTATATTTAGGAACAAGACAACCGAAGCACAGAGAGATTAAGTTTACATAGCTCTGAAGAGGTAAAGCCAGGGATGGAATTTGAGAGACTGATCAGAAGATGTAGCAAACACTAGCTAGCTGTCCTGAGCATCATGTCTTTATTTCTCTCCATAAGAGAAATTTTACTTGAAGTATGAGTGGTCGTGTTACTAGGATCTGGCTTATGGGAAGGACTGTGTACAGCTTTTGAGTTGTGGGATGTAAGGGAGGGAACATACACTTTTCATGTTTTCAACCCACAGAATTGCCTGGAATGTGGATAGGATAATTGAGCTGAACTACTTGGCTTGGACCCTAAGGCAGAAACAGCATATGAGGATGGCAGGGGAGTGAAATAAACGAAGCCCAGTTCCCTGCAAGTTGTGGAGCTCTGTTACCAGCCTTGGACTCTCCAGACTCAGAGATGAAAGAAACACAAACTTATATTTCACTTGAGTCATGTTCTTTTGGGATTCTTGTTTAAGCAGCCTAACTTATATAGTATTCATTAATTCAGAGAAGCCCCATAATATATTGGAAGACGCAATGGACAGGGCATCAGGAGACCAGAAAGCTGGAAAATTATACTGAGGCATGAATTATGATTGTAGACAAATTATGGAATTATGGGTAAAATGAGTGAGTTAGAATACACCTAACATAATAGCCCTTCTCATTGCAAAATACTGTAAAAACAATTTAAAGAGATTAATAAAAACACACAATATCACCTAATCAGTTTGGGAGACGTTAATGAATTACTTGACTTTTATATTTAGATAAGTATGAGATTCATATCTTTAAAAAATTGCTTAAACAAAATTGATTCTGTTTCTACAAACTTGATTTATGAGTAGTTTCACATTTCTCTGCATAATCACCAATGAATTAAACATACTATATAAATATTACCACTCACAAGATAAAACATCTTCTTGAAAGCTCTTAATTTTAAATTTGCCTTTGTAAAAATGGAAAAACAATGTGTTACTGGAATATTTTTAATATGTATCTGTCACGTCTATTGCTTATATTCTAAGCATTACATAATATTTTTTATATTGAAAAATATCAACATTGACGTAAGTATTTTTAAGGTTTCAAATATGTTGATTGAGTGTGAAAGCCCACCAGAGGGTAAACCCCATAAGGGCAGGGCCTAGCACTGTAATAGGTGATTAACATCAACTGTGGGTGAAATCTGCCCACAGTGAAAGCTTTTGGGAAGATGATCTTAAACTATAATACAGCAGTCCCCGACTTGCGATGGTTCGGTTTATGATTTTTTGACTTTCAGTGGTTGGAAAGAGATGCCCATTCAGTAGACACTGTGCTTGGAAGTTGGATTTTGCTCTTTTCCCAGGCTAGTAACATGTGGTAAGATCATCTTTTGTGATGCTGGGCAGCGATATGAGCCCCAGCTCCCAGGCAGCCATGTGAACACAAGCATAAACAACCAAAACATTTATAACCATTCTGGTTTTCAATTTTGGTACACTATTCAATAAATTACATGAGATATTCAATAATTTTATAATTCAATAATTATAAAATGGGCTTTGTGTTAGATTATTTTGCTCAACTATAGGCTAACGTAAGTGTTCTGAGCATGTTTTCAGGTGGGCTAGGATAAACTATGATGTTCTGTAGCTTAGGTGAAATAGATGCATTTCGACTTAAATATTTCCAACTTATAGTGGGTTTGTTTTGACATAACCCTATCACAAATCAAGGCTGATCTTATTCATCTCTAAAAAAGAGTTTCCATTTAGTCATACAAAAAATTCATTAAAAACATTTTATCCTGGCCTTTTTTTTTTTTTTTTGGTGTTGGTTTTTATTTCCTATAATAACTGTTAATCTTAGTACTGAATTCTCATCTTCTTGCATCATTTTGGATTTAAAATGTTTATCCTCAAAGAGTTCAGGAATTCATGCTAAGTCCCACATCTACTGTCCAATTTATCAAATTTTTTAAATTACTTTCTTCAGGGGCGCCTGGGTGGCTCAGTCAGTTAAGCGTCTGCCTTCGGCTATGGTCATGATCCTGGGATTGAGCCCTATCTGCCTCCCTGCTCAGTGGGGAGTCTGCTTCTCCCTCTCCTCACACCCTGCTGGTGCTTTCTCTCCTGTTCTCTCTCTCAAATAAATAAATAAATAAATAAATAAATAAATAAATAAATAACTCTCTTCAGCCATCTCTCAGAGTAAGAAGTTCAAGTATTTTTTCTTTTTTTGCTCTTCTGACAAATGCTTGCTCCTTAGGGCACATAGTTCAGGTATGCTTCAAGAGTCTGCTACTACTGTTGGCCCATTTCCATCTGATCAGCCATGCTAACTTGTTAAATTCTGAAGAGTTTTTAATACCCATATTAAGTAAAGGGAGGGACTTAATTGTATGAAAGATACATGTAAATTTTTTATTTCTCATGTGTGTTGTGTATTACGTAATTATATGTCAGCAACATGACAGACAAAAAACAAAAGCAAAAAACAAATTGTTTTTTTTTTTAAAGATTTTATTTATTTATTTGACAGAGACAGAAACAGCCATCGAGAGAGGGAACACAAGCAAGGGGAGTGGGAGAGGGAGAAGCAGGCTCCCAGCAGAGGAACCTGACGTGGGGCTCGATCCCCAAACGCTGGGATCACGCCCTGAGCCAGAGGCAGACGCTTAACGGCTGTGCCACTCAGACGCCCCTAGCTTCTGTATTTTTAATCATGCAAGTCACAGGACTTCTGAATTCACTTACTGTATCAGTAATTCATTATTTTGGGTTTTGTTTTACACAGGAAAGTTTATTTTGTGCTGCATGAAAAATGCTACCAAAGAGATTAATTCCGGAGGACTCCCAAAAGTTGTGCGCAATGGAACTCTAAGTGTTTGAGTCTGGGACAGGGGGCGTATTATTATTACTTTTTTAAATAAGATTTTATTTATTTATTTGACAGAGATAGAGACAGCCAGCGAGAGAGGGAACACAAGCAGGGGGAGAGGGAGAGGAAGAAGCAGGCTCACAGCGGAGGCCTGATGTGGGGCTCGATCCCATGACGCCGGGATCACGCCCTGAGCCGAAGGCAGATGCTTAACTGCTGTGCCACCCAGGCGCCCCGCAAAAAACAAATTCTAATACATGTATGTGTATTTCATTAGTGGAGAAGTTTTTTTCCAAATCAGAAAAAAAAAATGTTTTTAAATGTTCAGGGAATGATCAGGTTGACCCCTACTTCCTGCATATCAGCTCACAAGAGTAACTCTTTCAACAGCTGTGAAGTAGTAAATGAAATATTGACTAAGTTACTTGTCATTTAATTTGCAATGATTTCAGTGCTTTTCAAGTACTAGGCAAGGCACAAGGTATAATTCAATTGTATCCTTTCTTGTAATTTGAAGACGCAACACAACAAGTCACAAGTTAACTGGACCACAGGAAGGTTAATGCAGGTTATGAAAACTAATTAGTAAATAAATATCATGGCATGGCTGATTAGTTATTCAGCATTTTCCTGCTTACGTTTTTTCCCCTACATTTTACTTAAAATTCAGTAGCATGGACGGGACTGGAGGAGATATGCTAAGTGAAATAAGTCAAGGAGAGAAAGACAATTATCATATGGTTTCACTCATTTATGGAATATAAGAAATAAGAAGATCGGTAGGAGAAGGAAGGGAAGAATGAAGGGGGGGGTAAACAGAAGGAGGAATGAACCATGAGAGACTGTGAACTCTGGGAAACAAACTGAGGGCTTCAGAGGAGAGAGGGGTGGGGGATTGGGATAGGCCAGTGATGGGTATTAAGGAGGGCACAAACTGCATGGTGCACTGGGTGTTATACGCAAATAATGAATCATGGAACATTGCATCAAAAACTGGGGATGGACTGTATGGTGACTAATATAAGAAAATAAAAATTATTTTTAAAAATGCAGTAGTAAATGTTTCACAAGTTTTCATTCCATTTTGGTGTATAGTTCTTGCATGGACACTTTGTAATCATTACTGAATTTTTGCACTTTACCACCAGAGTCATGTCTAAAGAGTGGTCTATTTTAGAATTATTTCCTGGAAGCTTTGACAAATTCCAGTTTTATTCTCTGCTGTGCATATTATTTTCCCACCCAATTAAGAAAGGTTCATTTTGAGAAAAAAAATTGGGAATGCTAAACTCTAGACTAAAGCATCCATTTCTTTAATCAGTCTTAATTAACTGCCACGTAAAAGTTTTAATGGCCCCTATATTAACTTTATTTCTTTTTACAAAGCCAAACTATATAACTTTATTAGAGTTGAACTGACTTCTCAGCCAAATCCTTATTTTCATTTTATTTCAATTTGAACTTTTTGAATTAGGAAGACAGGATGAGAATAGCAGCCCTGGAAATTCTTACTATTCCATTTTAGATATAAATCACTGGGCCTGGAACATGACTTTGATGCTCAAGGGTTGACTAGAGACTAGGTGAAAGGAAATGATTTTATATCATCAGAGAGAGATGATCAGATACACCAAATTCCAGTTTCTGATGGGCTATCATATCAGATATATATATATATATATATATGTAATAATATTTCTATATATGTCTGTGTATCCATCCTCTCAGTTACTCAAGACAACCAAGAATCATTCTTTACTCTTCTTTCTTCTGAATGTACATGTCCCCTCTATTGCCACATCATATTGTTTTTAACAATAAAATCTATTGGGAGTGAGTGCTTCCATTTTACTCTGTCTCATGGCCATTGCTGTAATCAAAACCACCATGTCATCTTCCAGAACAATTCTAGTAGCCTCTTAATTGATCTCCCCACATACCTTCTTCACTTTCTAAAATTCATTCTCCAGTAACTAGACTTTGCTTTTGAAAATGTAAATCAGATCATATTAACCTGTTAAATATCACCAGAGTTTTACCATTATTTTAGGAATAGAATCCAAATTTCCTACCATTCCAGTCTGTCTCCCACAACTGTGCAACTGTCCTATCTATGTTCTATGCCTAGATGTACCTAGGCTTTCTTTTGTTTCCTTAAATATAGTAGAGGGTTTTTTGTTGTTGTTGTTGTTTGATTTTAAATCTCAAAACCTCTACTCATGCTACTTCATTTACTGTAATGCTCTTTCCTCTAGCCTTGATGTGACTGACTCTTAATTATTCTTCAAATCTTATCTTAAGTTTTATTTCCTTAGAGAATTCTTCCCAGACTCCCACAATCTAATGATCTTCCAATCATCATTTTTCCTATTTTTTTTTTCTTGATTGGTTGATACATTTGTGTCATCATGGGTCTATTTATTTCCTTTCAGAAAGCTTATCTTTCAACCAACTTCTTTTTTTTTATTTTATTATATTATGTTAATCACCATACAGTAAATCCCCAGATTCCGATGTAAAGTTTGATGCTTCATTAGTTGCGTATAACACCCAGTGGCACCATGCAATACGTGCCCTCCTTACTACCCATCACCAGTCTATCCCATTCCCCCACCCCCTCCCCTCTGAAGTCTTCAGTTTGTTTCTCATAGTCCATAGTCTCTCATGTTTCATTCCCCCTTCTGATTACCCCCCTTTTCTTTATCCCTTTCTTCCCCTACCGATCATCCTAGTTCTTATGTTCCATAGATGAGAGAAATCATATGATAATTGTCTTTCTCTGCTTGACTTATTTCACTTAGCATTATCTCCTCCAGTGCCGTCCATGTTGCAGCAAATGTTGAGAATTCGTTCTTTCTGATAGCTGAGTAATATTCCATTGTATATATGGACCACAGCTTCTTAATCCAGTCATCTGTTGAAGGGCATCTCGGCTCCTTCCATGATTTGGCTATTGTGGACAATGCAGCTATGAACATTGGGGTGCATATGGCCCTTCTCTTTACTACGTCTGTATCTTTGGGGTAAACACCCAGTAGTGCAATGGCTGGGTCATAGGGTAGTTCAATTTTTAACTTTTTAAGGGACCTCCACACTGTTTTCCAGAGTGGCTGTACCAACTTGCATTCCCACCAACAATGTAGGAGGGATCCCCTTTCTCCACATCCTCTCCAACAATTGTTGTTTTGCCTTGTCTATCTTTGCCATTCTAACTGGCGTAAGGTGGTATCTCAGTGTGGTTTTGATTTGAATTTCCCTGATGGACTTCTTAGATCCATTGAAGGCATGGACCACATGTATGTAGTTCACCCAGGGACAAGTACATATCTGTTCAATTTTCTAAATGTCAATTTTGAAAATGATGGATTTTCTAAACCATAAATATATATTTTTGAGGTAAAAATAATCTTAAGTGGGTGTAAATACCGGAAATTCTTTGAAATAATAGTTGATTTACATGTGCTCCTCTTTGATCACATTCCTTATTTTGTAAGTAATTAATAAGTATGCTTAAGTTCTGCTGAAGTTTGCAAAATATTACCAGACTCCGTTTAATAAAACAAAGCTAAATATATTAGAACTTATGGAAGTTACAAAGAACACCATCGTGATTGAGCAGTGCCTTTAGAAGCAGGAAGTCAAAATTGCTATTTACACAGTTTGGGAGTCTGGATTTAGTGATTTTAAGGTGAATTTTTCAAGGCAGGCAACTAATTGGGAATAGAAAGTTTATGATAGAATAGTGTAGTATTGGTGGGCGAAGAAAAGCAAACATTTTAAAGAGAGAATTTTAATAGTTAAATTGTTTGTGATAACGGAACTGTTTACCCAGGTGAGCAAAATGCTATCTTTGATAAATCTGCAGGAATTGCCTAAAGCAAAGAATAAAGTTATTTTACAATCTTACCTTGCACAGGCAAAACTTTCCTGATGCAAGTAACGAAGTCATGTTGACTCAGGTGGTTCCAATTACTAGTGTTATTAGCTAGGTCATGTTTGATGCAGGTGGTCACAGTTCTGTAGAACAATGCTACTACACTACAGAAAACTATTTTACTATATCTTCTGTAAGAGAGACAAAAAAGAAACAACAGTTCCAGAATGTATTTAACTAACAGAAAAGTAGAATGAGAGAGAGAGGGTGGTTGATAAAATTGGCTCTCCAATCTAGACCACTGTTTCTCAAAGGATGATTTAAAGAATATTGGTTTTAAAGGAAGCTTCTAGATATTATGAAAGTCTGTGTTCAAATACATTGGAAGACAATGAGTTAATAGATGGGTACTGCCCTCCCTATCAAGGCATTTCAGAGCCCTTACTAGGTCAAGGTCATTGTAAGTTTCTAACAGTGGGAAGAAATAAAGAACATTTGCCATATTTATTTTACCAAGGTATTAGTATATTATGGAGGGTCTCTTGGGACCAATGAATAATGGAACTTACTTTATGAAATGCTTATAGAAGTCTATAACATTAAGAAATTATGTAATTACACTTGTTTTTCCCTTCAAAAACATGTATGGATAAAAATCTATAACCAGGAACATTTGAAATTGCATATCAGGACATAAATAATATTTTATAAAGATTACTTGACGATCTTTTGGGGACAAATAGAATACCTCATTTTGAATGGTTTTCCCATTTTGTACCTTTATTGTATTCTGAAATAAGGTTTGTATAAACTTGATTCTTTTTCATTATAGAATGAAAATCATATGATATGAATGAAATTTTCAAATACATCATATTTTCAGGGTCATTTCAGTGCATAAGGAGTTAATAAGTAGTTTTGCACATAAAAGCAGTTGAGTTTACATTTCATCATGACATTAACCATAGAACCAGTCTGACATATTCTGACTGCCTTTTCTAAGGAGTCTGGCCTTGGGCAAGTTAACATATGGATACTTCAGATTCCTTGTGGGCACAATGAATGATGTAGGGATGCTCTGAGAATAAAATGAGGTAACAAATCTGGTAGAGTGCTTGAAACAATGCTTTGTAAATTGCCAGTGCAAAACAAATGCTAACTGGTATTATTAAAAACATAGATAAGTTTTAAAAGTTTACTTTTTAATGTCTTCTCATTTTCTCCAATGAATTTCGATATTCATTATTTAAAAATATTCCATGAGTCAAAGTCTATAATATTTCAAAATGTCATATTGTATGTTATTTTGAAATTTTGACTCTAGGGGTAGAAAGGAGACAAACTTTTATTCTTATACTTCACCTAGATTATCAGAGCTATGTAAGTCTGAGAAACCTTAAAGGTAGTGAGGATGCTTCTGCTCCTATTCAACTGCAGCTTTAGCCTTCAGAACATATTCTTCTTTGACTGATTGTCGCTGAACACAATGTGATGACTGAAGAACAGAGTTCTTACCAGTGGCACCCATACTACATCCACCGCCTTTTGATTAAGTTGCTGAGGTCTAAACACCATCTATAATTGTATTCTTGTAACTGAAGATAGATGACCAAATTTGTCATCAGGCTGAAAGAGTTATTAACTGGTATTGTGCTCATAATTTCCAATATGTCACTAAAAAAAAAAATCTACCTCCAGATAGTTGAGGGATGGTATGATGGAGACATGAAATGGAAGAGGCAGGTGCCAAGCCAAGCAAGAGACGAGGTGGTTTCCTCTGCCAGTGCACAGCTGTAGACCTAGGCAAGAGGGGGGAAAATAACAACACATTAATGCCCTGGATGAAATTAATATAAATCTACAGTTATCCCCAGATGGTGTGATTTCACAACTTTCATTTTATAACACTTGGTTTGGTGGTAAAATGGTCAATTTCTGTACCGGATCATACTTGTAAATTCTCTAGCAAAGTGTCATAGTTTTCATGTAAATACTTCCAAAGCAAAGCTTATTTATAGCAACAACTATAGGAGAGAAGTCATGAGTATCCTCTTTTGGAGTTGCTTATGTAACTGTTTTCTATAAGAACTGCAAAAGAAAAAGAAATGACAAGAAACAGTCAAAGATATGGATAAGGAACATTCACTTAAAATGATTGAATTAGTTTGAAGCTAGAATAAATTTTCAAAGGATGCTTTAAAAATTTGACTTGAGTTTAAATCGCGATGCCTTAAAGGTGTTGCTAGTTGCAATTCCTTCATTCATCGAAAGCAGATGTTTACTGGGTATCATCTATATGGCAGAAACCATTACAGACCCTAGTAAAATGGCAATGAACATGATGACGATTATGTTTTATGTGGAAGACAGACAGAAAAGTAACAAAACAGTGCTATGGTATTGCTAATGAGAAGCTGATTATGGACACTGAGAGAGCCAGAGGACTGGTGCTTGCAGTGCTTTTATGTAAGGTAGTGGAATGTCACCTATCAGGTGACATTTGAGCAGGCTTGAAGCAAGTAAATAAGTAAGTTGTAAGATATTCGTTGTATTTTAATGTGGAACCGAATCATTAAACAATAGACATGTTAAAGTGAGCTAACTCATCCCATCATCATTCATATAGTGAATATAGTGATTATGAATGGTGATTATGCACATTGGTTTGGACTAATCTAAACCTAACTGTGGAACCAAGGATAGGTTCATCTCCAACTGATAAACCAAACTATTGGGTGCTACTTGATGAAGGATGATGGATCAAGGGAGACAATCATCACTGTCCATTAAAACTATTAGGGTGGTTTTGATAGACTGTGAATATGATTATTTCATTAACCAGTACAATTTGTATCATTAATCAGTGTGAGTTATATTAGTCAGGGTTCTCTAGAGAAACAAAAAACAATAAGAAATTATCAATATATCTGTATCTTTCTATCCATCCATACAGTGAGAGAAGTGCTTTACTTTAAGGAATTGGTTCATGGGATTTTGGGGGCTGGCAAGTCTGAAATATTTAGGGTAGACCTAAAGGCTAGAAACTCAAGGAAGAATTGATGTTGTATTCTTGAGGTAGAATTCCTTCTTTTGTAGGAAATCTGGTTTTGTTCTTAAGGCATCAATTGATTGAAAGAGACCTATGCTATCAAGGGTAATCTGCTTTACTTAAAGTCAACTGATTATAAATGTTGACCACATCTACAAAATACCTCCACAGGAACACTTAAATCAGTATTTAAGGCCTTGAGTCCTAGAGCCAAGCCAACTTGATATGTAGGACTAATCACCACAATATTTTAAGAGATCAGACTCTTTGCCAGACACAAATGCTTTAATTAGAAATTTGTAAAAATTTTGAAGGCAGGTGTGTTCCTGTATGTAATGTGGCTTAATATAATGTAATGAATAATGTCCACAATAAAAGCTAGTTGCCATTCTTTATAACCACTAAGAGTCCTACTAGAATGTGAGAGGAGAAGAAAAAGATTCTGATAAGTTTTTGTTGCCCCTGTATAGAACTAGGTAAGTACTAGCACATGTGAGTGTCAGTATTATATAATATCTTTTTAAATTTACATATAGAAAAAGTGAGAAGGCTCATCCATTGCAGTAATTTAGTAATGTCTCTCAGTGTGAAATGATGCAAAATTCTCTTTGGGTAGGAAGTAGTTGGATAAATTTCTGGCAAGTTACAGTCTTAACTCTCAGGAGAACACTTATCTTGAGAGAAGAAAAATGGAGACAAGTCAACAAATTTCTAGAAACTGTAAGACATTATTTATAGCAAAGCTGCATACTCTCAAAAGTAATATGATATGCTATGGTAGTCAATATATAAATCATTAATAGTAGTTTATAGCTGTCTGTTAAATAAATTGATAATTTTAATAGTAGTTTCAAGAAATTCATCTTTAGTACCAGTAATTTGACTTTTGGAAATCTGTCTCTTGGCTTTTTTCCTTAGTTGCTATGCTGTGGCTAGAGTGATATGAATCTGTAAAAGCAAGAGCTTATAGGCCATTTGGAATAATATTTCTAAATATAAAAACAAAGTTGGCATATGGTTCCTATCAATTTCTTATAAAATTTTGCAATTGAGTGACTATGGGGGCCACCAAATCCATAGATAAGACTCTAGATTGTCACTGAATAATGTATTAAAAGGACAGGCAGCAAAAACTATTTGATTTCTTCTTTCTAGGACTAACAAGCTATAGCAGTAACTTTTGGTTCAGATTTTATATTTTAGTAATGTGCAGAATTTCCAGTGTGTAAATTAGGAATAAGTCAGAGATTTAGGGAATTGGCTTCCTTGGCACTTGCCTAGAGCAGTGACATAATCAGATTTGCATTTTATAAATGCATTGTAAAAGATTCATTGAAGGAACTGGAAATCTAGAGTCAGACATGCCTGCAAGGTGAGTGGTTGGAAAAGAAAGTAGTAGAAGAGAAATAAAAAACTTAAAAAAGTAGGAAAAAACTTCGCAGGATCATTGTGATGATATAACTATTCCATATTTTTACTGTGGTAGTAGATACATGAACCAATGTGATAAAATTGTGTAGACCTAAGTATACACACACACACACACACACATATACACACACAGAGGAACAACAACAACAACAAAACCCTGAAAAAGCATGAATAAGATCTGTGAATTTTGTCAATGAAAATCCGTATCCTGGTTGTGCTATTATACTTTATTTTTGCAAATTGTTATGATTGGGAGTAACTGAGTTAAGTGTACACAGATCTCCCCATATTATTTTTTATAACTGCATGTGACTCTGCAATGATCTCAATGAAGATATCAATTAATAGAATAGGCAGGACTTGGTAATTGGTGAGATATTGGAGCAGCAGAGATTGAAAGTTTCAGGTTGACACTTTGGACAAATGGTAACGATGCCATTCACTAGGAAAAAAAGACAAGGAGAAGAATAATTTGAGGAAAGTTTTTGGTGACTGTGGGAACTATCCGTTACGTACTTACATGAATAAACTGGCTTAGAGCTAGAAGGAGAATCTTTACCTGGAGATATAGTTTAGAGTCATCAGAAAAAGTTAGTATCATTTGCAGATGTGAGAATGCATAAGATTACCTGCTACTATTTATGTTGAATCTTTTAGGGTTCCAGCCCTATTTGGAAAAGAGTGAAAGTATAGTGCATGAAAATTCACAAAGGTCTGAAAATGGCATAAAAATTTTCTTTAATATTCCCATTGGATTACACATTAGTCCATAGTGAGATTACCCATGATGGATGATATTTATTCTCCTGTTCTCTACCAAGACCTCTTGGGACAAGTTCCTCCCATAAAACTTAATTTTCAGGGACTAGGCTCCCAAACTGAGAAGAGCTGCAAAATTTAAGTTCTAATGATTGTTTCTGAATTTAAAACATTTCTCCATAGCCAATATTTTCTGATATCAAAAAACAGTTTGAATTCCTAAATGCCAAAGTAGATGTTGGCTTGAAAATATAATAATGAGAAAACGTTTATAGATTTAAATTTAAATGTTCAAGTAAGAATCACAGAGATTACTATTTAACTCTTTTTCTCTGATTAATAAGTTATTTATTGTTGTATAGTAAATCCACATGCAATTAAAAGCAACTTCCTGGAATAATAGAGTTAATCATTTTTCTGCATTATTGACATTTAGGTTCAGATCAATAGCAATGAAATGAGGCAATAGAAGATCTTATAAAATAAAGGATTCTGAGATGTGGGAGAAACAAAAAAAACTGTTTAAAAGAACTTTTATAAATTTATGCCTGCATCATTGGAAAACAAACTAAAATATTTTCTCAAATGTCAACTCTTGGTTAATTCTGTTAACCCTGGTAAGATCTTTCTGGAAAGGCACGTTTTCTATATTTTTCTCATCATCTGTTGACCTGTTGTACTAGAGAGACCATATTTGGACCGTTTTGTTTGTTTTTATCTTAACATACAACTTTAATAAAAAGTAGTTCTTATTCTTTTTTCTTAAGCTTCTTACCCAAATGAAACACCTAACTTCTTTTTTCTTCTATGTGGGAGTTCCTATGATTTATAGTATCTTTGTAGTATGTTAGCATGGTTTTAATTTGGATCAATTTTAATATTCTTTAAGCTGTATATTTGATATTTTATGTTAACATTAATATTTATTTTAGGTTCTTTATTTTTTATTATCACTAATCCTCAAAAAGCAGTAAGTTTTTATTCAACTTCATATTAAAAGGCTACTGTTCTGAGGGTTTTGATTTTAAAAAGCAAAGCAATGTATTCTTACAATTTTTTAAAATCAATTTCAATGTAAAATTTACTCTAAGAACCACAAATAATTTAGGTTCTCAACTAACATGTTATACAAGTTTCCTTAAATAAAAAAAGTTTCATTAAAAACTACAAATGTGAGATATAGTGATCTGTGGTTATTAAAGAGATAGAGTGATCTGTGTTATTTGCATACATGCTATTTCTTTCATGGTTCTATTGTTATCATATTGATTTTCTTCTGCTCGTTGACCATTGCTTCATCTCTTTTTTAAAAAAAAATTTCCAATATTTTCCCAAAGAGTGTAGCTTACTTTAGCTTTCTTGTTTGACTGCTGTCTTCCTCACCACAGATTTTTCCACATATGAATGAATACATCTAAAAAAAATCATTTTTCTAAGCATCTCTACTTAATCTGAATGACCTACTTTGATTTCTTTCTTTCTTTAGTTTTCTACTAATAAATCCCTGACTTTAATTGAATGTAAAGTATGTAGGCTTGGAATTTCAAATGATGTGGGCTAAGAATTTCAAATGATGACTAAGGCTATTTATTTATTTATTTTTATTTTGGAAGGGAGAATTATCACTTTATCAACTTCTTTCCTAATGATCGTCATCCAGTTAAGGGGCCTGGGGCATCATTTCTGGCACATTTACCCATCTTTTGACTAAGATTGAAGACTATTTTTGGAAAGTTAAATAGTTATTATTGTATTCACAGGCAGGGTACACTAATCTCATTGTCTTTTGTTTTCTAGTGATGTTAGTTTCTTTTTTGAAATATCTCCTCCTTTCAGGAAAGAAATAGCAGGGAACATGTGCCATAAAATCTAATTTAAAGAACATGAATCAGAAATTATAATGAATTAATTCTAATCTCTACCTCTTCACCAATGTGATAGTCATTAATCAGTTATTTAATTCTCTACACTTAGTCTCTTATGTATGATGTGTGAAGTTTTGAGGCAGACACAGTGCTAAAGAAATAAGGGGAGGACCAGTTTCTGAGAGCTCACAATTGCTTAATCAAGGGTTTTGCCTTCATTTATTTGAGAGTCAATTAGGCATAGGTTTCACATGTTTATGTACATCTTGTAAGCAGAGGTACTGATTGTTTTCATTCTGGACTATTTTTAAGACAGTGAACAGCCTTGGAAGTTAACAGTAATATTTCTCTGCTGAACAGAGGGCAAATTTGTTTATTGTTCAATGAATAAAGATAATACCTCTTTTTGAGACAAATGTTTGGCTTTCAGCATTAATGATCAGGATTTCTTAAGCTTGAAGTTCTGTAGCAGTGATGCACTGTATGCATAACTTGGATTGTTTCTTCCCATGGAATTTGGAGAACAAGGAGAATCCATATGAATAGGAATCTCATGTTGCCTACTAAGCAATGAGTAATAAAATCTTTTGTTTCTGACCAAGGAGTCTTGTTTCTTCTGCCAGCATCCATGAATCTGTGTCGGCCTAAGTTAGCTTGCAAGCAGAGTAAAATCTAGATATTTCATAGTTCTTGAAAACTTGTAGGAAATGGTGGGCAACAGGGATCTCTACTGATAGAAAGAAACGATCAAATTATTTTGGAATCCTGGAAAAGTTCAGAGTGAGAAAACTTATTTGTCAGTTTTCTGTATGTAGTTCAAACCACAAAGACTTACTCTGCAGAAAAGTGTGGTGACGGTTTAGGTGAGGGCCAAGGATAGGTACATGTAGAACACCAGTGCCGATGAGTGAAATACACATTACCTGGAAAAGGGGAAAATATATGCAGGTAATTTAATAAATCCAAAAAGTGAACCTAAACTCCAATTCCTACAAATCATAGTGGGATGATGCTATTTGGGATAAGAGGTAGTGACCATGGGAGTAGAAAAGAAAAGGGTAAAGAATGATGTTCCAGAGGTCAAAGGGAGAATGATTGGTCAGAGTATCAGAATCTCCAGGGGTCAAATTGGAGAATTGGGAACAGAGCTTTGCTTTGATTAATAGAAGAAAATTAGAACTATTTCAAGAACAATTCCAGTTGGGAAAGGGTGGGTAGGCTGAATGAACTGTATCAAAGAAGAAATGCTGTCAAATCATATTTATTTTAAGGGGCGCCTGGGTGGCTCAGTCAGTAAAATGTCCAACCCTTGATTTTGGCTTAGGTCATGATCTCAGAGTCACAAGATCGAGCCCTGGGTTGGGCTCCATGATCAGTGAGGAATCTGCTTTAAGAGTCTTTCCTTCTGTCCCTCCCCCCACTTCTCTTTTTCTTGCTCTCTAAAATTAAAAAAAAAATCTTTTAAAAAATATTTATATGAGGGGCGCCTGGGTGGCTCAGTCGTTAAGCATCTGCCTTTGGCTCAGGGCGTGATCCTGGCGTTATGGGATCGAGCCCCACATCAGGCTCCTCTGCTGGGAGCCTGCTTCTTCCTCTCCCACTCCCCCTGCTTGTGTTCCCTCTCTCTCTAGCTGTCTCTCTCTCTCTCTCAAATGAATAAATAAAATCTTTAAAAAAATATTTATTTGAAAAGATAAATTCATGATTCATGCAAGTATGAAAGGCACATATCACAATTTTTATTTAATTCTTTAATGGATGAAGGAGCCAGTAAGGAGGCACAATTTGTTCAAAGGAAGTTTCAAAGGACCACACAGGAGTGCTGAAATGAATTTACAGACAGATGAAAAACTGGTCAATATCCACAGTACAACAGTCAAGTGCATATCCTCCAGATATAATATGCATTTCTATTAGTATCATATATCTTAAAGAGTTACAAAATAGCTCAAAAGCAGTGCATGATAGCGATAAACCCAGAGGATACCTTAGGAAGGACTCCTAGTAATTTTTTTCTATTTCATATTTTTTGTCACAGTTTTTCTTATGATAGGATATAAGGAAACAGTGAGAGTGAATATGTATGTAGGACATTGAGACTAATTTTGCCATGTATTATACTAGGAAAGTTACTGAAATAGGAGTCCAGAAAAGAACAGCTAAATAATTGATCTTGAGATTTAATTCTTTCAGTATGATTTCTTATCAAAAATAAGGGGAAAACCCATGACTCTATGCTCAATTAATCTTTGACAAATCAGAAAAGAGTATCTAATAGGAAAAAGACAATCTTTTCAACAAATGGTGTTGGGAAAACAGGACAGCAACATGCAATAGAATGACACTGGACCATATTCTTCAACCAAACACAAAAATAAATTCAAAGTGGATTAAAGACCTAAATGTGAGAGATGAAATCATTGAAATCCTAGAGGAGAACACAGGCAGTAACTTCCTTGACATTGGCCATAGCAACTTCTTACTAGATATGTCTCCTGAGGCAAAGGAAACAAAAGCAAAAATAAGCTATTGGGACTTCATCAAAAGAAAAGCCTTTGGCACAGTGAAGGAAGCAATCAACAAAACTAAAAGACAGCCTACAGAATGGGAGAAGATATTTGCAAATGACACATGTGATAAAGGGTCAGCATCCAAAATCTATAAAGAACTTAAAAAACTCACCCCCAAAAAGAATAATCTAATTTAAAAAAAAAGGGCCGAAGAAATGAAGAGACATTTTTCCCAAAGAAGGCATACAGATGGCCAACAGACATATGAAAAGATGCTCAACATCACTCATCATCAGGGAAATGCAAATCAAAACTAAAGTGAGCTATCACCTCATACCTGTCAGAGAGGCTAAAATCAACATCACGAGAAACAACAGGTGTTGGTGAGGACGTGAGGAACAAAGAACCCTCCAGCACTGTTGGTGGGAATGCAAATTGGTGGAACCACTCTGGAAAACAGCATGAAGATTCCTCAAAAAGTTAAAAATAGAACTACCCTACCATCCAGCAATTGCACTACCAGGTATTTACCCAAGGAATACAGAAATATTAATTCAAAGGGATACACACACACCAATGTTTTTAGCAGTTTTATCTGCAATAGCCAGAACTATGGAAACAGCCCAAGTGTCCATTGACTGATGAATGGGTAAAGAAGAGGTGACATAGATAGATGATAGATAGATGCTAGATAGATAGACAGATAGATAGATACAGTGGAAAATAGGTACAATGGAACATTTACTGAGCCATAAAAAAAAAAAAAAGAAATCTTGTCACTTGCAGTAACTTTGATGGAGTTAGAGAGTATTATGGTAAGCCAAATAAGTCAGTCAGAGAAAGACAAATACCATATGATTTCACTCATTTGTGGAATGTAAGAAACAAAACAAATGAGCGAAGGTAAAAAAAATAAGAGAGAGGGAGGCAAATCAAGAAACAGACTGCTAACTATAGAGAACAAACTGATGGTTACCAAAGGGGAAGTGGGCAGGGGAATGAGTGTTAAGGAGGGCACTAGTGATGAGCATTAGATGTTATGCAGAAACATTGAATCACTAAATTATACACCTGAAACTAATGTTACACTGATGTTCACTAACTGGAATTTAAATAAAAACTTAAAAGTAATAAAAGGAGTTTGGGTTCAAGTTTACTTGTGCTCAAACTTTTCTTTTAACCCCAATAATTCCTTTTAATTTTGCAAATTAATCCTTCCTGTGAATTTTAAAATACAGAGAACTATTCTCTTTGAATTAATAGCAGCTATTCTGTTTAACATGAAGATACCCCTCCGTGACCTCTTTCCCTGCAGAGCCTTGAGGCATTTTTCAGAATTTTTTTTCAGAATTTCTTATATAACTTTATGGTAGGTCTAAATTCCTATTTTCATCAGATCATAACATACACATTTCTTCTGGAACTATACTTGCTCATAGAAACTGAAGATGTGTTCAGAATTTGGATTAATTATATTGTTGTTATTTCATTCTGTAACCCAATCCATGATCATTTGTATCAAGTTAACTTTAATATATAAAGGGTTGAATATAAATTAAAATGTAATTAATCATGCCTTATTAAAATTAAAATAGCAAAAATATCTTCACATGAACAAACATAAAATAAGCCTAAAAGTATTTTGATTGTTCTGTTCAGCATTATGTTAAATAAGTTCTTACCTCATAGAAAAAGTATTATTATTATTTTTTGGTTGGTTTTATTATTAGAATACATTTTTCATGTATGGTTAAATTGATATATTCTAGGGGCACCTGGGTGGCTCGGTCGGTTAAGTGTCTGCCTTCGGCTCAGGTCATGATCCCGGAGTCCTGGGATCGAGCCCCACATAGGGCTCCCTGCTCAGCAGGGAGCCTGCTTCTCCCACTCCTCCCCACTCGTGCTATCATTATCTCTGTCACTGTCTCTGTCTCTGTCTCTCTCGCAAATTAATAAATAAAATCTTTAAGAAAAATTGATATATTCTATTTAAAAATGTGATTGCTGGTATACTCTATAATTTATATTTTATAAATGTAGCAGGTAATGTTTGAGAAAGACCATTATAGAATTGGTAAGGAAAGCGGATATAAAAATATTTTAGAGATAACTGTATTATACACCTGAAGCTAATATAACACTTTACATTAATTATCCTGGAATTAAAAATTAATTTTAAAATAATAAAAATAATTTTAAAATGTTTTATAGAAAAGATGGTTTCCTTTTGGATCTACTTTACTGTTGTTGGAGGAAGCATATAGTTATGGCCCTTTGAAATACAAAGGTAATTTTAGACGTTATTCAGGTGGCTTTATGCAGCACATGCCTATCATCACATTTGGGAGCCTGTCACATGGAAGGGGAATCTTCATCTTGTTCTAATCATCAGAGCTGAGGCAAAGGAGATGGCTTTGCATTTACTAGACCTAGATGCATTTTATTGTGTTTTATACTATAATAAACTGGACTACTCTCTTTAACAGTTGAGGTAAAATATTTAATGAGATAAAAATATTTAATGCATTTTATACGTTGTAATTTAGTCTATATGAAAGAATATGAACACTTGATGACTTGAATAAAATTTACCTCACTTTTTTCCCCTTCAACTTACTGAATAAATGATTTATTCTGAGGTAAGGCTAAAAGGTTGATATCATATACAATTTTTTGAATGTTAGCGAACTTACTACTTTTTCAAAGGACATAGAATGGAAAAGTTGTTTTTACTGACTTTGACATAGTTGACTCTCTGGCTTTGGTAGAGAACACTGGTTTTGATTTTAGTGATTGCCCTTTTTCTCTATTTGTAACCTTTCTCCCTCTGTTTATTAACTTGGGGTTGCCTCTAATGTCGGATGTTAGCTTTTCTAATCTTCTCCCACGTGTAATATTTTAGAAAACTCATGGCAGACAAAGAGTAAAAAGTATACTCATGGTTTTCAAAATCTCAGGCTCTAAACCAATCTTGCAAGCCCAGAAATCCCCAGGGGTTGGAAAGGTAACAGAGATGTATGAAGAAAGTCAAGGTTAAGAAACAGTGGGTACGACTGACATACAAAAAGCTGTACGTTTTTAATGTTTACAACTTGACGAGTCTGGAAATAAGTCTACATCTGTGAAACTGTTACCATAATCTATGCTGTAAATATTATACATCACCTCCAAACATTTTCTCTTATCATCTTTACTTTTTATTTTTAAAGAAGAACACAACATAAGTAGAAAAAAATCTAAGAATATAAGACAGTATTATTAACTACAGGCTCCTTGTAAGGTGGTGTTGTTTTATAGAAAAGAAGCAACAGGGAGTATTCAGAACTTTGGACAAACTAGAGATCTGTAACACTTGGTAGAGTACAGCGACTGCCTACCTCCTGCAGATTGGTGCCAGATCTTCTGAAAATTTTAAAACTTGGAAATTCAAACTTTTATGTAAAATCTCTTGGTTGTTAAGTGTTGGCAACTAACTTAGAGTTAACATCAATAGCAGCAGGGATCTATTTCACAAGCTTAATCTCTGCACTCCGAACTCAACAACCCTAGGTCCCAGGATAGGACCCCAGAAATTTCCTGAACCTGACATTTGTCATCCTTGCAGCTGACATTCCTAGCTCTTTTTAAACACTGATCTCTTGGTTACTACTAAGTGCAACAGCAAACTTACTTTTTCTCCCCTCTCTCCCCTTCATTCACCTTACTTCAAAAATTGTCAACAAATAGTGTTCAGTCATAGCATAGGATTTCTTAGCCTGCAGTGGTTGCTGATTACCTTTGAGGAGGGCTATCAGGTTGGAATCCCAAAGATCTAGCTTCCACGAATTTGAAAAAATAGTGAAAATTTTCATGTGATAAGTTTTGCTTTAGAGGCTTATTGTGATGATGAAATGGGGTAATACCTGGTAAAGTACCTTGTAGATTAGAAAGAATTAAATCCTAGCTACAGTCCTATTCCAAAATAGTATTACAAAACAGTAGCTTTTAAATCAATGTATTATCTCTTCACTTGCTTTTTCCTGCTGGTTTTCTATCTTCCTATAATACAATATAAATTTTTTGCAGCTCTATCTGTGTACATCTCGCCATGATTCTAGTTCTGACTTCCTCATGTATTTCCTTGCCTACAGGATGTCAATTAAAATGCATGCCCCTTGATTTTTAAAAATAATACAAGAATTAAAATTATGATTTTTGAGGTCCCTTTCCTATGAAATGGGTACAGTTAGAGTCTTCGTTCCAAGCTCTCTTCTACTTTGTTCGCTTGCCATGAATAAACGAGGCAGTTGTAGATTCATAGTGGTAGAAATACCTATTTTCTTCACTTTCAGAGGTGAAAACTAAAACCTAGAGATGGTGTGTTACTAGCCTGAGGTAGTTGGGCAAGTTAGGATCAGAAGTGGTATAGACTTCAATGCTTCTGCCTCTTTCTAGTCCTCTCTCTAGTCTTCTCAGTGGCTCAAGAATCGCTTCAGTGGCTCTTAGTTTTCCTGAGAGCTCTGATCTCTAGACTTAAAAGCTAGAATTCTCACGACATTTGTTTTTACTTTACTTGCCCTACAAAACGTACCTTAATGTCTCGTCTATGTAATTTCCTCCCTATGCAAGTACTTTTAATATCTTTTCTTATTGTAGAGGAGTTAATACCACCTTGGGATGAAGTAGTAGGCAAGTATTCCAAATAAAAGAAAGTATTTTCAAAACTATTGTATTTTCCAGTGAGCAGATACGAACTTACATCTGAATTCTCCTGCTGCTGCTCCCCACTGTCATGTCTCACCCAACACAAGGCCTTGAGGCAAGCAGGCCCCTAGGCATTTTCTCTGGGCCTTTCCTTGAATGGCACCCCTCTGTTGGTCCTTAACACCAGTATTCCACCGGTGAAAACTGTCTTCCTTCAGGATCTTGTACAAAGCACATCATCTTCATTTAGGTTTCCTCAGTCTTCCGTGATTGACCTACTTCATGTCCATTTAACCTTTAAATATCAACTTGTGATGAAATGCTTTTTCTGTTGCATTGTGGAATTTTTCATATTTATATATTTATTTATTCCTTTTCATCACCTCTACTTAAGTTATTCAAAGGTCTGGGCTATTTGTTAACATTAATAAATATAATAATAATAACAGTGGCTACTATTGATTATATATACTCTCCATGTTTTTAGCATCTGCAAAGTGTTATACATCCGTTAGCTCGCTTAAGCTTTAAACAATCTTGTGAGATTACTACTATCATGAGTCCCATTGTAAGAAAAGAAAATGAAGACATGGAGCCCCTAGTTACCCAACAAAGAAGGGCCAGAGCTAGATTTTGAACCAGGCCATACCAAATGAAGTGCTGTCTGCATTAAACATAATAGTAATAATACTTTTTTAATAGAATGAGTGGACTGTTTGCTGTTCAAATGCTTTAACCTGTGGAATTTTGTCTCATCACTTAGGAAGACAAACAGACTTATAAAAGGTATGTAAGTTCATGGAATGATCAAAAGTAAAGGTAGACATACTTTTCAATAGGAATCTCTAAGAGTACAATTTGATTTTTTTTTCAATAAGAAAACCAAATATAAAATGTGGGAAATTGATTGTTGTCAAAGTAAATTTTTAAGGTTTTTATTTTTAAGGGAAAATAGAGAAAGTAGAGAAAATACAAGCTAGAGAAAAAAGCTTTTTTTTTTTAATGGTTGTCAAATTATGCCCCATTGACCAATTCAGGTCCCCTGTCCATTTTTGTAAATAAGTGTTTTCTTGAAACACAGTCACACACAGTCATTGATGCATTGTTTGTAACTGCTTTCACGTTGCAATGATAAAGTTGAGCCCTGTAAGGAAAAGTGTGCTGACACTGTTCTAAATAAATGAGGTTTTATAACTTGCATGTCCTCTCTGTCTATACAGCATTATATTTGGAGCAAATACACACGTCTAAATGCTCCTAAAATTCGACACTCCGGATTATATTTGCATTTTCAAGGGACATGCAGAGTAACCCAGAATAATCCTTATGAACATTCTGAAGAACACAAACTACAAAAAGGCTAAGTGTCTGGCCTGAGCTCATTATGACAGCTGAGGCTTGTGCGACTCTGGTACCATCCCTCTAGTTATTTTAAAACAGTGGTATAACTGCTGTCTTCCATGTTTCCATTAAGCTTATCTGACATTTCAAGGAACAGTTTATTAAGAATCATATATGTGTTTATTTCTGAGTATCTTTCAACCCCATGTAATAAATAACATTTTCTTTCCTTTCATTCCCCAAACAAGTAAGCAACTTCTAATCCTTAGGAAATGGTTGTGCATTCAATTAGATATTTTAAGAATGCACATGTGCTTTTGGTACTTAAATTGAAGTATTTATAATTGTTTCTGAAAATGGAACACAGGAATACATTTTCTCTGTGTGCATGTCCTTTAGGTTGATGGTTACCAATATTGATTTGTATTTCAGATAATACAGAAAGCATTCCTGCTGTTCATTCAAGCATAGAATGTTTCTGAGTGATGTTTCCATCACCACAGTATCCTATACATTTCCTGATACACTTCTTATAATGCTCTGTCAAACTATCTGTTTGTCCATATATTCAAATGAACTGTAGAGGTTATTAACCCTTGGCAAATAGATTTATTGTTCTAAGATAAATGCTTTTATAAATTCAATGTGTGACAGTTTTATTACAAATTGTAAATAGAATGCCCTGCCAGATTTTTATGACAGCCATCACTAACTCATTTGGGCCCTTATTACATTTCAAGACTTCATGTTCGTGGATATATATTTTTTTAATCACTAGCAAGTCTATTTTGAAATGTTGTAGATTTAAAATTTTAGTGTCAGATTCATATAATTGGCCTTTGAAATAGTAACCAAGTTTTTGCAATTTGGTTATGCTATCAAACATTAAAATTTAATATTTATATTTACCGTATAAATTTTATAAGTAAGTACAATATAGTTTCAATCGTCTTTGTCCTTTTTCTGTTCTAATGTCTCATTTCTTTCCATGGAGTTGTAGCAAGTGATAAAGTTCATAAATTTACTTTTATCAAATTCCATTTTTGTTAAATCCCATTAAATCAATATTTTTGTTTACTTGTATGATAAATATGGAATTATTATGTAATATTAAAATATTTTTAAGTATTATGTTCAATTAGCCAACATATAGTACATCATTAGTATTTGATGTAATGTTCGATGATTCTTAATGTTTAAGCAAATATGTACTTAGTACCAAAAGTACTCTTTACTCTATGAACTATACTATTTACCCTAAGGACAAAAGCTTACTCACTAGTTAGTTAACCTTGGTAGGTCAGCCTCTCTATAACTCACATCTATACAATGACATGACAGAAATACCCATCTCCTCACACTGTCCTGAGGTTTAGATGAGATTATACTCATGAAATTCTAAATACATGACCTAAAATATGCTATAAGCTACTTATTGGAATTTTTTTTTTTAACAAAGTGTATTAGTCACCTCAGGCCATCATAACAGAATACCACTGACTGTAGCTTAAACAACAGATGGTTGTTTTCTCACAGTGTCAGAGGCTGGAAGTCCAAGATGAAGGTGCCATCACAATCGATTTCTGGTGAGATTTCTCTTCCTGGCTTGCAGATAGCTACTCTCTCGTTGTGTCCTCACATGAACTTTCTTCTTCATACACATATTCTTCTGTCTCTTCCTTTTATGAGAACCTATTGGGTTACCACCTTATTTGACTCCTTAAAAGCCCTATCTCCCAATACAGTCCCAGTGGGGGTTAACGCTTCAACATATGAATGGGGGGGAGCATAATTTAGTCCATAATCCAGAGTAATATTATTTATTGTAATTTTATTCTCCATTCAATTTAATAATTTTTAAAAGCATAAGTGTCTCATGTACTGACTATTCAGTTTATTCACTGATAAGGTAACATGCAACCCTGAATCTTCATGTTAAGTTTTTTAAAAAGTGGAATAATGTATTGAAATATACACAGATATAAAGTTTTTCACACAGCTGTACTTAGACCCTTACTCCCACAGGCTATAGTGTTAATCTGCTAGTCATCTGTTGGCAGGAATTCAAATCAGGATTTGTTTTAATATTACTTGCTTCACAGAAACATTGAAATAACTTTTATCCTATTTTCAAAATGAAGCTTTACAGTGTTGACGTCTCACTTCTTAAAACCCTTTCTGCCCTTAATTTGATGACACGCACTTCATGGATTACTTGTCCCTTCTGTTTTATATTAGATCTGAAAGATCTAATACAAGTGTGTGGCAACAAAAGTCTCCCAATGGACTGTGCACTTTTGAAGGGATGGTCATGTTTTATCTACCTTTTGTATCACTAACACATAGTAATTTTCCAGCACATACATACATTCAATAAATTATGGTTGAATGGGGAAAAAGACTAAATAAAATCAATGATTAATGAATCCATTTAAGTAACAAGACATTTATCTTTCAAATGTCCTAAAAACCAATGCTTGTGGTTTTCTTACATTTTTGGAAAGTCTGATATTTCCAAGTTTTCATGCAGTAGCGAGATCTATTTAGTTTTGCCTGTATTCAAAATGTGAAAATCAACACTGACCTAAAAGTGTTTCCCATGTTGGAAAATTGACATAGAATATTAACCTATGATTGTCCAAATTGGAATTTCTATTGAAAGTGATTGATCTTCCATTCTCTATTCACACTGATATTAAAAGGAAAGAAATCAGAGTCTGGGCGAAGTTAGATGATTAAAGATAGTAATAAGGAGGTTGCAAGAAATTCTTTGTACTACAAGTGGAAAAGGCTACTATTGGATTTTGCACAATCCTCTTCCTTAGATGTGGTTGAAAAATGGAATTGACTGTCAAATTGCTGAAAGAGTTTAAGAATAGTACTTATTGAAGTCTGGATACATCCTAGGTGATTTCTCAAAGGTCATTTCCACTTCACTTGTATAAACATTGAAGTGGTGGATCAAGGGAACCTCAGTGGCACATAAGTGCTTCACCTCTGTTGGCTGCCAAAGGGAAGATTTAAGACAACCCAACCTTTTCAACACACATTTCTCGTTTGTCTAAAACTGTGATTCTCATAATTTTTTTTCATTACCACAGATATAATAGACACTGCTCAGAAACATGACACATTTCCATAGATAACTCCAGTTTGTATGCTGCAGTGAAGATCAATTATGTCCTCCAGTTTTGTACATTCTCCCACACTTTGGTTGAGAGAACATGAACTCACAGAGCCAGTGATGTAATGAGGTGACATCACACTGAGTGAGACCAGTGTCCTAGATGAAGACTTCTTTCTCACCCTCCGCCAGTTTATTTTTAAGAGTTTCTAGTGATAGTTTTGGACACAGCTTAGATTTTGTATTTTCTTCAGCATGTTACTTGAGCGCCTTTGTACTACCCAACAAAAAATAAACGTTGAATAAATAAGTTAAATAATGAATATATGATGCTAGACATATTCTTTAAAAATATGAAAAGAAGAAAGGAAGGAAGGAAAGACAGAGGGAGAGAGGGTGGAGGAGGAAAAATAGCATTAAATTCATTACTAGCTTATAGTTAATGTGGAATAGTTTAAAAAGGAAACACTCAGCTTAGAGTATAGAAACTTGGATTCTCATACCAGATATGCTTCTTGAAAGCTTGAAGACCTTAGCCAATCAATTTTCTTTATAGCCAAGAGCCTCAGTTTCTATACTAATGGAATAGAGATCATAGCAACTCCTCTACCTGCTTACAGTGGTTTTTATTATGCTGAATCGAGGATGTACTTTGAAGCACTTGGTGGATTCTCTACTTATGTAAAGAGTTAGGGATGGTTTATTATTATTATTATTATTATTAGCCCCTTAAATGGCCACTGCTACTGGTAGACAGCTTATCAGAATAATTAAAGTAAGCTTACTTATGTTTATATCAATATGGAAATGAACCAATTATTTGAGTGCAAAAAACAAAAAAATTAAAACTGAATATGACAATACTTTTTAAATCGTGTTCTGTAACTCCAAGAGTTGTTACCTAAAACAAGATGTAACTCATTAACTGATTACGTATCTGATTTTTAACCATCACTTCTTGGTGAGTGCTATTGCATATTGCAGTAAGAACTTAAATACTAAGAGACTGGAAAAGGAGTGAGAGACAATCAGAACCAGGGAAAGAATATGATTCCTGAAAGTGATAGCCTTCTTTCTGGTAGGGCTCTACACATGTTTAAAGCCAATTAAAGTAAATTTAAATGAATAAATATCTGTCACTACAGAACTCATACAGCCTAATCAATGAAATCAATGAATAGATTCATTTGTATTGCCTAATACAACCTCCAATCCCCTCTTTACAATCGTCCGATAAAGCTGTGTATCTGTTCATATAAGCATCTGTTAAAATACGTCAACTCCTTAGCACACTGGACAGCACACACACCGCACATGTTCTCCCCCTTGCCCCTTGTCTTTCTTTTTCACTGTCATTTCTCCCCCCACTATTCCCCCACCCCCTTTAGCCCATTGAGATGAACTACCCAATCTTTATACTTAATGATAAAATCAGACTCAATAAATAGCAGCTCTTAAAATATTTCTGAAGTGACTAACTTGCTTGTTTCTGAAGAGACAAAAACCTATCTGGATTATTTCTTTTTAATTCTGCCATTCCACTTGTCTCTTTTTCTGATATGTGTCATTTAAAATTAAAACGTGCTCCATACATCCAAATTCCTAATAATTGTGTCGAGCTTTAAAAAAAAAAAACTATAAAGCTGTATAAATATAAAGTCAGATAGTCTCCATCGCAGTCCCTGTTATGCAACTATGACTTTGACGATCATTTTATTCTGTGACTAGTAGTTCCAATTTACAAAATGAAAAATTTGGAGAAGAACCCTGACAACCCTAAGATTATATGATTCCCTGAAAACCACAGGCAGAAATGTTATCTATTCAATCAGATATTAGCTCATAATGAAATCACATAAAGTTAAATGTTAATTACATCTTGTTCTTTAAAGACCTATTTTCTGGACATTCTGCAGGAGACAAATTGGAAGAATGAGGTTTAGAATTTTAAATACGCAATTCATTTTGCATATTCTTAAATCAGAAATTGTTTTTACACAATAAAGCCCTCCTGTAAATGAATTCCAGGGGTTTAGGTTATCCGGAATCAATCACTCACAGAGTTTCAAAAGCAGTATGCTTAGTAAAAATGTAAAAACAAAATAAACAAAAAAACTTGGGAGGAATATTTTTTTAGTTGTTTTTCATGGATGTTCTCATCTTAATTAAAAATCAAACATGTATAATTTAACAACATGAAAGGATGTTGATATCAGATAATTAACATTATACGGAGATCTTGCTGGTAACTCAAATATGTGTGCCTTTATCCCATAAGAAAAAACTTCTTAAAAACCCAACATACAAAGTCTTTCTAAAGTTTACATTTTACTCACTCATGATTTAGATGAGATAAAAATAATCTATGGTATTTCAAGATAAATTTACTTGAAACTTAATATTGCTAGCTTTAGGGCAGAAGTTACCTTTCTATCTGGAGGTGCAATGTCCAATACAATAGGTATTGGCTACATGTGGCTATTTAAATTAATTAAGAATTCATTTTTGTCGATGACACTAACTATATTTGATGTGCTCAAATATCCACCTGTGGTCGGTGGCTCCTTTATTGAATAGCACAAATATAGAACATTCCCATTCATGCAGAATGTTTTATCAGACCATGCTGGTATAGAGTCATTCTTTTCTTTTGAACTCTAAACTCTAAAATGAGAACATATTCTGAATGTCCCCATATTGGAAATGCTGTAATCTTAACACATTTAAAACTCTTATGTATAGATTGTTAATATCATTGCAATAATCTAATTATAATTAAAGACAACAGTGTTGAGTAATCAAAGTACTTAAATTAAGGAAGACTGACTGATACAATTTAAAATATGACTGGGTTTCAATCTAATTGACAATGGGACAATGCCTTACCTAACACTGAATGACAAGAAGACTGTAATAATGTTCTTGTGTCTGGAGTCTGTGTGATTTATATTAGTGCTGTCCAATAGAAATACACCATGAGTCATGAAAGTGAGCCACACTCTTAACTTAAAAATTTTAAGTAGCCCTATTAAAGCAATAGGAACAAATAAAATTAAATTTAATAATACATTTTATTTAATCCAGTATATCAAACATATTATTTAAACATGTAATCCATATAAAATTATTAATGAAGTATTTTACCTTTTTTTCATACTAAGTCTTCAAAATCTCGTGTATTTTACATTTAAGTACATCTCATTTTGTACTGGTCACACTTTCAGTATTTAGCAGACACATGTGGCTCATGGCTACCATGTGAGACAACACAGATACATACAATTCAAATCACCAGGCAGTCATTTGTTCACATATTCAACAGTATGTGTTGAGCACATGTTAGGTACTGAGTATTGCACCTAATGAGAGGGTACAGTGGTAAATGACATTGCATGCACGCTTAAGGAACTTCTAGTCTGGTGAGGGACATCACACTGAAAAATACAGTATTGTATATTTGACAATCGGCTGAAACACTTGTACATCAAAAATCCAATTCCAGGTCTTTAGCCAATGCAGAAGAGGAAAATTTAGCCCAGTATTTGGAGTATTGATAAAGGCTTCCAGAGAAAATATCTAACTTACTACTTTAATAATCTGCACAAATTCAGCCCGAAATGCAGGGCAAGGACACAGGAATGAGTTAACAGAATATTTCAGAAGGAAAGGCATATGGAAAAGAGGTTTGCGTGAAGATGAGTATGTGTATGTGTGTATGCGTCTGGGTGTGCAACAAAGAGAGCCAACACGAGAGTAAGGGATGGTTGAGAAAATGAAAGGAGGGTTCCATAAAGTTGGAGGTTGCATTCTGGATGGCAAAAATTGATACAAAGATGCAAGATAGTTTCATACCTTAATGAGATTGCAGTATCTATTATGCTTAAATTAATATCTATCCAAAGATTGGTTAGTAAGAAATAAGAATAAAGACCCTTCAG
This sequence comes from Ailuropoda melanoleuca, assembly GCF_002007445.2. Taxonomy (NCBI): domain Eukaryota; kingdom Metazoa; phylum Chordata; class Mammalia; order Carnivora; family Ursidae; genus Ailuropoda; species Ailuropoda melanoleuca. Next base: position 28,012,244 of record NC_048218.1, read on the forward strand.
TATGAAATGAAAGAAGCAGGGATTGGACAAAACCACTGTGAAAAGGGAGGATCTGAGAGGGTTACAAAGTCCTCAAGCAATTGCCCTTGAATGCTACTACCAAAAGTCAACATGCTTTCCTCAATAATAAAATTATAAGAAGTAAGCAATATTCTCGGGGTGCCTGGGTGGTTCAGTTGGTTAAGCATCTGACTCTTGATCTCAGCTCAGGTCATGATCTCAGTGTCATGAGTTCAAGCCCCACATCAGGCTCTGCACTTAGCCTGGAGTCTGCTCGAAGATTCTCTCCCATCTTCCTCTGCGCCTCCCCCCACACGCTTGTGCTCTCTCTCTCTCAAATAAATAAATCTTGAAAACATAAGCAATATTCTTGGTATATAGAGATATGTTTCTTACCCTGTAAACAAATAACCTTCAGTCAAATAATGAATGCTTGAGGTAAAGAAATTTTATTTTTATAGGACGGTTTTTATCGTCACATGTAAGTCCATTAATAGCTACATAAGTAAAACCTAACACCACTTTCTTGGGATGAATATTCTGCACCCCTAACCACAAGAAAGAGTAAATATATGATAAGACCAAACCATTTTATATTCTTTCAGATTTAAAGTTAAAATTTCTAGCAAGAAACTCATTGGATTCTAATGATTCACTCAGTAGCCCAGTTTTGTACAGTCCTTTGTTGGTACTGTATGGAGATTACTGGATCAAAGCATAACTCATCTTAATCATCATTAAGAGGTAAAGGGTAAAATGTAATATTGTCAGGCTCTCCATTCTAATTAATGATAAAGTTAAATTTTTATGGTTTAATAAAATCTACCACAGAGCAAGAGTAATTGGGTGAAGAAAGTAGAAATTGAAATCAAATAGAATTGAGCCTCCGAAATGAGGGAAAACATTGTGATTGACTTGAAACTTATCCAAAGATCAAGTTCTTAAAGTTCTTCATTTATAATAAAGGATAGATTCTAATATTTCAGTCAAAATACTCATAACCTTACAGACATCTTGAATAATTGCAGTTTGGCCTTCTAATAAACTAGAAAGCCACCAGTGCATTGTATTGGATGTTGTTTGTGGTGGCAATCAACTTGTGGCAGTAGTTGTTCCGAAACAGAATTTTAATAGATTTGCCCCCCCAAAAATATCTTCAGTTTCTCTCAGAAACTATTAAGCTTCATCTCCTCTTGTCAAGTCAGTAGACATGGGGACAGAAGGTTTTGAGGAGTCAATAAAAATAACAGAACAGTGAGAGAAAAATACAAGTTTGTCCTGGCATTTATTTTAAAAGATTTCCCCCAAAGTAAAAGTTAGAAAGCATCTGGAACCTGTCAGTCTGTGATGATAGATCTGAACACGGAGACACATGTACGTGTCAGAAATAGAAATAGTTCTGTGTTGATGATCTGTCTGTCATCAGGTATTTTGGGAGGAGAAAGGGGAATAGAGGTATGGGGTTTGAGAATTAACAGGGAAATCTGCCGATTTATTTTGGAGAGAATCTGAATGCCACTAATCTTTCTTTTATAGTTTACTGATTAAGCTGTTACCCTTATAACATCTTCCTCACTGGAAGCCACTATCCCATTCTTACCCCATGCCTGGGAGATAAAGATGATGCCACAGGGTATACTGTACGCTCTGGGCTAACTGAAAACACAGTGCAGAAAAGTTTTCCCACTCTTTTTCAATAATGTATTTAAGTATATTAATGTTATTGCACCCAGCACAAATAGAAAGTACAACTCTATTTTAATTATGTACATATATACACATTTATGTGATATATCTCTAGATAGATAGATGGATATTGATATATACAAGTGTCTATATTGCTTATCTCTGTGTGTGTGTGTGTGTGTGTGTGTGTGTGTGTGTGTGTAGGGTGACCATTATAAGCTTACCTTATTTTGGAAAATTTCTTGCAAGTCTCTAATAATTAGCTAGATTGACTTTAGGGAAGATTTCCAGATAAGTTGAACTTGTATAGATCAGCCACTCAAACACAGTTTTAGTATTTATCTCTCCATTATGATATGCTTTTCTTCCTACAAAAGCCAAATTCCCTTGTATCACCTTAAAACACTCTATTCTGTTATGCTACTCAGCCTTTAACTTCTTGGATCATGTTTTGAAAATACATCTTCAAATTATTCCACATACCAACATTCTTTACTCAGACTTTCTTTTGAAACAGGTCCCCTATTTAGCTCTGGCATTGGGGTTTCCACCACTATGACAAGTGAAAAGTAGGTATATTGTGATCAAATTGGTTCTTATGTCTCAGAAATGACCTGATGTTCATGTTGTATATAGATGAAGAGTAAGCAGCTTATTCTCTAGCTTCCTAGAACACAGTCTGTCTGATATTTCCACACACGAAGCAGGAGAGTATTGCTTTCCCCTGTGAGAAATAAATTTGGAATTCAATAAATATAAATGCCACAAAGTTCAAAGGCCTGCAATTTATTGAAGAATGATATAATGGTTTACTAAGTTAATTTTGTCCTAAAATTGTTAGTGGTTTCTGTGTTAGACTCAACAAATGGATGGTCACCACAGCCATGTCAAAATTATTCTCTCACTCAAACTGGAATCTAGATAAAGATTTAGAAGAGAAAAAAGATGACAACAAAAGCCCATGAATTTGGCATTTTAATCTTGGCTTTGAACCCCACCACAGTGTGCCTCCTTTCTTCTGACCACAATTTCAGAATTCATTTTAGCAACACATTTGCTACTTGCCTGTGTCAGCTCCCCAGGGCTTAATGTCAGACCTTGGCTTGTCACTTTCTGCTGCTTTAGGTATCTCCTCTAACATTGGGATTTAAAATAACATCTCTTAGGGCACCTGGGTGGCTAAGGCAGTTGAGCGTCTGCCTTCGGCTCAGGTCATGATCCCGGGGTCCTGGAATCGAGCCCCACATTGGGCTCCTTGCTCAGCAGGGAGCCTGCTTCTCCCTCTCCTCCCCGCTTGTGCTCTCTCTCACTCTCTGTCACTCTCTCTCTCTCGAATACATAAATAAGATCTTTAAAAAAAAAGTAAAGAAAAAATAAAATAAAATAAAATAAAATAACATCTCTTAGTTGTTCCTTCACAACTCTACTGGTCCACTTTTAAGGTTCCCTTGTGTTTTATCCCCACTGCTTTTGTGTTGTATAAAAGCTCCTTTCCTAGTTCGTAATAGAACATTATAAAATGAGCACGAGTTACCGAAAAGCAGTCTGCATTTCCTATGGCAAGTGGTCATCTTGTTGTTTATGCTTATCCAGGTAGTCATGAAATTTTTTCTTTTTGGTTTTAATGAGAAGTACCTTTCTGAATTTTTCCCCCTACCCCCAAATTCATACGTTGAAGCCATAACCCTCCAGTCTGACTATATGTGGACGTAGGGCCCTTAGGAAGTAATAATCAAGGTTAGAGGAGGTCATAAGGGTGAGACCCTAATACAACAGGACTCGTAAGAAAAGAGATTAATATCTCTCTAACCTGTGGGGACCCAGCAAGAAGGCAGCTGTCTGCAAGGCAGGAAGAGAGCTCTTACCAGACACTGTCAAGTCAGAACCTTGATTTTGGATTTTTTGGCCTCCAGAACTGAGAGAAATAAATTTCTGTCGTTTAAGCCACCCAGGCTGTGGTATTTTGTTACAGCAGCCTGAGCTGACTAAGACATTTCCAAGTTAGATTCGGACCCTTCTCTAGATTTACTCCAGTGTCTCTTGTAAGTGATCAATTTTAATTTCTTCTCGGAAAGTTTTATTTCTCAAAAATCTTTGTAACCTTCACCTAAAACAGCAGGCACCTGTATTTATTTTGAGATCTTCCCCCAAATTGTCTCTCTTTTCTTCAGTGTGTACTTTAAAGTCCTTTCAAATCATTGCACATTTAAACAGATGTCATTTTCCTCCATCAATCTAACAAAGATTCTTTAATGACAAGTTCCAACACATTTTATCATGGTACAGGGGATTTTCTTATATTCTGCTTATATGAATATTTACTGGAGTAGCCCCCTGGAAAGGTTTGACAATTTGTGCTAGAAGGCTTAAAGACACTTTCGTCTTTTGATGTTGTAACTGCACTTCTAGGAATTTGTCCTAAGTCAGTGATGCCAAGAGGATTTTCTAGGCAAGAATATTTGTGTACCAAAAATAAATCAGGCTGCATATCCATCTGTAGAGAAAAACCAGGGGAACTATGGCAGTCCACATGTTGAGATACTATGGAACAACGAAGAGCATATTTACAAAAAAGTTTTTATTGATCTGGGAAAATTCGATGATACCATTAAACATGGATGCATACTATGATTCCATAGTTATGATTTTACAACTATGTAGATCTGTATGTGTGTTTGTGAGTATTTATGTAAAAGACAACAAAGAAATTTTAACAGTGATGATTTTAATTTTTATCATTTCAGATTTTATCTCTTTTCCAGCTGATTTACAATAAACAAATCTTACTTATGGAGTCAGGAAACAATATCATGTTTTTAAAAGGTTTTGACAGGAGATGTCACAGTAATTTACACACTGTCAGATTTATTTTCCTACTACTGCAGAGTTATCTACCTAACTGTGCCTAAGGTTGCTCTGGGTTCTAACTTACGCTGTGTATGACTTTGCTTACATCACTTCCTTTTACTGGGAAATGAAACATGTCTTTATATACCAGATTATAGTCCTCTTATTATCTAAATTGCAGACACAAAATTTTCTGCAAAAATTTTCTAATCTCAAAAAGCATGATTCTCTTTTATGACATTTTAGAGAGGCACTTTATTTTAGTACCAAACATTGTTCCCATACAATAAGGAGGATATGAAAAAATTGTTCCTGCTGTGTATGAGATTGTTAGCACAAAGAATTGTTTCTTAGGCTGATCCCAAAATTCAAAGATTATGTGTTCTCTGGTCTGTACCCCTCTGGAGCTTACCTAATAGCCAAGCCCCTAGAGGGCACTCAATAAATATTTGATTGAATGGACTGTTTGAAAGCTCTTCAAGACCAACCTTTCAAGTTACACTGTGCAGTGAACATTCATAGATATAGCATTGACATCTTTATATCCTCATTTTAGTTGCACTGAATTTATAATACGAAGAATGTTATGAATTCTTCATAAGTGCTTCAAAAGCAATCTTGGCATATTGATTAGAGACTGTTGCTTGTACAGGAACTATAGTTGTATTTCCAACTGTTGTTTAGTCGTATTTTATTCCCAAGGGTAGAGCCAACCTGTTTTGTATTTTATAATAATATGTAATAATATGGTCCTGTAATTTTACTATTTAGAGAATATATTTGCCATTTTAAATGTCAGTCAAGAAGATACAAATGAGAAATAATAAGGCTTGCATTGTTAGACTATTATTCTCAATTTTTGAGAGTGGCGCAGTCGAGTTGGCTGATTCACTTAAGTATCATAGCAAATTGTCAAAATTCTCCTGCATGAATTCAGTGAAATGTGAGATCCAGTAATGCTACGAAATTGTTTATTTTCTTTTAAAAAAACAAAACCAAACCCCCCACCAAAACCTCCTTACAAATAGATAATGTTTATAAATGTGATTGGCTTAGGGTTATTTCACTTTTTATGATTATTACTATGCATATTATCTTGCCCACTGGAATTTTAAAACTCTGTGCTGACTAAAACACTTTTTAGCACTGTTTAAAACAATTCTTAAAGCAACTTTGATAACTTTGGAAGTTATCAACATTTTTTTTTCATTCTTAATACCAGGTAATAGGCCTGCCTGGCTGAGTGGTAATTCTTGCTGGGCATCAAATCCTGTGTTTAGTTTCAAGCCTCATGGCAGGGGCAGTGAGCAATCACATCACAGAGTACATCACATCTCTAGTTCAAGTGCACACTGTGCTTTGCACAAATTTCCATAAGAAAACACACGTACTTATGTGCCTAGACCGCCTTTCCTGTCAGCCTTAGGGCGAGAAGATATTAAGGTAGAAGTCTAGCTTTTATGGTTTCATTTTATTGGAAATAATCCTGATTGAGGCATGTATATGAAAAAATAAACTCTGAGCCAAGTTGTTTCATTATAAAATGAAAGCAGCCTTTTAAATTTAAAACCTAAATATATAAAGAAAATGGTCCTCTGTTGTGTAGCAGTGTGCTCTTTTAAAAGGGGGTAACAGATTCCAATAATTTATTCAGACATAATCGGCTGTTTTATTAGTAGATTGAATTAGAGGTGCATTAAGTAACCAATGGAATCTCTTTCCTGCCTTTTAGAGGATTATCCCAGGAAACAAATACTTGTCCTAACAACCTCATTTGCAGCAGCCTACCTTTCAAACTCTAGTTTAATATAAGTATTAACAAATTGCTTGCTTTCTCTAGGTGTCTCTTAGGCCCTGGCAGGATTTTGATGTCCCAGCTTCAGTAAAAAACAGTCAACTTTCTAAATCAGCTCAGCCTTAAAGCGTGTGTATTTCCTAATAATACATGGATCTTCACTCATCTAGCAGCATAGAATAGCTGCACTTGAGATGCTTCCAAAAGAGAGTGCATTTCTAAATTTCTTGTCATCATATTTAAAATTTAATAGGCAGAAGCAACATTTATGACAGAGTTCCTAGAGGATATGCAGTTCACCTGTTCCCCAAGAAATGCTAAAATGCAGAATGCTAAAATGTACTTTTGGCCTCTCTGTCACTGAAACACAGTTTTCTACAATGCCGTCAACCTCTGTTTAGGATTATTTTAAGATAAGAAACTGCACTATGAAACTAGATACTGTTGGGTTTAAGGACGTTGAGAATTTTTCCCTTTTATTACACAGGGTCATCTTATGAAAATCTTACGAAGAGGTGCCTTTCTTGTCCTAGGATCAGTTCTTCTGAGCTGTTGCTCAGCTTTTATTTTATGGAACCTGAATTGTGTAATGACTATTTCCCACTTTTTGCATTGACTATTAGAAAGCTTAAACCTAATGAAGGGCTCAGTCATTCTAATTGTATTAGTTTCCTTCCATATTCAATTTTACATTCTTGCCCATATTTTCCTTTTACTATATATTTTCACCTTTTTTAAAATTTTGTAAATTTGTAGGTATTTCTGGGTATCTTATTATACTTTCAAATATTTTTGGAATAAGATGGCCTATCAGCATAGAAAACTCTTTTCCTAAAACCAATCCTTAATGCTATTTCTGGGATTAGAGATTCTTTTCTGTTGAGAAATTTGCCTTTTTCACCTTTAATTATCTTGATGAGATTCTGGTCTCTCCCTGATGTTTATAATACTATTCCTGCTCATTCCTTTAGAGTATAGAGCACTCCAGGGAACACAACTGCTCTAAAGAATTCTGAGATAAACTTAATCATCTTAACCTGCTGAAGGCATCACCCATTGTCTTCTTTCAGTGTATGTTTGATAGATACAATCCACTCATTTTATGAAGTAACTGAGAGGATTATCCATTCATTTTCCACCTTCTTGAATCATTGATTCACAGCTTCTCTCTGGTGCAATAACACACTGGCCTGACTTTATACAATTTTTCAATAGCTTTCTCAAAAATATAATTTGGTCATCAGCTCCTGTGGGTGAAAAAAATCCTGAAAACTGTTGATCATTTTAAATTTAGCTGTAAAATTTAATTTTGTCCAAAGGAGCCTGACCCCTTTCTTCATTTAATCCTTCATATGATTCCAGCTCGTCATGAACCTTGGCATTTCCCCGGAGTGAGTTCTACCTGGCACATTTTCTCTCCTGCCGCACTTATGTTGCAGGGATGTAACTGAATTATTTTTTGGAGGGCTTAAACTCTTTCTAGCCACATGAAACCACAATGCAATCTCACTGTTGAAACTGGTCCTTTCGTTTTTCCGGTGCTCCCTTCAAAGGCTTTTTAGCAAATTGTTTTTTGTCCTACAAGCCTATCTATTCCATCATGCTTTCTGCACAAGTATGTTTGGAGAAATAATATTTCAGTCCAGAGGCACATCTGAGAAATAACAACAAAGTCTAAAAAGAGACTTTGGGACAAATCTCTTATTATGGGACAAGGAGAAATTTCCTTGTTCAGAACAAAATTTTTTATTATTTCCTGCTCATGAATTCAGTGGAACAATCCAGGTAGCCCTTCACTGGATAAATGCTATACACGTGCAATGTATTAGATTTTCTAAGTTATCACCCTTGTTACCCCTACTGATTGTTTCTGTATAAAAATAATTTTATTGTGACACATAATTATAAGCAATTTAAGTAACTTAATTACAGTGGTGGTGCTCCAGTATCAGATTAAATTAAGAGTAGTGAACATTGTATTGTTATGTTTGTATAAGAAGAACACATCAAAACTCTCATCACTGGCAGAATGGGAGTTAGAGAAAATAAGTCCCAAAGTCAAAAATTTAATATATTTTATTATTATAAATATCTAACATTTAACATATAAACATTTAAATGGTATTATAAACACTTAATAGTTTGATGTTAAAGATCTCAGGAGATTGAAGAAAATGAAATTCCAGAGAAACAGACCACTTTCAATCACATTTATTACTTCCCTTTATGTCAGCTTAATTTTAAGAGAAAGGACATGGAAAGAGATTACCTTTCCTAAAAAACAGAGGAATTGTCATATTGTATAAGAAAGTTAAAACTAGACTGTAAACTTGTTGACTCTTACAATTTAATCTCTAATCCAATCAAACTATTGAGAATTTAAGCTTTCTCCCAAATTCCCTTTCTTTCATCTTTTGTTGTTACTTATCTTAAGCAGAATCTTTTCTATTTTCTTATTCCCTGCCTTGTTCAGCCCAGTATATTTTCTATATACTTGTGTACATTCATCTCCAATTTTAAATATGATTTTACCCACACTCTCATTTCTTTCCCATTACTGTTTAATGAGAACTCATTAATTGTTCAGGATTTACTGAGTAGTTATTATATTCTGGGCACTGTGGTAGGTGCTACAGATTAAAAAAAAAATGAATAATACATAAACATTTCCCTGAAAAAGTTCACAGCCAGTAGAAGTCATAGGCACTCAAAGAAATAATTATTCTATAAAAGGATATGTGAAATAATGAAAAGGCAGAATGAATGTCACTTCCCATTCAGAGTGCTCTGTAGTGCAGAGTTGGAAACAGCCATTGGAAGAGGAGAGAAAGCCTTTCACAAAAGCAATGATCTTTATTGAAGTGGATTTTTGCCTGGCAGAGACAAGATGTAGGCAAATCTATAAGCAAAATAGCTCAAGTTAAGGATCAAAAACATGAAATGTCATGGTATGCTCAATGAATTGCAAAGAATTTGGCAAAAGGCTTGTGTGGAGGTGATTGGCGAGGTGCTATAAGAATGGTCTTGACAGGAAGATTCTTTTTTACATCAATTGTGTAGAAGATGGAACATCCTTAAAGAATTATAATCAAGGGAGGGAAAATATTTTATTTTAGCAACAATCACTTTGGTGACAGTGTAGATGATGACCAAAAGGGGATGAGGCTGAGTAGGGGATGAGGAATCTATGAGGAAGCTATTACCAAGTCTGGAAGATTTTGAGATCGGATATGGGGCACTGGAAAGGGAGGAGAGTAAATGGTTGAGAGAAATGTTTATAATGAGGACTATATACGTCTTAGGTATGATATGCTTATGGAAAGGTGATGAAGAAATATAATTTAGGAATAAATTCCAGGTTTTGTCACGTATGTGGGTGGTAATGCTAATCATTTAAGGTGGAGACTTCAGCTGAATACATAGTTGCTTACTATAATTTGTTCCTTCCTCTGTTGTAAATTTATGTCCCGGACCCATTGATTCGTTTGTGGTCATATGACTTCCTCTGGGTGATGAAACATGACAAAGAATGAGCTCTAAGAGCTAGCACTTGATTCATCATGTTTTCCTTTTCTCTCTGCCATGAGCCTGGTAATGTTCCAAATAGACATTACTCCATCTACCTGGATCCCAAAATCAAGAGGACATGAAACAAAGCCCTAGGTGACCAAAAATGTAGTTTCCTTCATTAAGCCCCTGAGCTATCAGGATCATTTGTTACTGTGCCTAACCTAATCTATCCTGACTGATACAGAGGAAAGTAACATAAAAAAAGGAAGCTTTAGAGAGACGATGATTAATTCAGTTTTGGATAGGTTGAGACTGGGCCTTGAGAAGGCCCTTATGTTTATGTCATTAGAGAACTCACTGGACATAATTCCATTTCACTGCTTTCTCTATTAATTGAATACTTTTTTCCTGGTGGTTTACTTGTTGAGAGGTAGCATTACAAGTGGTTAAAGGTGTGTTCTCTAAAACCACACTGCCAATGTATGAATTCCATATCTCATCATTTGTATACTTCAGTTTCCTCATCTGTAAAATCAGGATGATCAAACGATGTCCCTCATAAGATTGCTTTAAGAATTAAATGAAGTAAAATATATATCTGCACTTAGAAGAGAGTCTGGCTCATAGTACATGCTATGGAATGTTACTGTTACTATTTTTTTGCGTGTGTGCATAATTAGATCCTTTCAGAAAGCAGGTGGAATAAAAAGGTAGGCATGCTTGTAAGATATTTCACTTTCCACTGAGGCTGTAAGAAAAAAATAGTGAAGAAAAAGATTTCTAGGATTATCTTTTGAGGAAAACTGCTCTATTGAAAATAATTTTTATCATTTACTTTAATGTGAGATCGACTTATCTAAGTATAAAAAATGTGTCTTAAAATTTGATTTATTCATTGGCCCTAGTAATATCTCTATGAGATGTGGAAGAATTATTTCAAGGCTAAACAATTCTTTGAAAATGAAGTTTGATCAAGGAAACATAAAAATGTCAAATGACTAATTAAAAGAAGGAGGAACTTATTGATGTAGCATGTTCTGGAAAAATATTGAAAATTATTCTGTTATATTTGGACTTCTTCCTTTTACTGGAGTTCCCAGTATTTTAAATTTCCGGAATTACCCGCTGCCACTCAAGTATATCTGCAGCACTGCTTGTACTTAGAAAGCCCTGTGGTTTGGTCTAGAGCAAGTTATCAAAGTCAGCTCTGCTAAATTTGAGGATTCCATACAGAGAGAGCACACAAAGCTCTAGGCCTGATATCTTTTATTTCAACCTGCAGAGTTCTGCCTTTCTGTAGATATGTTCCATGTAAGATACAATATAGCAGAGTAGTTAATAGGATCAGAACTATGTTAGCTGGAGTCAAATTCCACTCCACTATTAATTAGCTGAGCGCCCTGAATTTTTGTACAGGTAAAATGGAATTGTAATAGCATCTACCTCTTAGATTGCAGGGATTACATGAGTGAATACATAAAAAGCAAATAGAACAGTCCCTCCCATAGCAAAAGTACTCAAGAGTTAGCTGCTGCTATTTGAAAATGGTTCTTCTGTTAAAATAATAATTTATTAAAAATTTTCAAAACCACAGGAGATAAGTTGCTTTCTACATTTCTCTGTCTTCCTTTTCCATAATCCAAATTTAGAACCACAGAAAACACTTCATACATATTTTTTAATTGGTCTGCTCTTAAAAAAAGTCCGGTTAAATATGTTAGGTAAATGATTGGGAAGGAAGCAGGCTAGTGAAGGTGGTATTAGTTGGCAGGTGATGTTGTTAGCACCACACAAATCAACTCAGTAAGGTGGGTGCCTCCAGCAGCTACCTGAATGTTATTGTCAACTATCAGAGAAGTATATGCCTTTCCTTATCCTTCACTATTAGAGAAACATTTCAAGTAAGTTTTTATTAAGAAACCATAGTGGATGGGGTAACCTGTCAAACAAAATCAAAAACAAATGTTTAAAATGTAACCTTTGCCATTAAACAATGTTGGCTCTTTGGTGTACCTATTCTCTGCTACCTGTTCCCACCTTGCTTTGGAAGGACCTGTAAGGTGTTGTCAGTGGCTGTGGACAGAGTGGACAGTGTGCTTTATCCACTTGAATTATCTGAATATTAAGTTTAAAGTGAAAGCACAAGAGGGGCACCTGAGTGGCACAGTGGTTAACCGCCTGCCTTCGGCTCAGGGCGTGATCCCAGCGTTGTGGGATCGAGCCCCACATCAGGCTCCTCCGCTATGAGCCTGCTTCTTCCTCTCCCACTCCCCCTGCTTGTGTTCCCTCTCTCGCTGGCTGTCTCTCTGTCAAATAAATAAATAAAATCTTAAAAAAAAATAAAAAAAATAAAGTGAAAGCACAAGGAATAAATAACCAATCATACTTCCTAAACAAGAAAGATAAAGTATTTCTTGCAGTTTAGAGAAATGTTAACAGATAGAAGATAACTTTTAATTATTTTAAAGCATACAAGGGCATATGATTCCCTCAATTTCTCTCTTTTTTTTTCCATTTACAAGCCAAACTTAACATCATGGGGGTTTTTTTCCCTTTTTTTTAAGCTTCTATTTAAATTCCAGTTGGTTGATGTCCATGTTTTTATTTCCGTTTAAATCATTGTAGTGATCTGGTTAGCCTTCCTTGTTACATATAACCGTGGAGAAGAACGACATTATTTAATGAGTTCTTGAACATGAGCTTTCTGAATGTTATATGCCAGTTCTTGAATTTTTTTTCAGGTTGTTTTGGTTTGAGGTTTGTTATGACACTACATTTTAAAAAGACATCTTTAGATTGCAATTTTTTTTTAAAAGGGGGAAAACAAAACCCTGATGTATTATAGTTCTCTCACCAGAGAAAAAGAAATTGTACAAGGGTATTAAACTGCAGGCAAGCAGGAGTAGCAATAACATATAAACTAGAACACAGAGACCCTAACGGTTTCAGTAGTCAAGCTGGTTTCTTGGCCGCTAGCACGTGTTAGTATGGGAATTAGAAAGGGTGCCCTTCTAAAGGGCAAAATAAATGTTTATAAAAATCAAACATTTTCATCAAGTAACTGAATTTAATCCCTCAAATGACCGAGAAACACAGGCAGGGAGTCTTTCCCTTGCTAGGCAGAAATGACACTAGAGGCCAAAGGGGCCAGATTGAACCAGAAACTCTGCAGGCCCATATGCCAGGAGGTGAGTCAGAAAAGGTGTTACATGCAACAGGGAATAGAAGTTAACAATTCAAGCTGGTGTGCAAGAATAAGTTTTTGAATCCAAAAAGAAGAAGAGGAGCAAAAAAGCATGTTAAAATCAGAAGGGCAAGAAAAGGGTGAGCAGAGGCATTCTGATTGATTGATGATTGATTGGCTAGAATATCATCAGATAGCAGTTGTTGCTTTTGTGAGCTAGAGGGATATGAACATATGCTGGGGTGGCCCTGCTAAAAGGGCCAGGACTATTACCTTTTCCAACCTTTGGTAAGGTTAGAATTTCCCTGGATTTGCAAGGTAAAGGACACATTTTTTTTTAGCCCATATTCTTTCTATTAATCCCAGTTTTTCTTTTACCATCACTTGACTTTCCTTTCACATATTCAATTCAGATAGACTACAAGAAAAGCCTTTAAAATTTAAGTAGCTTGTAACAAAAGTGTATTTCTTGCTTATGGTGAACAGGTAAGGGAGAAGCAGGACAAGCATGTGGCTTTGCTTCCTAACTCACTCAGAGATTCAATATGGCTGAAGCTCTATCACCCTGACCCTGTAGCTATAGTCCCTGGAACACTAGGCCTTTACTTTGCCTCTATTGACTGCTGAGTCCAGAATTGATGCACATCACTTCAGCTCACATGTCATTGGCCATTTCCAGTCACGTGGCTCCACTCAGCTTCCAGAAGCCTAGGAAATGTAGAAAACATGTGAAATATTTGGTGAATATTACTGTCTTTGCCTTAAGGAGAAGGTGTTGTGGGCAGAAATTATAAATAAGTCACATGTGAGGGGGTGAATCTATTTGATGGAGTACCATCACTGGGCTGATGATTTTATTTGCTTTAAATGGTCCAATTAGCCAGCGTCCTGTATTAAACCAGATGTCACTTTCCATTCAGTTCATTTCCCCTGATGCCTTTTGGTGATTTTTGAACTTTCCTTTTGTCTACTGGGGTCAGTAATTCCAAGTATCAGCTCTAGCACATGAGGGTATGAGACTTCCTTTTGCACCGCAGGTGTAGAGACTGAATCTGGTATTTTTTTTAAGCAGCATATTGTGACAGATAGAATATTTGTTTGTAAATGTATATAGATTTAGAAATACCTTTCTTGAATTTTCACCTGGTCATTAGCCTTGTACATAATAGCTGGTGATCAGACGGATCTGGACAAAAGCATTTGCACCCTAATTATGAATTTGGTGATTCAGTAAAGAATCACAGAAAGGTGAAAAATGGTTTTGATGAAGAGTAGTCTTTGACCTCTTCCCAAATGAGTGATGGTGCCCCTAAGGACGACTATTTTGAAGCAGGTGAATATTGCCCAAAGATCTCTTGCTGAGATTAGAGGTAGAATTCAGGAGGCTGCTGATCCAGGTGGGGCTTTCTCCTTCCGCGCAGGGAGAGATGTTCCTCCAGTGAGGTCAAGTGTAAGTACTAGCTCAGGTTGAGGCACTTCAGAAGGATATTTGGGCAACCCGTAGGATCTCAAAATAAGAATCAATTGACTTTGACTCATGTACTTCATGTGAATCATGTGACACATGTACATGTGACTCATGTACATAATGTGAATCAGACACAATAACTTAGACTCAAATGTTCTTCATATAAATGGCTTTTTAAAAATATTTGTATCTCAACTCAGAGATTGATTTCCTTTCCCCTGATCCAGCCAGTGGTGATGTTGGCGGTAGGGTAGCAATAGTCATACATGTTTCTAATGACCACCCAGACTATGCTCATGGAGACTTTCCTAAAAGGAGTGTGGATATGGAGGCAAGACTTGTTACTGCTGGTATATAATCTCTGCTTTCAAAAACTTTTCATTTCTCTGAAGCAGGTATATAAGTAAGGAATTACAGTATGTTGTTTTGTTGTAAATGCTGTGGTAGATGTATATCCCTGTTTCCAACAGCTGAAAAGGCTCCATTATAGTGGGGTTATAAAATAATATTTTTTATGACTCAATGTTTAAGGACCCATTGATGAAATTAATGTGTATGCCACTATGTTAGAATTCTCTGTGTGTGTGTGTATGTGTATAATTTGTATGTCTTCAATAACTTGAGGGAAAAGGGAAAATATTGTTAAAAAGGTCTCATCTAGATGACACTAAAAGTTGAGTGACTTATGTTTGGGTTCTGAGTTTGCCACTTATCATGTCCATAATTGCTGATGTGACTGAGTACATTACTAACCTTTCTGAGCCTGTTACATTTTAAAAAAGAAAAAAAAAAAAAGGACGGTAATGAAGGAGGAGTATTGAGTTTCTACAATAACCACAATTCTTTAGCTTAAAAATTTGGTTCTTTCATTTTCAAAGTAAGGGATGCTAGAGTAATACTGAACTCCAATAGTTTTTCAAGGCATATCTTGCCCTAATAGCCTTGGACCCAGCTCCACCACCCAAATCCCAATACAAACCCAGTCACACAGCCACTCATAAAGCACATTCCCATCTGTGGGAGGCAGAAAAATCCTCCACAAAAGATGTTTACCTTAAATAGGTAGAATCTTGGAACCTATGGATGCTACCTTCTTTGGGAAAAGGGTCTGGGAAGATTTACTTGGTTAAAGATCTTGAGAAGAGATCATCCTGGATTATCCAGGTGGTACCTTAATCCAGTGGCAAGTGTCCTTATGAGAGACATACTGAGGAGAACAGACACACAGAGAAAAAAATGATGTGACAACAGAAGCAAAGATTCAAGTGGTGTAGCCACAAGCCAATGTTATGCTGACAATCACCAGAGGCTGGAAGAGGACAGGAAGGATTTTCTGTGAGAGCCTCCAGAAGGAATATGGCCCTGTCCTACTAGCAACTTGATTTCAGATTTCTGGCCTCCAGAATTGTGAGAGAATACATTTCTGTTGTTTTAAGCCAACAAATTTATGGTAATTTGTTACAATAAGTAGCAAACCATTTCTATGTTTTTGCTAAATTAATTCCTGCCTCTCTTCCTCCATTAACACAAATTAGAATCCTACCTACACTCAGTATCACTTTTTTAGTTAAAATCTCTGGATTATTCCCACCCCCAACAATAAGGATTAATCTTGCCTTGCTCCTTTTCCTATGGTATTTTATTTATATCTGTTAAAAGGTCTTCTAATATTCCACTATTTACCTTTTTATCCTGCCTCAATGCTTCCTTGATTACCGGAACAGAGTGAGCATTTCATAAATATTTCCTGTGTAAAAATGGGACTGTGACGCATTAATGCTGAAATAGGGCCATTTTTTGAGTTATTACATATAGTGCTAGTGCCTATCCTCCCAGATATCTGGCTTCTTACTTGGAAATTGCTTTACAGATTCCATGTCTTAAAACTGATAAGGGGAATAAGAGTGACAGGAAAGAGAGAAAGTTAAAAAACAACTTTAATACTATAGTTCCATTAATATCTCATTAATTAATTAAAAGTCTCTAAAATCACAATTGTCACATTGTTTTTACTTATTTACATCATACCTTGTTCATAAAAAAAAGGGTCTGGCCCATATACTGTATGATTCCAACTATGTGACATTCTGGAAAAGGCAAAGCTATGGGGACCATAAAAAGATCAGTGGTTACCAGGGCTTAAGGGTTGGGGGAGAATAGGGAAAGTACAGAGGACTTTTAGGCTAGTGAAAATAATCTGTCTGATACTACAGTGATGGATATGTCATTATCCATCTGTCTAAACCCTTGGAATGTACACTAAGGGTGAACTCTGTGTACTCTCTGGGCTTCAGGTGATGATAGTGTGTCAATGTAGGTTCATGATTGTATGTAATGTACCACTCCAGTGGGGGATGTTGATAATGGGGGACTCTATGCATGTGTGGGGCAGAAGATATATGGGGAATATCTGTACCTTATATTCAGTTTGGCTGTGACCTAAGCTGCTCTAAAAAATAATTAATAGCAATAATAATAAAAAGGGGAGACGTGAGGAAATGTGAAATATTAAGGAATATATCTTCTGTAGCAAAATTTGAGGCAACAGAATGAGTCACTCAGTGCATACTTCCTTGAGTCCTTTAGTCAGTTCACAGAGACCATTGTCTAATACTGGATCTCTAGGATGGTACGTGGGATGGTCTTAGGTGCAATGATCTGAGCCTTCATGTTTTCTACTGCTGTGGAGAAAACACAGACAATGCTCCTTTTGTTAAAGCTTTAAACAGCAAAATAAATAAATAAATAAATAAAATAAAATATATATATATATATATATTAGATTTTATTTATTTATTTGAGAGAGAGAGAGAGAACAAGTGGTGGGGAGGAGCAGAGGGAGAGGGAGAGCTGAGCAGGGAACCTGATGCAGGGATCCATCCCAGGACCCTGAGACCATGACCTGACCTGAGTTGAAGGCAGACGGTTAACTGACTGAGCCACCCAGGCAACCCATACAGCAAGATAGTTTTTGAGAGCAAGGTACTTTGTTTCTCTGAAACCGGATTTCATCATCTAGAAAAGGAAGGGTTGTTGAACCTATTTGGGAAGGCTGCCTACCCTAAATCCTTTTAAAAAAAAAAAAAAGGCTCCCATTGCTTGTACTAGAACACTCCATCTCCCTGACTACCTTTAAACAAACCAGGAGTGAGACACTATTAGACAACCCAAATGTTAATTTTTATCACATAGAAATTACTCATTGCATGGTTATGCTGAAGCAGAGTTGTGTCTCTCTTAAAACTATACCCATGTTGCAAGGTATGTCACTATTGCTTGTGCTTAAAAATCTCTTTTAAAAATCACTTTTTAAAATGGTGCCTAATTAGCTTTTTCCAGAGAAGAAAATGATGTTTATAGCTTCAGCTTTAGGAATTATATTTAGAAAAAAAGAAAAAAAAAGATCAAAGTGCTTTGGAAAGAAGAAAGCTTATTTCTTACCTTTAAAAAAACATCCCACCTGAGACAAATATATAAAAATAAATTTAATTTTCGAAGAAAGCTTTTGAAAAAAACATAAGCAAATGAAAGAGTGTGCTTAGAAGAGAAATTGTGTTTCAATCTAATGCTCTAGTTTCCTCCTGGAAGATACAACATATATTTTAAAAGGCTAATAGTGATTTAAAAAGAGTAGATACAGGGACAATGATGGTCATGTGGATTGTCTGACTTTATTTACACAGAGACGATGTTGTTTAAGATGTACCTAAAGTGCTAACACCATCTAGATGCCATCAGGGACTGCAGCTAGTGCTCTGTGGGAAAATCCTCATTCTCAGGCCTGAAACGTAGGAATAAGACCCCTAGATAATTCGAGCTTCTCCAGATACACCATCATGGAGCAACTCTAAGCTCCAGTTACTTTCTAAGTCATTTAACTATTTAGCAAATGCAGTGAAAAATACCTGTTCTAGATTCTGTAGAAGTTAGAAAGCTGAGTTATATTGGATTATACAAGGTTGAAGGAAGGAGCAAAGTGGGAGAGGGAAACTGGAGAGGAACAGAAGTTAATGGAGATCAGAGTGAGACATGTAGTATACGTCTGGATCAGGCAGAGCCTAGGGAGCTTGAGGTTCCAAATTTAGAGACTGGCATTAGAGGTGAGGTCTCTAAATTAGTCTTCGGGAACTTTATTTTGAGTTCCATTCTGGAAGCAGGGAAGAGAGAGAGTATTTGAAATATTTCCCCAAATAAATGACATGGATTTGCTAAGATGGATTCAACCCTTCGGTAATTATTCAGCAATCTGAAGTTAAAGGATGCAGAGAAGGGGGGAAACCTAGCATTCTTAGAGTACGTACTCTATGCCGACACTTCTAATCTGTTATCTCATTTAACTCCGAAACAAATCCACGAGATGCGTGTTGTTTTCTCCATTTTAAAGGTGAAGAATGTGAGACACAGAATGACTGAACAAGTTAGCCAGTGTCTCACTGCTGGAGTAGTAGAGCTAGATTTCCATATTCTTTTTATCCCTATCATGAAAATTTCCAAAGAGAGATGCAGTATCAAACTTTGTTGTTGATGTGTAGGTTTATGGCTAGATTAAGGCTCAAGGTAACTGTAGTTTCATTATGCCTCTACCAGGGGCAACCGAGAGCCTCTGATCTGTAGGCGATATTCTCTTTTAATTAGTGTCCCTAAGTGCCTGCCCTTCACTCCTTTGTTTAACAAATATTTACTGAGCTGCTTCTGTATGCCAGGGAAATATTCAAGTGTTGTAGACATACACATTAGTGAACAAAACTCACAAAATAGCCATTCTCGCAGAACTTACATTCTATTTAGAGGGAGACAGGAAATAAATACAAAGCACGATAAAGAAGTAAAGTGTATACCATATTAAAAAATAATAAACATTATGGAAAAATTAAAAACAAACCCCGCAGGATAAGGGTTTTCTGGAGTAGTAGGAGCTAGGATGGGGATCATGGTGCCTGGGTAGGTGTCATTAGAAGGTGAAGAGTGAGCTGAAACATGAAGCAAGTGAGGGATTTAATAAAGCTAGAGTCAGAAATAAAGGGGCCTTAACATTCAAAGAATCCAGACATGTTTTCCTTAGAGCAAACATTAGAATGTGTTTCTAGGCCAGTATGGCTGGTGCAGAGTGAGTCAAGGGGAGAATAGGATAAGGTCAAATTGGGTTGGGGAGGGACAGATCATGAAAGACATTCTAGGTCATTATGTGGGCATTGGCTTTTACTCTGAGTTAAATGGGGAGGTGATGCAGAATTTTTAGAAAATATGTATGTGATACGACTTTAGTTTTTAGAAGATTATTCTCTCCTGTGTTGATAAAATAGGTCAGAAGGAGGTGGGGTATGGTTGAAGTAGAAAGTAGTTGACTATTGTAATTAAAGGTGAGGATGTTAGTGGCTCAGACCAGTGAGGGGATAGTGGGAGGAGGGGAAGTGATTGGATGCTGGATATTTCATAGATGTCAATTCAACAGGTTTGAGATGAATTTCACGCATGGATTTGAGAGAAAAAGAGGATTTTAGAATGACTCCAGGATTTTTTGCCTGAAACAACTAGAAGACTGAAATAATCATTAAATAAATGGAAAAGGCTGAAGAAAGATTACTGGGAGGAAAAGCCAGGAGTTTTTTGTTTGTTTTTTTAAACAGGTCGAGTTTGAGATAATTATTAGGTTTATCTATTAGTTGTCTATTGATGCATGACAAATCGCCACAAACTTAGCAGCTTAAAATATCACCCACATTATTAATTCACATTTCTCTAGTTCAGAAGTCCAGATGGGTTCTCTGCTTAGGGTTTCACAAAGCCAAAATCGAGAGCTCATCCAAACTGGACTCATAGCTGTAGGTTCTGGGAAAGAATCCATTTCCAGGTTCACTGAGGTTGCTGGCAAAATTCAGTTCCTTGCGGTTTTAAGACTGAGGTCCCTATATCCTTGCTGGGCTTTTATCAGAGGAGTCACTCTCTAGTCATTGTTCATGGTTCCTCCATCTTCAAAGACAGTAACAAACCATCATATCCTTTTCTTGCCTCAAATCTCTCTGACTTCCCCATCTGCCTTTCTCTTCTGCTGCCTCCTTGGGAGAGCTCTCTGCTTTTATTTTTTTTTTATTTTTATTTTTTTTTAAAGATTTTATTTTTTATTTATTCGACAGAGATAGAGACAGCCAGCGAGAGAGGGAACACATGCAGGGGGAGAGGGAGAGGAAGAAGCAGGCTCATAGCAGAGGAGCCTGACGTGGGGCTCGATCCCATAACGCCGGGATCACGCCCTGAGCCGAAGGCAGACGCTTAACCGCTGTGCCACCCAGGCGCCCCATGCTTTTAAAGATCTATTGTGATTAGGTTAGGTAATTTTTCTTTTTAAAATATAAGAACATAACCATTAGAGGAGTAATGGGAGATGTAGGAGAAAATGAAAGGACAAAGGTTATGGGAGTCATCTTAAAAGTCTCACTACCATTACATCCAAGTATAGATGTTGAATAAGAAGTTATATATATGAGCCTGGAGTTCAGGGACAAGGTGTCAGCAAGATTTAGGAAGTTTATGTTTAAAGTCTTGATTTCTTTTTTTTTTTTTTTTAAAGATTTTATTTATTTATTCGACAGAGATAGAGACAGCCAGCGAGAGAGGGAACACAAGCAGGGGGAGTGGGAGAGGAAGAAGCAGGCTCATAGCGGAGGAGCCTGATGTGGGGCTCGATCCCAGAATGCTGGGATCACGCCCTGAGCTGAAGGCAGACGCTTAACCGCTGTGCCACCCAGGCGCCCCTAAAGTCTTGATTTCTGTCTTGCCTACAACCTCCGTAAGAAGTTGGGAGTGAGTTGCTAAGTAACGCTCAGCCGTAGGTACAGATGCCGCTATTGACACAAGGTCAGACGTTTCTATTACCTAAAAGTGACCTAAAAGAAACATTTCAGTGACTCACTTCATTGGGTGGATCTGATTGGAATGTCATGCTTGCAGTGATACGGACTTTTCAGCCTAGAATGTTTGGTTGCCGTTATTTATAAAAATCTACTTTAACCTCAATGGCTGACTGTGGCTGCTGCCTAAATTGTTCATTTGTTCAAACCTGAATGGTGCCCACTGTTCTCACCAACTTTAAATGGGTCTATGTCAAAAAAAGATTGCATTCAATGTATATATATTTTTTTATTTCAAGAAATGTAGTGCTAAAATTCACCACCCATAGAAGGAGAAACCAAGCTGCTCTGTGTGAGATATATTGAGCATGTCCTCTGGATGGAATAGTAAGTAGTTAGGAAGAAAGCACTAGGACTTTTATCACTCATCATCTGGTGAATTAATTAACCTGAGGCTTGACTAATGGGAAGCTATTTTGCTGTTAAGGGTGATTAATTAACAAATTCTCCTACTTAGGAGTTAGTGCTTATATATGCACATACGCATATATATGTATATTAGTATATCAGTGTGTATATATATTGCACTATTAGGCATGATTATTTAAAATAGTATTTTCAGGTTGTTTTAAAATAGTATAAATAATTTAAAATAAAAGCAAAGGAATTGTCTCTTCCTGGAAGTTTCAGAAGCTAATGAATAGTCCCCACGGTCATATTAAATTGACATCCAACAGAAAAGGAAATAGAGCCAGGTGACTCTCTTCTTGTCAAAATCATTAGCTTAATGGTAGAGGACACAGGACAAATGAACTGTAGAAGCAATTGTGAGCCATACTTTTGTCATATGACAAACTCTCCATCTAAGCAATGGGGACTAGGTGGGTGGGGATAAGAAGGGGGAGGGTATTATGAACAGCTGCCAGATCATTTCTGTTATGTTTAGTTCAGCCTGAATTAGGAAGAAAGAAAAAAAATGAAGAATGTCTTGTGCTCTAGGATGAATAAATATTGTTGAATCAGATGTTAAGATTGTCTTTAACAAACTTAATAGCATCCAGAAATCCAAAGGAGAGAGATTACTTAGATGATAATGAATCTGAAATTTGTATTCAAGAAAAGCAAATTATTTGGCCTAAGGGGGAATGTGGGGGTGAGACTCAAGGGGGAAAACAGCTATTTCCTAACATTCAAAGCATTGTCCTGATAAAGAAAGAAAATATTTGTTCTGCATTACATTAAAGAGTAGGGCTAGAATGAATGATTGGAAATTAAGAGCATCTAAAACATTTGAGATCACTGTA
The DNA here is from genome assembly GCF_002007445.2 of Ailuropoda melanoleuca. Lineage (NCBI taxonomy): Eukaryota > Metazoa > Chordata > Mammalia > Carnivora > Ursidae > Ailuropoda > Ailuropoda melanoleuca. Next base: position 28,034,886 of record NC_048218.1, read on the forward strand.
AGAATGGTCTTTCTAAAAAAAAACAAGCAGAATCTTTCACTTGAATTATTTAAGTAAAAGCTAAGACACCAATGGTGAGAAATGTTTGTACTCTGTTCTTTATAAACTAGGTGATCTTTCATCGTGATCTGACTCTAAGATTCTATAAGCCTATAAAGTAAGCTAGTTTTATTATAGACTTGATCTCATTATGTATGAGAATTCAAGTCTCTAAAGTAGTAAGGCTTACTGTGTTAGTAGTTAAAAATTACTACCAAAGTTTTTTTTTAACGTCTGTTATCTATCATTTATTTAACTATCATTTGAGAAGACTGCTAATTTTTTCCCAAAACCTATTCTCCCTTTTTCTCAACAAAATAGAACCCCAACATTTTAGCTGATCACATGACTACCCAGAATAAAGACTTCACTTTGCAGCTCCCTTCATCTGGTTTGAACAAAAATATGGCCAATGTATTGCAAGCAAAAATGACATGTGGCAATTTTCCTAAAGCTTTCTAAGAGACAGCTGCTTCCCCCTCTGTCATTTCTCCCCTTTATCTTGTCCTCCTTCCTGCTGACATGATGTCTGCAGATGAAGAGAACCTGTTGGATCCTGAGTTGTTTAGAATATGGAGAGCATTCCTAATGAGGAAATTTAAAAAAAGTGGTCTTAAGTGTTAAGCTTTAGTGTTCTAATGACACATACATCGGTAGCCATATGAGGTGATGGATATGTGCCTGTATCCAGACTTTTTCATGAGAGTAAAATAAAATATTTTTAATACTACTGCCATTTTTTGTCCTTGACACTTGAAACTTAGTTCTATATTGATACATAACTGTAAAATAGACCTATAGCTATTCCTATAGCAATTCCTAATTGATAATTGGAATTCATCATAGATGGTAATTACAAAAATAGTTATATATATTTCTTAAGTGTTGCTTTTAATTTGTTTAAAATTTACACCATTTTTACAGTTGTAAATAATCTGGAAATTATGATTTATTTGCTTTTTTCAAAAAAGCAAAGTAAGCCATGTAACAATTTTATTTTGTGTTTTCAACATTCACAACATGGACACTTTTCCTTAGAAAATCTACCATTTAACCAGAAACTGAATCAACATTATAGTATTCCTGGGATCTCAAGAACACTCTGGGGAGAGCTGAGGCTGACTCAACCATATATTTTAATACATGCTCTACAGACATTCCCATGGGACTCTGCAACCCTGATTTAGTGACTTTCTAGCTATTCAGTTAAAAAGACTATTTAGAGTTTATGTCTTTGTGGGAAGGAATAACCCATGCTAGAGTAAATTTATTATAAAATATTAGAAAAAATAATATTTCTTTAATAAACATCCTATTGATATCTCCTATAGATATGAAATGTTTTATGTAATTGATGTAGCATAGCCAATAGACCATGGCAAGCTTTCGAGCACTGTCCTTTAAATGAACTTTACGTAAGCCTGAGAAAATATCTCAGATGAAAAAAAAAAGTACATTTTATAGGTTCAGACACGTTAAGTAGATTCCAAGGCTCATTCTCTAGAAAATCACTGGGATGTCTCTTTAGGACCCATATTCTGCCTTCTTTATAGAGAAGTCATGTAATCATTTACAGTTTAGGTTAAATATGAGTTAACATAGGCTAGAAATTAATTTCATTTTCTCAGGAATTCCCTAAACATACTAAATTTCATTCAAAGGATTTTATACTTTAATTTTATTTTATTAATATATGTATGAACATGATGGACTAGGTGGTATAAAGCAAACCCAGATAAACTTTTCCTTTCAAGGTCATTATTGAACACAGGAGTAGGGCTGCATTATCAGAGATACCTGAACAGGGTTTTTGTTGTTGTTGTTTTGTTTCTGTTTTTGTTTTTGTTTATGTAGTTTCCACACCCAACATGGAGCTTGAACTCATAATGCTGAGACCAAGAGGTGCACATTCTACTGACTGAGCCAGCCAACTGCCCCAGAGGAGATGTTTTTAAAACACATGTACCGAGCTCCCACATATGACTTGCTGAATCAACACCACACTTCTGTCCTAATAAACTTCCATTTTCTCAAAGGAATGGAATGCCCAAATTTTAGCTGGTCACATGGCTCTCCAGAATGAAAACTTTACCTGCAGCTTCCCAGATGGACCCACCAATATTTGGAATCAATCTTCATGGCTTCCAGTTAGCCTGAATTTAGATGCTGACTGAAATCCTCCCCTTTGGGACACTGACAGGTCTTGGGACCGCCTTGATCACTGTGAGCTATTAAACAAATAGAATTACCTTTCAAAACAAGCTTATGTGGAGCAAAATATCAAGCTGTCTTTCTCAGTAGAAGTTTTTAAAAGCATATTATGAAGTAAAACCACAACTAGAAACCTCCAATAAAGGCAAATAAGGCTCAACTGGGCTTTTTATTTTATTTTTTATGAAAAGGGAATAATGATAAAAATAAAATGCAATATTAGGAGTTCATTTGAAAGTGCAACTCACCAGCTTGCACTGCCTCTTTACAGAGTCAGCACTACCTTGTTGTCTCCTGTACTATAGGCTAATAGGAGGGGAACTGGTTTGCTTGTAGCCCAGTGAGACCTAAGTACAGCAGGGTCTTAAATCAGAGGGAATCAGAGATGTTCACTCTGTGGAAGTCACTGGCAAAAGAAAAAGGAATGAAAATATTTCTAAATATAACTCAATAACAGTGAAAACAAATGATTTCTTTTTTCTTTTTGTTAACTATAGATTTCAATTAACTAGAGTTAATTTTGCAACCATGCTGCAACTGAAATATTTATCCAGTACACATTTGACCTGGTACATATGTAAGCGCACTAATTTGACCTTGGAAATAAAATTATTACATATATTATCTTTACAAAAAACAAGGGATGTTTTTCTTATTTAGCCTGTGGAATGATTTGAATTTACAGTAGATAATAGAGAAGTACTGTATTATATACAATACCTCATTGTTTCTATTTAAGGAAAACATGACATGGAAACCTTCAGATCTGTATTTTGACTAGCATAGTCAAAATAGAATGTTCTGATAGAATTAGAGAGTAATACCAAAGTATTAATGATAACCATGTGTGTATGTATGCATATATTAATGAATTTTGCTCTGGACTTTCAAGTTATCAAGTTAACACTCTGGCTAATTTATAACCCTCTCCTTGATTAAATTCCTGCTAAAATGTTATTCTGATGGTTTATTAATGGAGTATATAAATATATTAAAATAGTGCAACCTATAGTTAGTAGAGAATAATCATTGCTATCTTTTTAAGAGAGAAAGTAGTTGGAGAGCCAGATGGTTAAGTTTGCCTCAGTGATGTTCTCCGGTGTTTTGAGTAACAAAGGGACCCCAAGAATTTTCTGAACAAGAATGATTTTTACTGGTATACACATGTGTCATTGAGCCCCTTCCAGCACTCTAGTCAAGAAAATCTACTACTTCTTTGTCCCGATATAAGGTGTTCAGGGAGATGAGTGATTCTTTATAAGTGAATTATAGTAGGATAAATGGGAGGCTTCCTTTGAAACACAAGAATGTGAATAGGAAATTTTTTGTTACTGTTGTAGGAGAATGCTCTGGTAATGAGTAATCTGTGATTATCTTGCAACCTTCTGTCAAGTAGAACATTTTTTGTGGTCATACTTAAATAAAACAATAGCTGGAGGAATCATCTTATGGTCAGACAAACTGAAGATACCTTGGACTTTCTCAGCTTTGGCACCCTTGACATTTTTGGCCAATTTTTCTTTGTCATGGGTACTGTCCTGGTCATTATAAGATGTTTGGCAGCACCACTGGCCTCCAGCCACTATATATGCTAGTAGCATCCACCCCTCCCCCCATTAATGACAACCGAAAAATGTCTCAGAACATTGCCAAATGGCCCCTGGGGTGAGGGTATAATTGCCCCTGATTAAGAACCACCTAGTTACCTAATGACCAAAGTCACAGGATTTTCAGAAAGGAATTGGCTGAGTCTGTAACCACATGTGATGAAGTAAATATAATTTATGAGATTAAAAAATATATTGATATAAAAATAAACTAATTTTTTCAAATGCTTAGTAACATTTTTTGGTTGTACACTCATTAGGAGATGTTTTATCTTGTATATTTTCAATTATTAAAAGCATAGCAGAATGGCTCACATTACACCATTGTTACCTAGTATCAGAGATTAGTGAGATTTCTTGTTAAGAAAGTAAATAAAAGATAAGATTGTATTTAAGATTATATAAGATTGTATAAGATGTATATGTGTATATATATATGTATGTATATGTGTATATACATATAAATAATAAGATGTTAGGGAGTATCATTAGAATAGAATAAATAGTGGCATTAGAACAAAAATGAGTATAACTGCTAGGGTATCTAAATCTTGCTTAATGGTGTCAAATTTGGAGCAAATATTAACAGGTCAGACAAAATTGAATTTATAAAATCATATATAAAGAAGGGAGCTGAAACACTGGGTCAGTGTTCATTCGTTCCTGTATATATTTTGTCACCAATTTCTTAAAGCTATAAACATCCTGATGATAGGGTCATGTTAAACTTTGCCTTATTAATCTTAAAATACCTAGCATTTTATGTGGCTCAAAATATGTAGTTATTAAATATTTGTTGAATTAATGAATTTTGACACTCCAGATTATCTCTTCCTATTTCTTTACACTGTTTTATTTAGTTTCATTTGCAAATACATCTTGCTTGGAATATTGCTACCTTTCTGAATAGTTTTTTTGCTTCTAATTTCATTATCCACCATGCTACAGCCAATATGTATTTTTTAAAGTCATTTTGGATCATGTAATTTTCTTGATTTAAACTCATAATTGACTCCCTATCACCTAGGAAAATCCTAAGACCTTTGGCAGTAAGCATATTTAAAATTTTAATCTAGCCCCAGCCTACCATTGCTACCTCATTTCCCACTACTCACCCGTATGCTCAGACATACTCAGCCATGCTGCCCTCCTGGCAGTTCTTGGAAGGAATCAGGCTTTCTCGCGCTCTGTGACTGTGTTCATGCAGTTCTCTCAACCTGGATTATTCTCTGCCTCTTGCCTGATTTGACCTAGTCTTAAAATATATATTCATCACTTGATTCTCAGTCAAAAGGTCATCTTTTTTCTGCCCGGAGTGTCCTAGCTGGACCAAGTCTTTCACTACACTTTGCTTTAATATATACTACCTTTTAGTACTTCTCTTTTGCAGTCTTCATAACAATTTTTTATGACCTACACTAAAACGTTATTATGTTGTATTATAACTGTCCATAAGTCAGATTTGGTTGAGGTATAATTTTTCCTTGTGTTTTACTTTGAGAACATGCAGGTGGTGAAAGAGTTTATTCTGATTGCCTCTCAGGGGACCTCCTCTGGTACCTTCACAGCCATAGACTTCCCTGCAGCTGCCAATACCCTATGGAAGATTCCATGTCACCCCTACCATAAGACCCTCCTTTGCCTGTCCCGCCATTCTCTTACATTCCCAGCCCCACTGGAGTCTTTAGGGTTTTCTCAGACCCATGCACCAGACTCTGGAAAACAGAAGTGGAATGACAAACTCTAAGGCCATACAGGATTCAAATCCTGGCTCTGTGATTTACTCACTATGTGATATTGAAGAAGTAATCATCTGTAAAGGATGAATAATAATGGATTCATCTCATGAGGTTGTTGTGGAAATAATATAACTAAAATACCTAAGGCAGTTAATTAGAACCTGGCACATACTGAGTGTGCCATCATTATTTGCTATTCTTTTATATAAAGATGTTATTTAAGAGCAAGCTAGCTCAGAAGGGTTAAAAGAACAATCTAGTAGAGAGCATAGTCCAGTGATTTGCAGAGGCTCAGAGCTGAGCCATTAAATTTACAACAGCTCTATGTCCTTAAAGAAGTGACTTAAACTCTCTGTGCCTCAGTTTCTTAATGTACGAAATGAAGATCATGACTCCTGTGATCATTGGGTTTTTGTAAGGATTAAATGAGTTATTTTACACATAAAATACTTAGAATTGGTAAGAAGTTAGCTAATTTATTATTTATAATAACTTAGCTGGGAAGGCATTTCTATACTCACACCTATTCAAAAATTTGTCTCCACTGCCACTCCAATCAATATTTCTGTTGCTTCAAACTCTACCCATTATTCTCTTTGGTATTCCACTCAGTTAAAGTTCCCCCTTATCTCTTCTGGTATCTAGAAAGCTTGAATAGCACTTCACACTTAGCCAGATGAGTTCTAGAGGAGAATGGCCTTCCCTCCATGAGCAAAAGTGATTTGATTCCTCCAATTTCAGTTCAATTTCTCCACCAAGAGAGCTGTGGGCTGATGTTTACCAGGAGTCACCAACAAGGAAGCAACTCTTGAAAATCAAAAATTTGAAATTTCCTTAGAGTAAACCTGGCCAAACTGTATCCCCTGTTGAGGAAGGAGTGCGTTTCCTATTAACTTCAATCTGGCCCAGGCCCTTTAGAAAGGTTTTACATCCCTACCAGCATGCTTTCGCCATGTTTAAACCAACCTAACATTCTCTTGGTTCACCTAAAACCCAGGTAATTAAAAAAGAAGAAAAAGAGAAAACAGTACTCACTAGTTATGAAAAGTTGTGTTCTTTCTTTCGAGCTGAATGGAACCAGTAGAGAGTAAATAAGTTTGGTTCTAGAATCTTCCTCAGAAGGTGATGGTGAGGGAGTTGGCCAATTCATTTTACCAACTTCTGTTTGAATGCATTCCGTTGATGAGAGAGGGAAAGTTGAGGTGAATAAGATGAACAATAACGGCTAAAGAGAAAATAGAATTCTGAGTTAAATTTGGGCTTATTATTAGAGAGTATACAGAGACATAGAATTTTAACTTCACTGTTTATAAAATAAGCATGAAATGAGCTTTGTCACTTCCCTCAAAAGTTTTCAAATGAAAAGATCAATACAAATTGATTATTATTTCTAAACTAAGGAAGAACCTGAGAATTTGTTTTGTTCATCCCGTAATATATTTGACAAACATTGCTTCCCTTAAATGAAAGCAAATTTTAATAACTATATATTCAAATTTAATGTAGTTTATCTCAAAAAGATAAATTATTCTTTTAAAAGTACTTTTTCCAATAACATGATTTGAAAAAGGGCAGTTTATCCCATTTTGAAAGTGGTAACATCATAAATAGGCGGTTATCATTATACAGCAATCGATTACGTCAAAGTACATAAATGCATAATTCATGCATTGTGGCCCACTGATTAAGGGAATAAGTGACCATATAGATAATACTAAGATGTAGACAGATTTCAAATATTGGCCAGAATATTTTGATCATGCTAATTCACTTCAGGCAACAGAGACTAAATTACTTTTATTTGATTTGCCTTCACCTACCTCCTCTTGGTCCGGGAGCAGAGTCATGTGCCCGGATGTTAATTATAACCACACCTTGTGATCAGTAACGTTTTCATAAATATAATTTAAAAAAAGACTGAGAGACTTAGAGAGCTTTTTGTATTTCCATGGTGATGTACACAAACAAGTAAAAAATGTGCTTCCCTGAATGTCTGATGAGCACAGCCCTTATAGAGTCTGTGTTGGTAATTCCAAAAGTTTGCTCACAGCATTCACGGTGGGTTCATGCAGGTGACACAGAAATGCCCAAATAAACGGACTTTAATCCAGAAGGGAACTGCAACTATTGAGAACTTGCCCTGCCTGTTTTACTGTTGGAGATAAAAATCATACACTTATTGTTGTTTCCTCTAATAAATATTTCAGACCCTTTTATGAATAATTAGTGCAGATGCAATCCCCTTCTAATGGCACAAGGTGAAGTAAAGGAAAAATAAAATACATTTTAAGTTCTGCGTCTTTCCCTACTCCACCGCTGGAATCCTCGTCTATCCACACAATAGATTAACTACCCTCTGTGCATACTATATTTTGCTCAGCCCTTAATATTCTGAAGCGGGGCTGAAGCAGTCGTTATCTGTGGCGGTTCCTGGGTGATTTTCAAGCCCAGCACTACCCACCCAAGTGGCAGTGACACCGGCTTTCACTGAAGCCTTATTACTCTTAAAAGAGCAATTTGGTTGGTCGCACGGCTATTAGGATCACACAGCAGCCTGAAAGCTGTCAGTACAACTGCTTCTCATCTTTTTCACACAATCCTGACATCTTTTCTCTTTCTGCTGGACACAGACATGACTGTTTTTATCATTTTCAATCAAGCTCACCCAGAACACTGAGGAATATATTCCCACTGAAAGCAAAGGGAAGATCAGAAATTATTTTATAGCTCCTGGAGCAGGAGCAGAGCTGACTGCGTGCTGAGAGGAGCCGGATCCGTGAGAAATGTAGCCTGGCTCGGGGCTACATCAGGGAGCTGCTCCTTCAGCTGCTAAAGATGGCAAAACAACACCTACCTCAGGTTTCTCAATGATTAATGCTATTTTAATAACCGGGAGGGAAGAGGATGTGAGAAATTTTGTGAAATTAACTTGTGGCAATGTTATCATTAGAGAAAGTGGGGAAAATTACTAGACTTGAACTTTTCTTCGTTTTGATGCTCTTTTTCTCTGGACCAACTCTGAGCAAGCTGACTCGGACCCCCTGGAAAGGAAAACCTTGGAAAGGGGGTAAGTGATGGAAGTTTTGTGTTAAAGATCTAAATGGAGTTAGCAGGGCTGATCAATGGCAACTTGAGGACAGCTGAAGGTAGGGCAACTGCATCTGCTGGAAATAAGATTTTTCTTTCAGGAAAGATGATCTGTGCTGTAGGTGGCTGGGAAGAAGAGGTTTTTTTCTCTGTTATTGATATAAATATATATTCTTTGCAGTGTTGGGTTTTGGGGGCTGTCAAAGCATTACAGGGACTGTTTCCAGCAGGGAGGATATAGGGCCAGATGCATGGTGCTCTAGTGATAAGCATATGTGTGGTATCCTTAGGAAGCTGCCTTATTTTTTAAAAAAGAAATGGGTCCTGAATATGTTAGATCCCTGAATTGCTTGGCAGATTTTGTGAACCGGTCAGAGGGATGCCTGAGAAGGGGCATGTGATGAAATGCAGTGCCACCAACACTAATTTTCTGGCTGACTCTATCAGTGTTGATGTGTTAATAAAGATAAATTGCATTAACTTTATTGAAAAAAAATCTTCTGAAGAACATGCCTTTCAGTACTTTGGAGAATGGAAATCCATTTTCTTCTGCTGTTGAGAAATTATGATGAGAGGAGAGAGAATTTATGGTACTTTGACCCTGCCTTTTTTGCAAAGTTCAGTTGATTTTGCTTTTCCTGAATGCCGTTTGTTTATACTAAACACGAGTTATCAGGGTGTCTGGTCTGTGAATGCTGTAAGCCAAAACGATGCTGCAGAAATATCCCAGAAAAGACTTTTGGAACTGTGTTTGCTTGTTTGGGGAAAAATCTTGATGGGAGATATCAGGGATTTTGCTTTGCAGGAGCATTTCTTTTCACCTAACATTTTTCTCTCAGCTCTGGAAATGTTTTCTGGGTTTCCCCACCTTTGCTTTACTGTCAACTGTATGATGTGAGGTTAAAGAGAAGCATGAACACTAACAAGAAGTTTTAATAATTTATCACAACATCTCAGCAGGATTTTCTAAATACAGGAGCCCCTTCAGTTTGATCTTTCTGTTTCTCCTTTTGTTGCATTAAAGGTATTACAAATCTTCCACCTCCAGTACCTTCCAGGGAAAAGTTCCAACAGACACTTAGCTTAGATGGTTGGTGCAGATGCAGTCCTGAGGAGTGGAGCTGCAAATTATCTTTGGGCATTGTAAATTCTATCACCACATTACTGTATTTCCTCGTGTTATCAGTGTGTGTGTGTGGAGGGGGCTGTTCTTGCAAACTGCAAGCTGTTATTTATGTTAGCCCGCATGGCAGCTTTTTGGTGGCTGGGGATCTAGAGATGTATGGTGTTATCGACTCTAGGGGATGTCAGAAGTGTTAACTTGTACTTCCTATCTAATTTTTTTCAAAGACAGTCTGCACCTCTAGCATGTAAAAGTACCATTTCCTGTGATAAACTTTAGCAGCCGACTTTGGAGCTCTAGCTACCCGGGGAGAAAGTTAGATTGCTGCAAGGCTTGGGAAAAATTGTTAACCTAGTCAGAAAGGTTTATTTCAAAATATTTGCATGTGTTCCTAAGCATTTATTCATCCCACACAGCTTTAAATACAGATGCATTGGATTGCATTTGTAAATCAGGTCTGAAATGTTTCATCTTTGAACATATGACTACTTTTTCCAATGTGCTCTAACTAGCTCAGCTAGAAATTTGCTAGCTCTGCTGTATGATGATGATATGACTCAGTCAAGTTCAGGAATAGGCAATCATAGCAACACATTTCATTTATCATTAAAAGGGTTTTGTGTATTTTAGAAGGGTCGGGCCAGTTACTAGAAAACTTTAAATGTGTTGACCATCCTTTAAAATTATTTTCTTTTCAGTGCCTCTTTTTGTCTCTGTAGATGCATTGCATAAATATTTTCCACAGATTCTGAGTTCCCACACAGTGGCTTTACCTTGATATGCATATGTACATGTTGTAAATATTTATTTATTCATGAGCTTGGCTATTGATGGCTGTGTGCTATCTTTTGATGGGTTGTAAAATTCTGTTACTTTTCCCTTGGCATATTATGCAGTCTTTCGAAACATATTTTTACATTTTTTCAACATTATTTCCTTTTTCAGGAAGTAGGGGCCTTTATTATTTTGTAGAACACTTACCAGAAGTATATGTATTTATGGGGCAGACTGAAGGGGGAGAATGAGGGTTCTTAAATTAAACACTATGGCCAGAGGCAAAGAGGATCAAGGTTCAAAACACAAAATAAATTTTAAAGAAGGTAATTTTAACTACTTTAAAAAAAATTTCTTCATATCAATGATTGATTGAAGCTTATCTGCTTTAGAGAAAGATTTTTAAAACTGATGCTCTTTTTTCAAAAATCCTGGAATAAGTAATAATAACAGAACAACAGAGTTTTCTTCTGGATTTTTTTTTTTTTTTGAACTTACACTGGCTATGTGCATTTGTCTTAATCTGATTGAGCAGCTGTCAACCTCCATATGGCAACCTGCCCACGCTGACAATTTCCATTTTTGTTGTATTAACAGGAACCACCATTCTGAGAGAGGGAGTTACTGGGGCAGGGCCAGAGAGTAGTAGCTTCACAGATGGGTGGATAGCTGTGGCCTGTGAGGGGTGGTACAAACAGCACGAGGCTAGGCAGCTCAAAACAGGTATCTGTAAGCTGACTAGTTAGAACATTTGAAAAAAATGCCGATTATTGTTGGCTACCAAGGGATTTTTAAGCTCATCAATGAACATGAAGCTCAAATATAGGTTAATAGGCCAGCAAGTTTTCCCTCAGGCACATGCCTTTCTATTTAATCACAATATATGAACTCCTTAAGGGAAAGCAGGTGTCTCATCTGATTAGTTCAGAGCATAGCATAAGTGATCATAAGTTTGCATTCATGATAAACTAACCAGAAATCCTAACTACAGTGCTGACATCATCCTCATTAGGATTAAAAGACCTAATTATTTTGCATTCAATTACTCTCACTGGGGAGGTAGCCTAAAAGATGTAAAGAGCTCCATTCCAACAACCATAACTTTACAGAGAAGTTTACATTGTAGAGAGTCAATATATGTAACAAAAAGAGAATTTTAAAAATGTCTTTTTTTCTTAATTTCTGCTATTGGAATTTAGAATTTAAACCAGGTTTTAACAGTTATAGTTACTATTAAAGGAAAATGGGAGGTAAATAAGTATAAATTGAAAAATAGGTGCAAAAGGTATAAATGGTAAAGCTAGCCCCAAGGTGAGTGAAAACATTAAACACCTGTGGAACACAAACACTGACCAATCAGAGCAACCCTTGATCAAACTAAGGGGCGGGGCCAGTCCTGACTGCAGTTAATGCCCCATCCACTCTTCCACTTGACCTTGACTCCATTTGACTCTCCTCTAAGCGTCTGTTGAGTTCATTCAAGCTCCTCAGTTATGACATAGGAAGTAAAACTATGGCAACAGAGCATAAAATTACCAAAACTTTCGATGATTCAAAAGATTCTTTCACAAAACACTCATACTTGCATCCTCTTAAATTATGGCAGGCAGTTGCCTGTGTTTGTCTTTACTAAACCAAGAAAACCTCCCTGGCAGTTCTGACCCCCCTTTCTGCGAAGGGTTAGAATGTATTATAAGCATATACTATAGCATTGTATCAACTCATGGTACGCTGAAGCACTGATACGGGGATATTTTGAGTGCCATTTTAGATTTTTTGGTAGATATTTGCAAGCTCCTGTATAATATATTGGCAATTATTTAGGGATTTGGGGCAATGTCCTGACGTGTTTTGACCTTAAAAGGTTTGTTTTTGTTTTTGTTTTTAAATCTTAACTATGTACTGCTACTACCTGAAGACCGTTTTTGTGATATTGCTTCTGACATCTTTCCCAGTTGTATGAGCTGGTAAGAAAATCTACTTTGAGCAAATACCTCCCACAATTCAGTACAGTTGCTCACATTATTACATAAGAAATAAAGGTTTTCATTTATAAAATTTGCATACTGATGGTTTACGCTTTCACAAACAGCAGAATAAGCTTTCTGGTTTGAAGAAACAGCAACAGATCAATTAGTCTTTGAAGTTTTTCCTGGAATGCCCCTTTACCACTACACTAGCCCTGGCTGCCAGATCAAAGACCCCTCAACCACATACCAAAAGTAATATTCCATCTTTTAAACGACTAGGGCATTTTATTTAGATCAGAGGACAGTTTCAGGTTTTACAACACTTTGTTGTTGCATGTCTCCATGTTTTGTTTACCATTTTGTAAGTTATTTGTAGAGAAATTTTCTCATTGCTTCATATTAGCAGGCAGTCTTACATGTAACAGATGCCCAATAATTTGATGAATGAGCAGAGTGAATGAGATATTAGACTGGTAATAAAATATCCTATGACTGTAGTGTTAATGACACATTTCTTACTTTTAACTATGTGCCATATCTTACCTTTCTAATGTTGGGAAATCATTTTTATCACTACCCTTTTACTACGTCATTTAAATTTCAGTTTTAATTATAGAAAAATATGAATGTATTTATAGTATTATAAAACTTAGAAAATTCTGGCAGACTCATGTAGAAAGTAGTGCAGTAAGGAAAAAAGAAAGCAACGTTGTTGTTCAAAAGTAATTTATAATGTGAGACTGAATCTGGAAACCGAACTATATGAATATTCATGGAAAATGTAGAGTGTTTTTTGCACTGTGTATAATCACCACTTCTGTTTTTCATTTGTTTAAATTATTTAATCTCCATCTGTATGCAATAAATAGATTTAATACCTTATCTTTCCTACAACTGAAGAGTAAATTCCAAAGCCAAGTCTGAAATGAGTGTTTTTTTCCTACATTTTCAAAAGATTATCAGAGTATTTTTTAGATATAGAAATTAAGGAGGAGTATGCTTAACAACTTGATGAAGATTTGTTGTAAAATTTGCTCATGTTCTCTGGCTGGTATTATTTGAAAAATAGCATTTGATAAATTCAGCACAATGCATGTGAGATTTTGGTAAGAAAAAAATGGTTCCTGAGAACAATCAACTTTTTTTTTACCTTACAAATTATGACTTGAATATCTTACCTACAACCATTTTTGTCTAACTTTTATTTGAATTTACGATTTCACTTTTAACCTCAAAATTTTATTTTAGTTATCTATTTATTATTAATATAATGTGTTTTTTTCCATGTGATTGAAGCACCCTAAGATTTCAGGTGATATTTACCTAAAATGTATTTTTTTCTTGGATGACAGAGGAAAAATTGGAAAGAGTTTTGAAGTATTTTTTTATATTAGAAAATAGGTGAAAAGAAATTCTCAAGAATTTAACTGATATATAGAATACACAGTTTTATCAAAGGGGGAGAAAACTATTGCCTGGGAAGTGGAGTGCTGATTAATTTTGAAGAACATAGTTTTGGGATCTGTCTATCCTTTATAAAGTCAGATTATGCTGGTGAAAAGATATGATTGAAAATAAATGAACGCACACCACCCTCATCAGGGACATATGCAAGAACCTACATGTGTGTAACCACCAGCCCCCACCCCAGCCCACTCCAGGGAGAGGGTTCATCAGCCAAATTCCATGCAGAAAACTTTGTTCAGGGAATCGAAGGCATATAAATATTTTTCAAGAGGATATTTAATTTTACAAAGTGAGACAAGCTGACAGTAATGAAATACCTTGGATATATTAGTGCTGGGGTTCATGAATCCATAGTTAAGATCATGTCAGCACTTACATTATAAGCTACATTTTCAAAGGGTTTACAACTGAGCCATAAAATTTTTGCTTCAGGTTGGATCACAGCTACTTCAGGCCTTGGTCAGAGAGCGATTTCATTTTCTTAGTTTTGAAATGCAAACCTTCAACCTTCAAAGTTATTTGAATGTAAAAAAAAAAAAAAAAGAAAAGAAAAAAAGAAGGTAAAGTTATGTTCATAGTCTTTGTTACTTGGAAAAGAATTAAAAGTTCAAAACAGAAATTCAGAAAGTGGTGAGTTTATACAAGGTCTAAGTCAATTAAACATTATGTGTCTCAAATAGTAATCTTGATCAGTCATGACTGTGGATCTTTTATCTGTTAGAGATTGTTCTTTGATTAAGAACCATGGTCATCAAAACAACAGATAATTATTCTGAAAAGAAAAGAAAAGAAAAGAAGCACATTACATCTAAAGGTCATTGTATTGTCAGAGACCAGAGCATTCATCGGGGCCTAGGGCCTCATGTAAAGTTGTCCTTAGTCACTCGGCCACACTAGTCCCTAGGATTACCTTTATCTAGGAGTAGAATTTAAGAAAAGTAACTGAAGTATCACAGTTCCAGTGTTATAATGTTAAAAATCAAATCAAAGTTTCAAAGTCCATAAGTGATACCTAAAAATGATATGCAACATCACAAAAGAAAGGAATTTCTTTCCTGATTCCACATAGGGTTTTTAAAGCCATTGATTAAGTAGGTATTCAAAGCTTAATCTAACAAAAACACTAAAAAGCTATTATGTATACAGATTTCAACCTTCCAGGAACTTGTAATTTATGATTCTAAGGATTTNAAGGTTTTAAGGTTTTTTTTGGGGGGGGGGGGTGTGGGTGGATGGGGAGGAAAGGGGATTTTTTTGCCCTTCTTTAATTAGCATGTCTCCAGCTAAGGTAAGTGACAGTGCTATTAAAAAGTAAAGTAAAGTTGGGGTTGGTGCTATTTTAAGGGTAGTGGGGGAGGGGTAAAATATCCAAATTTTATTCTGAAGTCATCTTCTCTTTTTATCATACCAAAACCTCAAATAGGGTGAATTTGGGTAAGCCCTAGCATTCAATCTGTTCAACAAAATACTTTCTAACTTCTGGATGATTTATACTGATTTTTATTTGTGTGTGTGTGCCTTGTCTTTTCCATTTGTGCTTTTTTTCTTTTTCTTTTTTTTAAATGAGAAAACAAGTGACTTTCAAAGTTCAAAAAATCATTCCTATTCCTGTTTTTGTGGTATCTCACAGTATTTTAGATATTGAATCACTGTGACAGTTCACCTTTAAATGTAAATTTTGAATATCTATTTGGGAATTTTGGTCTATGGTGTGTGACATGATCTAGGAAACCGTCTATATCCCAGGATGAGAAGGGAAAAACAAGGAGAAAATAATTGTGAACCCATTAGTTTTTAGGCTGGGTGTGGTTTATACTTAAAAGATTCAGTTTGAAATCTGGTACAATTTGCTGATAAAAAAAGTTACGTATCAAATTAAGCCTATGGTATATGCTTTATATTCCATTTTGTAATGGAGCTCTTTAGTAGAAATAAGTGAGATATTATCGGGTAATAGTATGCAGACACAACAATAAAAAATATGTATACATTCACCAATAATATTTATTTGAATGATTACATTTTGAACTCTGTCTCTGTACAAAATAGTAAATTAATAAGTCTATATTCTCACATAAAGAAAATATTTCCCTGGTAGTATTATTCAGGAAAATACAAAGATTTAATGAGTAAATTCAGTATTGACAATTTATAGCTTTTGATAAGTTGCCAGAATAAGAATCGAAATTCATTCCTTCTGTCAATTTATGAAGAGTTCACCACATAGACTATTAGGACAGACCCTACATGTGCTTAGTAGAATCCCTTTCGTATCAGTGTCAAAAGCTCTGTCATCAGAGAAGCCGTTATCAAGCTGGGCAAAGTCCAAGATTATGTTCTGGAGACAGGGGCACGTCATGAAATCTCTAATGTAATAGTTGGCAGCTAATAAAGAATTTATTTTAGGGCAATTCAGAATGTAACTGAAGTGCCTTCCAGAATCCATAGGGGCCTGAGAATCGTTTCTGGCTAAATAGTATGGATTTTCATTTATCCAACAGAATGCCCCACTCCTGTTTAGGGACTGCATGGACCAGTTGCAGACACACATGCAGGGATTTAGGGCTGAGGTGGTTGATTACCAGGTTTGATGAGTTAAACTTGATGCACTGCTAGAGAACTTTGCTGATCGGGCATTTCCATTTAAGGCCCCCCAAAATGTTAGGTAATTTGTACCTTCAAAGTAGAACAATTTGTATTGTACTATTAGCAAAATTATGTACATCTACTATACCCTCGTACTGTGCTTACACGTATGTAGGACACCTATAATGTACACATTCATTCAAATATTTATTGGATGCTCCCAAGTGAAACGTGTAATTTTAATGAATAGAGAAGATAAGCGTAAGGATATGTTTAGAAAGATAACTAGTATAATACATGCATTATAAATTATGTGTCTCATTTTTTAAAAGGGTTTGAATAGGTAAATATAAAAAGGAAAGATACTTTAAATGATAATTACAATAAGGAAGACAAGGAGATATAGAGCTATATGCTACATATAGATAAGTAGGTTTCTTTCTTTCTTTTTTTCCTGAAGCACACGCTCTGTGCTAGGCTCTGTGTTATGTAATTTCTTTGAATTCTGTGACTTAACACCTGCATCTACCCTATCCAAAAGGGATCATTATTTTTATCATTCTCATTTGTCAAATGAGAGTAACAACTTTACTACAGTTACCAAGTAGTGCATTTTGAGCCAGGTACTCAACCCAGGCAAACAATGCTACACATTTAGAGGACAGTCAAGTAACCAACCTGAATATAATGGGCAGCATGTTGAGAATTAGTGGGAAATAACAGCAGAATCAGTTAAATATAGCTTTGACAGTCACACAGAATAAATGAAATTTATAGAATTGGAAACAAGGGGGCCATCGTAGAATTTGGTGAGACAAGTCATATGATGACTACAATATTATTTAGGGAAATAGTATGTGATGCCGATTACCTGAGTGACTTTTGCAGATACCTGTCACGCCATAGAACTCCTGCCTCATTACATTTGCAAAATTTACACTTCGATACCTTAAAAACAAAAGCAGTAACACAGGATCGTGCACTAGAATAAAAGTTCAAGCTGTGATGTTGGCCTTCTCTCACTGTGAAGAGTTTAATATATAATGTGACTGTTGGTGAAAAATTTTCACTGGAAACTATTTGCCTTATATAATGTATGTTGTGCAGAGCATCTTAAGTGGCTTTGACAGTTCAAAATACTTTGTATCGAAATTATTAAGTAATTTTGCATTGCCACTGTAATAAATTAGTCTGTGTGTATGTGTGTGTGTATATAAATTAGTATGTAAATATATATGAATATACCCTATATAAAAATAAATATAAATCTTTTATAATTGCTACATTCAAATATGTGAGTATAAATTACGTGGTTATGTCATTTATCAGTTATAAGTTACACAGTTTTATAGAAGCTTCATAGAGATACAAACATGTAGCTCGAAGTCTCAACATATTCTAAAAAAGAGTTCTTCATATCATAATTAAACTATTGGATGATCTTTAAGATTTACTGTTATAATTTTAAGTGTCTTATGTATATATGAAAGCGTTCTTTTATTCATGGATGGATACACTAGCTAAGTAATTCAAGAGTGGTAGCGTATTTTTCCAAAGCAAAAATTTTAACTTAAAATAATTAATTTTAAAAACATGACATGAATCTCCTGGAAATCAGTTTAACTTATAACTGTCATCTTCTTTCAGTTAAATCTGACTGAATTATTAAGAACTAAATGATCAATAGAGGTATTAAGAAGATGCATTCTTCTGAATTTTATTGCAGCCTAAATTCTTATAATTTCTATTACAAAAATCTTGCCTTCAATATCCTGCAGATATCTTTATAGGCAATTAAAAAATCTTATGATGGGGTAGCTCACATTTACTAAGCTTATTTGAGATTGTCATCAAAAAACAAGACCTCAAATGTCTGCTCACATCTCTGTCATGTATTAGCTGTGCACTCTGGTGGGGGGGGTTGACTTGTGTAATTCTCAGCCTTCTCACAGTGTTACTTTGTGTGGAACAAATAAGATAGCATATGTAAAGTAACTAGCAGTAGTTTCGCAATAAATATTTTCTTCAGAAAAAAATAAATATAAATTCAAATCTTCTATTTATTACTATTAGCACACACACAGAAAACCAAAGGCTAATTGCTAACATTTACTGAGCACTCCTTGTATGCCAGCATGTATAAATGCTTTCCATGCGTAATCTTTTTTAATCCTATGTCTATATATTAGGCTGTAGTTTTTCCTATTACTTTACGACAAAATAGCCAAATTTGCTTTTTCCCTCCTCATTTGAATTCATCAGTCTGTATTTCAGGCTCATTAAAGATGTAAAAATGTTATATATATATATATTTAATTTAGCCAAATAAAATGCAATCACTCTTCAATATGTCAATAAATCAAAAAATAATATCACATCTGCTTTAAAATAACGATGCGTGTGCCCATTATTAAGAGGGCATGTGGGAAATATTGATAGTGTAGAAAAAACAAAAGCAACTATATTTTTAGGAAATACAACAAGATATGCTTAGGTGACATGGATTATCATTCCTATATAGTATATATAAAATTGGAGTATTTACAAGGGCAAAATTGGAATTGAATGAGCCAGGTCCAAAACCAGATGGCAAGAAAAAGTTTCAAGCTGTTCCATTTGGAAACTGATTTTTAGATTTCCACGTGGTGCATTACATTATAAGTTCAAATTAATTTTAAACTCTTAATTTTTCATATATATCTTCATGACTCCCTGTACATGCTTTCTTGCCTGTCTTGTTGCCAGTGAATCTAAAATGGGCACCAAACAGCTTTTCACTCTACATTAAATGCACACAGAATAGCACTTAACTGTGTGCATTTTGAACTCTTCTCAATAAAAGTTTTAAGAGACAAGAAGCTTTTTCTACTTTAGGATCACTATTAGTCTGAATAATACATAAACATCGAGACACAGTAGAAGTTCTACTGAGGATTGCAGCTTAGCTTCAATAAAATTATCTGTCATTATCACAATTGATAAGATTGGTATACCATTGAAATATCACACTAAATGCTCAATGTCAATGTCTTATGTTTTTCCCTCCTATTAGAACCCAATTTAAGGGAAGAAATGGAATAAATATAGCTACTCATGGAAGTACTTAGAGGTGTCAAAAATTAAACACTAAGAAAGAAAAAAGGTCACTTTCCTAGCCTCAAAAGCCACGAGGGATAAATAAAATGCTGTTGAGACATGGCGTGTGATGGTCTTGAACTGAAGCTGTGTATTCTTTTTCTGTCAGTACTCAGTTAATGGGGTTGCTTACATATACCTTAAGTAGACAATGAAATTCATTATTTTAAAATATTGTGCAACTACTCATTTAGGATTCTTTCTAAATGTCACTGTAAGTGCATATGTTTGAAAAGTTGAAAGGGCAGAAAAATGGGCAGGGACTTTCTCTCTCATTGCCACAGGTGACAATGGCTTTAATCCTTTAAATTTCCTAATAGCATGTTTGTTATGGGTTGATTATGTGAGGCAGAAGGCTTTAAGTAATTTGCATGGTTTATAGATTTAAAATAATGCCTAAACTTCTGGGTGAATCTGAACATTTTAAGAAGTATAGGAAAATAGGAATCTCTGGTCAATGGGTAAAATAAAATGTTTGATTTCAAATAAGACATTTTTCCCCCCAAAGTGCTTTTTTTCTCCCATCTATTTGAGAAGGGGGGGGGAACACTTGAAAATGCATTTTTTTCCTGTTATCTGCTATGATCTGAGAATATGGTTTCTGATGAATGAAGTTTTAGCATTAATAGAAGTATTAAAGGCAGATCAATCATTCTCAATATGAACGCCTATGAGATCATTTCAAATACTCTTAAATATTGCATTTTATTTAACACAATACTGCAAAGTCTCATATATTTTCGTATTTCAGGATACAACAGTGGCTCTGGGTCTTCATTATGAATGTCCACTATTATGGCATTAAAGCAAAAAAGAGCCAGTTAGCAGAAGTTCACAGTCACTATATTTTAGATTAAACTGAATTTACTGTTTTCTAGATATGTATATCTAGATACGGAAATAATTCAGGTGATAAAATCATGATTATGGTAAGAAGGAAGCCTGATTATGCCATTCTTCCCCAATATGCCCCTTAGTTTGAATTAATAGGTAGTTAAAAAACTAACTTCCTAATGTGTGGGAGTTTCAGATATCATTCTATGGTCATAAATGGAGGTTAGCAGTCGCCTGGATTATATATATCCTTGCCTACATTTTAGT
Organism: Ailuropoda melanoleuca; assembly: GCF_002007445.2. NCBI lineage: Eukaryota > Metazoa > Chordata > Mammalia > Carnivora > Ursidae > Ailuropoda > Ailuropoda melanoleuca. The sequence goes on from NC_048218.1 coordinate 28,055,725, forward strand.
CAGTCTATAGACCAAAGCAATTAACGTTAAATAAGTTTCTTGCCTGCTTTTCCATGATGTATCAAAATCATCATTATAAAAAATAAAGAAACACAGGGGTGCCTGGGTGGCTCAGTCAGTGGGACATCTGCTTTTGGCTCAGGTCATGATCACAGGGTTCCTGGATCTAGCCCTGCATGGGGCTCCCTGCTCAGTGGGAAATCTGCATCTCCCTTTCCCTCTGCCTCTCCCCCTGGCTCGTGGTTCTCTGTCCATGAGAAAGGAAGGAAGGAAGGAAGGAAGGAAGGAAGGAAGGAAGGAAGGAAGGAAGGAAGAAGGAAAGAAAGAAAGAAAGAAAGAAAGAAAGAAAGAAAGAAAGAAAGAAAAAAATAAAATCTTTAAAAAAATAAATACAAAATTTAAAAGCAATCATTGTTTTGATATTGTTAATAATCAAGTTTTCCTACGGGTTAATTTAATATTAAAACATTTGGAAAGGTGTTGGAAAGGAAGCACAATTGTTCCTTGATAAAAATGAATGCCCTTAGCTTGAATAACTACAATAACAAAAGCTGTGTGGATTTAAGTTATGATTGATTGGAGTATTATTGAAGAATCACCTGTTTTAAGAGTATTCTGAGAGCCTAAAATATTATAGAAAATGTAATTCTAACTAGTTGAGAAATAAGCCTTCTGCCTTTAAAAATAATTTCTGGAACATTAGATAACTAAGAACAAGGCATGTGTTGGATAACATGAAAAAATATTTTGGTGCTTAATTTTTTAATATTTTATTCTGCATTTTCTGGACATACCCAGTCTTGGCAAATAGGAGTGTTTAGCAGTTTTAGTAATTATCGTAGTATGTTAGCACAGGTTAGATCCGAAGTAAGCTGAAGGCTTAGTTCAGTTTTTCATTAAACAGTAGCATATGGTCAAGGTAGAGACACTGGAAGTAGGGGAAAAACTTTATTTTTTAAAGATTTTATTTATTTATTTGACAGAGAGAGAGCACAAGTGTAAGCAGGGGGAGCAGCAGGCAGAGGGAGAGGGAGAGGCAGGCTCCCTGCTGAGCAAGGAACCTGATGTGGGGCTGGATCCCAGGCCCCTGGGATCATGACCTGAGCTGAAGGAAGATGCTTAACTGACTGAGCCACCCAGGTGCCCCAGGGGGAGGGGTGGCCTTTAAAAAGAACTCAAAATTACTACAAAGCCCTCCTTGCAAGAATAGTCGCTTTAATCCTGCCCCAGTAGTTTTCTTGGTGTTCATATGTGTGTATATAATCCACCCATCATATGCATACTGGTAAACTTGTATATTACATTACATCATGCATATATATTTTTTCAATGCAGAATTATCTTACATATATACTTTTTAAAGTTATTTTACTTTAGATTATATGTAATTTTACATTATTATTCTGCTATAAATATCTTTAAGCATAAATCTGATCATTCCCTAGAATTATTGTCTCAGAAGATATGATCATTTTAAGGCTCTTGATTCATAATGCCAAACAGAATTACATAAAAGAGTGTCATTTTAAATATTGACCTAAACTGCATTTGAATACCTGATGGAATGTACTTTGAATAGTATAGAAAATTATCATTTATTTTTTCAATTTGATATACAAATTCCCTAATTTTAATTTATTGCCTTATTTTAATTTAAATTTAGTATATTAGTAGTATACCTGAATTATACATATATGCATATATATGTATTTGTTCATTAGCTATGCATAGCTTATATTTTATGAATTTCCTTCAGATTAAATATTTGAAGCACATTTTTATCAATTTTCTTTTCAACTTAACTACATGGAAAAATATGTTTTCATATTTAAGAAGAAGGTTAGCAGCATCATAGTTCAGTTTCATAAAAAGCAGAAATTCATTAAAAATTATTCTTTGATTCTAGTGACCAATATTTTATAAGAATCTTTTAAATATTCAAATTAGATGGTGATGATCAGAGCCCAATATAATAAAATTTAGCCCATGTAAATATAAACAGTTTAGATTAATTCTGAATAGCTTAAACATCATTGGAATCATTTCATGTGGAAAAAATATCCTAATTTAAGCAAACATTTGTGATGTGAATTTTAGGAAAAAGTAGGTACTTCCACATTTTGGCTACATTCACGTGCAATGCAGATTTTAGGAAAGAAGTAGGGTGTCATGCTTTTTGAAACAGTTCCACAGAGAACATATAGACAATGGTGAATAGGGTGTTGTGAAATTTGGAACACTTTTCTTATGAGGAATGTTAAAGAAAAGGTAGAGACTCATTAGCGTGAAAGAAGAGGAATAAGATAACGTTGTTCATAGTCATGTGGAAAGATGGAAAAAGATAGTCCGATGCTTCAAGAAGAAAGGGAAGAGTTTCCCTCCTTTGATACTTTAATGTGTGTTCCAAAAGGGAGGAAAAAAAAAAGGAATGGAAGAATAAAGAATGGAAAATAAAACTCAACTAAATTAATTGATGCTTTACAAAACCCTAGATTTCAGATCAATATAAAAATTAATGCCCTAGTGACTGGAATCATCTCAAAATGATATGTCTGTCTCATGGACATTGATACGTATCATGATTAGAAGTCTGAGAAGAGCATGCAGGGCCACCTGCTATGAGAGGTTATCTCTGTGTTCCCATCCAATTCTCAGATTGTGTGATTATATAAAATTAAAATAAAGCAGAATATTGCTAAGTATGTCATTTGAAGACATTCCCAGAATTAACAACTGTAGTAACTGGAGAATTTGATAACAAATGAGCATGATACAGTTTTCAAATTTCTCTTTTGAAATTTTTTTTCTTTATATGTTAACTTCTTAGCATAAAGTATATCATTTTATTTTTATAAAGCATGTCATTAACTGCCATAGAAGATCCCCAACCTCATCACAGAGGATGGCAACGAGTAACAAGACGCCATGACATGACTAAGCCAGAGAGCCTGTTGGCTGGCCGCGATTCCGTGGCTCCTAAAAGTAGATAAGACTCAATGAATCACAGCAAGCCTGTTAACGAACTGCACACGCACAGCACGGTGAACAGCAGGACCATGGGTATGATATGATAGCTCCATCACCTGTCCCCAAGTCCTACAGGGTGTCGGAATGGGGCCAGATGGTGCTGTGGGAAAGGAACCCACGGCCCAGGACTTAGCATCTTTTTAGCAAACAGCGGGTTTGCCATTTCCCCTCCATTGGGGAATTAAGTACTGGTAAGATAGTTGTCTTGACCTACCTAATTGCCTATGTAACCTACTGCAGAACAGCTCAGAGTCAGAGGGTGGTTATGCTTTGTGGTTTGGTACACTCAGCAAGGACTTGCAAGAAATGAGGTTCATGGTAGACTGTTGTCTAAAACTTAATAGAAATTTCGGATCCAATTTTAACAGTAGTTTTCCTCAGGTTAAACACTTATTGCAAATTGGGGAGAAGAAAAAAACTCACTCTGGAGCCCCTCTTCCCAAACCCTGTTCTAAATCCCTTTACTTTGCTTTCTTAGGAGAGTGCTGCATGTCTTTTAGACACCTTGTAATTTAGTCTTCCTTGCAACCACACACAAGCATTTTCAAAGGTCTAAATAGCATGAGAATCTGGCTTTCTGGAATCTGATTTATCAGGCAAAATATATAATATACCTCTGAACATATATCTGGATATTAGAATAGGAAACACAGTACTTGCACATCAATATTCGTATCAACATTTTCTTATATCTATGTAGGTTTTTAAAAGGCCCCGTTTGAAAGAGGATTATAAAAAGAATAATACAAACAAGAATTCAAGATTCAAGGGAAGGGGCAGGATGGAGTGGAAATGAGGCAGGCTGTCTGTACCTTCATGCACCTTACCATCTAAGGAAGAACACAAAGAAAAGCAGAATTACACTTATTCACAGAAAGAGAAATAAGCTCAATTAACTGCAGAGATAAACAAAGATTGTAACAAATGTGACAGAAGGAACAAAGGGGATTCTTTAATATCAGAAGGCTAAGCTTGATTATGATTTTTTTTGAAATAAGTATTTTTTTGTAGCACAAAGAAGCATTTCTTGATAGTGTAATTATCATGCCCGTATGAGCATATGAGCATTTCACGATGCTATTTTTATTTTTGCTCTTCTTGCAATGTCATTTGGGAATGTCTTAATACTTAGTTTTATAACAGAAATGTAAGTGGAAATGACATTTTCTTCCATTTTGCTTAAATAAAAATATATTTTAAAATATACTAATGTTGACTTTTTTAGAGTTTCAGAATTTAAAACAATCTTCTTTCTTATAACATTTGTAAAAAAATAAAATAAAAGACCATGATTACAAGTAATTTCTGTAAAGAAAAGAAGGTCTGAATTTCAATGGCTTATCCTCATAGAAATTCTATTTTGGATGACTAGATCCCATCGATTCATTTTGATATTACATATAAATGAAAATACCAAATGTCTTTTGCTTTGTCAGTGAAAAAGTAGTTTGGGCTTAACAAATGGCCCAGTGATGTCTATTTGGAAGCTTCATGACATATTAAAGCAGTTGATGAGGTACAATTTGTTGTGGGGTCTCATCTGATTGATGGTTTACTATCTACCACGGCCTCATCTGCTGTGATATTCCCATAATAAATGTTCATCGCTAGACAGTGCTAAATGTGCTCTATCTAAATCATTCGTTACTTATAACAAGTTTTAGTATATATGAATCAAATGTTGTTTATAGTTGCCTTCAATAGGATTTATCATTTTGAAGCTTTTCTACCACTTCAAATGGAATAACTATGATAGAGATTTTTGAATAAATGCTTTGAGCCCATGGGTGGTAATGTATGAAGAGTTCAGTGAAAAGACAAATACTAAGCAAGTTATCCTGAAGAATAAAGGTAAAATGTGGTTTTGTAACTTACTTTTTCTGTGTCTAAACACAGAAGTATATTTTTATGGTATTGGTTCTTTGGAAAAATAATTAGAATAAAGGACAATCTAAAAGTACTTACCTTTTGTGAAAATCACATACACAACTTTGTTTCCAGGTTTTAATGTTTGGTTTATTTAAACTAATAGAGTATTTGTTGTCATTTATACATTACCTGGACCAAGAAAAAAATCGAGTGTCTTATTAACTACAAAAATAAAAATAGGAAACATAGATTTTATATTTTGATTATTAACTTGTAATGTGAATCGCAAAACTGGAAGTTTTGTGTTTTGGGGGGAAGGAAAAATAATTTCCCCTTTACTCACCTGGGTTCTGGGCTGAGACTACCGCCTGCTCCCACCCCCAATAAAAGATGGATTAACAGAAGAAAAGCAAATAGAAGTTTAGTAAATTGTACCTCCTGGGTACATGGGAGATATCCAGGAAAATAAAGTAACTCTCAGAAATGTCCCAAGCCACCACCTTAAATAACATCTCCACTTAAAGACAAAAGAAGATGTTTGGGGTGGGGCAGTTATGTGAGGTTACCTGGAAAAGCAAAGTAAACAAGGGTAAGGTTGTCATGCAGATTTAAGTAATCATTTCATCTTCTCTGCTGATAAATTTCTAGAGATTTAGTGGATCTGCTCTTCCTGGTGCTGCCGGAACACCTTTACAAATGGAGATTTCCCCTGTAAATGTAAATTTCTCTTACTGAAGGGTACCCTTCTGCTTTGTTTTCAGAGCTTCTCCTGTGTCTGCTTTCTTTAAAACAATCAGCCTAAATATTCCTTATTCCAGACATGTTTTGGGATGAAAAATTCTGCTCCGCCTCAGTTTCATGCAGGAGGAACAATACGAAACAGTGACGCCTTGTCCCTTGTTTGAGGACTCACGGTTTCAGCCAGTGAAAGAGCCTGTGATAATATTCTATAATACTGATTTGCTTAATATTTTTTACAAATTAGGGTGCCTGGGTGGCTCAGTTGGTTGAGCCACGTCTGCCTTAGGCTCAGGTCCTGATCCCAGGGTCCGGGGATTGAGCCCTGCATGGGGCCCCCAGCTCAGTGGGGAGCCTGCTTCTCCCTCCACTCGTACCCCCTGCTTGTAATCTCTCTCCCTTTCTCTCTCTAATAAATAAAATCTTTTTTAAAAAAAATATTTTCTACAAATTGTGTATATAATGCAAAGTATTTTATGACCCCAAATTTAATATCCTTCCACGTCTGGGGAGGACCATTTAATGACGTGGGGTCATTAAATGACCATCTCACTAATTTTGAGCAAAACAGCGTTTAATTTCTATTATCATTGATTTCTGCTCTGATCTTTATTATTTCCCTTCTCCTGCTGGATTTAGGCTAAATTTGCTGTGCTTTTTCTAGCTCCTTTAGTTGTAGGGTTAGGTCATGTATTTGAGTCTTTCTTGTTTCTTCAGGAAGGCCTATACTGCTATATACTTCCCTCTTAGGACCTCCTTTGCTGTGTCCTAAAGGTGCAAAACAACATTTAAAAAAATCAAATCAGTATAAATTACTCTAAAATTTTTATTTGATAATGATACAAAATTTTGAGAGAGCATTATGGAAACTTTCAAATGTGTTTGCCCTCTTATATTTCTTATATTGTTAAATTCCATTTCATCCCATTTCTGTTTGGTCTCCTGGGATTTATCTCTAATACAGAACTTAAGAAATATGTTTCTGATCAATCCTTGTCTGGCAGACAGTATGATATTGATAGATAAAGCTGTTTACAAGTTTCTGAAACTGTTTCACATTAATTTGATCTTTAAGTGGAAACTGGGGGGCAATCTCCATCCTCTAGCCAAAGAGCATAATTTAGTACTTTCTACCTCTTTGTGCCCCTAAGACATATGGCAGAAACTTGAATCACACAGAGAAAACACCTTTGCATATACCAGCAAACAGTTATGAACTCTTCTCTGCTCTGATAATATATCAAGACTTTGGGAGTCATTTTTTAGATCCATAGAGGAGGTAAAATAGATATGCCACAGAAAAAATGAGGCGAGTTTTACAAAGAAATCTTTCTTTTGTTCAAGTGATCAGAGAAAACCTACCTTTGATAAAAACACTTTTACCCCTCTTATTTGGTTATGGCATACTTGGGGATCCTACCAATTGCATGTGTTCTGTGAAAATTCCCCTGCAATAAGAAAAGCTTCAGGGAGTGCCGTATACATAGTAAGTGGTGACCGTAATAATTAAGATGTGGAGGAACAGAGTGGAGTCAAAGAGAAGGAAAAAGAACTAGCAATAAAGAATATGAAGTGTGGAAGTGAAGAGAGAGACATTTGAGGCTGTCAAAAGGTAAATAGCCAGTTATCTTACCAGCAAAGTGGGTTTATTCAGGAATAGCAGAGGAATCACAATTTGGGACCTGAGAGCTTTAGTAAACCAGAGGCAAATTTGGAGATCAGAGTAGAGATACATGACTTGAAGAGAAAAAGGAGGAAGCTGGAAAGGGCTGATTTGAAGGAAAGTCCATGGAAGGAAAGCGAGAGTTGAGGGTGGTGATTGACTTCTCATTGAATGAGTTGTGGCATTTTCTTATTGGTGGAGCTTGTTATTGGACAAGGAGGCAAAGTTTGTGTCTTCTCCTTGGGGCTGTAATAGGAGGCATGGTAGGGTGTGACTGCAGCCCCTTCAGGCCTGACTCCATTTAAATGCAGTATCCTTTATTCAGTTTCACAGAATTGGAAGGAAGCTTAGTAACTTTTTGTAAATGTTTGTGGGACCCTAAGCACATAGCTGTAGTGAACGGAGACTCTTCCTCATCCCTTTACTAAACTTCAACACACCCTCTTGGTGGAATGGAGTGTGATTTCACGTCTCTTCCTTTTTCACACACGACTACCAACCTAGCAGATTCCATCTCGTGAATTCCTTTCTTTACCTCTGCAGTATGATACTTGGGAGTTTTAATTTGGTCTTCCAGTTCCTTCCTTTAATTTCTTGTTCTTCTAAATGCTCACATTCGTTTTGTTAGTTCTCGAGCAATTTGAGAGCTAAATAATGATTTTTATTTCTGATTTAAACGTATAACAAAATTTACTTCACTAAAAGAGACCACTACACCTTGCTAAAATCTGGAAGGATAAAGAGAAAAAGTAAGAAATTCATTTATAGAACTACCTAGACAAGTGGATCATAATGGAATTCTTGATTTTTTTAATTAAGTGTCTTAAGTAAGGATGTCTTTCTGATCTAATTGTGCAAATGAATATTTAAAAACCTAATTTTGCAGCTTAATCTGTTATTATTAATTATTTTTTAGTCTGTTGATATATATTTTTAATTTCAAACTCTACTATTTAGACATTTTAAATGTCCTTTAAGCTTATTTAAATATTACCCTTCTATTGGCCTTTTTAGGCCTTTTTTAGGATTTTTATGACATGAACGCATGTTTGTTATTGAAGAGTAAATGTTGACACATCACATTGTGGTTACTTTTGCAATGTAGCTATTTAGGTAATAGATTAGATTTAAATACTTTCTCAAATGTCTGCTAAAGGTTTCCACTTTACACACAAAACACATTCAGATTTTAAGACATATACTCTAGTGAAACAGTAGCAGTAAGGGACATTTGAAGCCATACACTGTCCTCAGATATGTCACCTGTTCCGGACATAGGAGATTATATTGCCAAACAATAGATTGATTAACCGGGGAGAGTTCATTCTTCACTTCCAAGATCTCTGAACTTGGGCAAGACGGCTAACCTCTTGTATTAATTCCTTCGCCCTTATAGTATGTGTGTAAATTTTACTCATCATGATTATTCTCCTTAACAAATTACAGTCTCTTATTTTATCTGAAATTCCAGACCACACCTGAACTCTGAGAGTATATGAGACACCGTATGTGTAGCACTACTTTTAATATGAGTTTGATTTGATTTGGGCTCATATTATCTTTTTTTTGGGGGGGGTGTATATGTTTGCTAACAATCATAATAATATTATATACTCATGTCTCCAAGATTATTATTAGTTCATAGGAAATTCAAAACTTGTAATGTTTGTATATATTCTGCATATATTAGTGTATGTATGTGTATTTCTTTAATAAACATCTTTCCTAATATGTATGATCTAGGGAAAATTTTCCAAAGTTTGGTATATAGGTATTATTTATCTTTATTATAATAATTGGTTCTTTAATGCCACCAAAGTTCCCCCTCAAACTCTATTGTATCAACTACTCGTGGCAAATTCTAATACAAGTCAACCAATTGCAAAAAAAACAAAAACAGACACTAAAGGTATTATATATCAAAATGTAAATTGTATAGTCAAAAGCTAGGTAATTGCACAATAACACTGATTTTGCCGGTGAGGGTGTGACACATGATGAGAAATACAAAGATGAGTTCAGAGCAATTGCGTATCATTCTAATGAGAAGATTCATGCTGGCAAGCTGTCCTTTTGCTCTCCCTCAGCCTTCAGTCAAGATAATTTATCTTTCCAAGTTTCTTTAACCTTGTGGGATAGAACACTACCCAAACGTTTCACCTCCTTGACCACATTCAAGAAAACCTGTTTGTCTTAGGCACAATATTTTAGCTTATCCTGGATGTCAGCCTATTACTCTAACTGATTTACTTCTAACAAGAGCAATATGAGTATAAAAATATATGTAATGTGAAGTCTAAGGTAGTGAAGCCCTGGATGGATTTAGACTGCTTTACAGTATATGTGATTTAAAGCTAATGGAGTATCTCGACATTTTATAAGCATTTAACTTTTGGAGAAATCACATCCTAGGTCACAAAGCATATTATGATTTTAAAATGTTGTATAGCTCTCCATATTTGGAAAGACATTGGTTTAATGGCTAGGAGAGCCAGGAACTAGCCATTCATGGAAAGGGATTCTTACCTTTAGCTGATGGATAGGAAACATGTCAACGTTTCAAATAACATGGGATTTTTTTTTTTTTTTTAGTTCTAAAAAGTGCACTGCTTGTATTTTAAATACTAAGGAAGCAAATATCAAAGTTAATGTATCCTGCCACATATATTACAATATGTCAGTAATTAACATGTAGAATCACCTTAATAAAAATATTTGAGAGCAGATCTGCCATTTGGGAGCTGTCAATAAAATAAAGACAAAGAATTCAGATTCTCTTGGTTGTGCTGTAAACCTTTTAGGTGTGTTCTATCTCCTTAATGATCCTTACCTGTTCTTTACCTGGCATCACTATGTTTTCTAAAGGTCAGAATCAGTGTAATATTAATTTATATTCCCCTTCAATTAAACAACGTATGCATCATCTGAGGAATTTGTCATCAGATTTAGCTTGTCAGAAATATTATCACAACAGTCTTAAGTAGACTGTTATAAGGGAATAAGAAGCTGTCAGAATTTCAGGGGATCACCTGCTCACGCCTCATTTTACTGCAGAACGTCTCTGCTCCCTGCAGTGATACAGGTTTCTTTCCTCTAGTACCTTTGTCCACCTGCACCGTGGGTTAAATCCAGCCCACATCTCATTTTTTTAACAATCTCAGAACTAAGAATGTTTCCCACTCTTTTAAAGGATTGTAAAAAAAAAGAATAATGTGTGTTAGAGGTCTTATGTGTCCCATAAAGCCTAATATTTACTATCTTGCCTTTAGAGAAAAAGAACATGCTTTTCTCTTCAGTAGTGCTTTGGAGCCTTCACTTAGATTATTTGCATCAGACCAGCCGACATGGGATGAGGGAGAATCCCCAGGAAATTCACCAGAAATTTCCTGCAGGTTGTGTTTATTATACTGTTCACCAACATTCAGTTGGTCAGAACTCAGTCACTTGAACATCCTTAACCCAAAGGAAAGCTGAGATTATGGATGAGCTGGAAGTTCTGACAAATAACCAGCTAATCTCTGTCATATTTGGAATGGGATAGGCTGGTGATGGGTAGTAAGGAGGGCACGTATTGCATGGTGCACTGGGTGTTATACACAACTAATGAATCATCGAACTTTACATCAAAAAACCAGGGATGTACTGTATGGTGACTAACATAATATGATAAAAAAATATTATTATAAAAAAAAAAGAAAGTGACCACTTGCAAACGATGGTGTAGTGCTGTATTTTGAAAGAAACTGTTTTTGGATGGACTGTTTCATTATGGTGGACACTACCAGCTCACGGTGTTCTCCTCTCTTTCCAGTCCTCCCAGGGAATAACCATTCCCCACACACGTACGCTGAGTCAGGCATGCACATACGCTGAGTCAGGCATGCAACAGAAACCATTTCAGCTGCCATCTTTGAGTCTATTCCACTATATGAGGCCTAAAGCTGCCTCCCAATTCTTCTTTGTGTGCAGGCAGTAAAGTAGAAGATTCTGTATTGCCTATTCGACCATATAATTTGGTCAACATTGTTAAAAGATAAACTGCGGCATATGAAAAATTTTATTTTGTAACCTTGAGAATCCTCAGGCTGAGATTGTGGTTTCCTTAGGGAGGCTACGACAGCGTCAGAGCCACCTCAGGCTAATGGCCTCCGTCTTAGTTAACAACATATTCACTATTGATTCCCATGAACTTACTTTTGTTTGTTTGTTTGTCTTTTTTTTTAAATTTTATTTTTAAGTAATCTCTATACCCAGTTGGGGCTCAAACTTAGGACCCCCAGATCAAGAGTCTCATACCCTACCGACTGATAGCCAGCCTGCCCCCCACCCCATGGGCTTTATTTGAATCTTGTTAACAGTCTGCAAGGTCCTTAAAATTCCTTTTCCAGGCTTTGCCTCTGTTAGGATCCCATCCCCCGCAAAATGTCATGAACTATGAAGGGTCTTACATTTAGCCCATCTTGCAAACAAACTAGTAAACCTGTCAAGCCTCATGGATCCTGGCAGAAGACACGTGACCGTTTGGTCGGAGACCTTGTTGTTCACAGCACAGCAAACATCCTGAAAATGTTCATGTTTGTGTTAATTCCCCTTGAACCTAAGTTCTATGGGAGTCACACAGAGAGACCCCATCATTTGACTGTACACACAGTAGGTGGCGTGTCAGGAGAACTGTGAGCCTAGGGAAACTGAGTCTTTTGTAAATAGCAGTAAGTGTGCTTGCTCTTAGATTTGGAAAGAAACAGACTGAAAACAAACACACCCTTTGCCCTGGAGGGAAACACTATCTCTATATTCCAAGCCTGTTCCCTCAATAAACAACCCCATGGATGTAGACTGGTGTAAAGGGCAATCAGTACCACAGTAACAAGACAGACAAAATCATGAAACTCCTAGAAAACTTTCCCCCAACACTATTATCATTGAATTACTCTATTTTCAAAATCTGGCAAATATACAGACCTGTATTGGAGGCACATTCAATAGAAGACATATTCAATAGAAGGCATAGGTAGATTGGTTCAAATCTATACCTGCTATTTATGGGAGAAAACCGAAAGCATAATTTTTAGAATTGACCAGTTGTTTGCTGGGCCAACTTTACGTAAATGCAGAGTGATTAAATTTCTTTAAAACTGGCTCCACATAGTTTTAATGTATAATTTGTTTGTTTGCCTTGTAAAAATAGCCATAGTTGTGACTCAAATGTTATTGAATGGTTTCTAAATGTCCCACAGACAAGCCCATATAGGTCTTTCTCAGTAAATATAATTTGTAATTAATTCCCAGAAACTCTAAGTTTGGAATTCTAAGTTTGTAGACTTGTTCAAGGTGGAATTTAGCTAAGGTTGCAATCACTACTTATGGTATGGTATATTGATTCACTAAAACTCTCACACACCAAATGATCTATATTGGTGCTCTCAATCCAAGGTTGAACACAATCTATATGATATGTTGCAAGCATAATTCTTCCATTTTTCTCTGCTTTAAGTGATAAAAGTGCTTGATGCCTTCATCTGTAGTAGGGTATTCCCAGCTGAGTGCAATGTGAAATTCAATATTTATCTGATAAATGAATGACTGGCAGTACACAGGTGTCCATCTGCATAAACCGATTTGCATGTAGGATGAAGACTTCTAGAATGAAGTTTTGAACATGAGAACTTGCAAAATATAACCTAGAAATCAGAGGGAAAGTGGTAATTTAGAAAAGCTAGGCATTATGACTCCTGCCTAAGTCTTCTTTAAATTCTTTGGAAAATATTGGTGTCTTTATTGTTGAAACGTATTTAAGTGGCAAAGCGAGACACAGATTGGGAACCGGTATCATGTTATATTGGTGCAGGAAATCTCAAGACCTTGGAAGTGGGATGTAACTCTGAGGAAATTGCTGTGCCCAGCGGTGTAGCAGGAAATCTGTGGAAATGGAATTTCTTGTGAGCACAAATGAGAAAGCTCTTGAGACCTCCAGAGATATTTGGGGAAGGTATAATTTTATACCATTCACCTGAGGGAAATGAGAATGCAAAACCTGATTCATTACTTTTATTATGATCTCATTGTGCCCAAAGATTGCTTAAACCTGAGTAAATTTGATTTTTACTTCTTTGTATTTTGATATACCTTGAACCTGTTTTCAGGGTTGTGCTTTTATTTTATTTTATTTTATTTTATTTTATTTTTTTCCTCTTTCCAGCTATTCTTCTTCTTTTGTATATTTCCATGAATTCTATCGTTTTGTTTATATGTAAGTAAATTCTTAAGCTTAAAAAAACACAATTTTTTAAGCTTTTAAGATAATCATCTTAAAAGGCAATTGATTTGTTTGGCTTAAAACAATTGACTATAAGAAAAGAACCTTTATAAATTGATAGACTCTTATTCCCGATTACATTTGCATCTAGGAGTGCTCAGACTTCGGATTTTTACTAAAATGGAATTTACTGTACCACATATTTATCAATACAAATAAATTATATAATAAATGAAGGTGTGGTATGAATGAATAAAGAAAAGCAAGGAAGTGATTCTGTATGCTTTGAGCTTGTGGAAGATTTCATGAAGACCTCCTTAAAGATGTCAGTGAAATTCCACTGTGTTCAAAATCAGTAGCCACTGTGGTTATCACAACTTTTCAATCAAGGTAGTAACATTTTTTGAGCTGTACTTTCAATGTTAAAATTCAAGGAGTCCCCAAAATCTGAAGTTCAGATAGGAGGCACTTATAGTAGTCTGTATGAAGTGTGGACCTGTTACAGTAAATGCTCTAAAACTTGCTCACTGATTAAACAGAAAGAATGGAGGATAAAAGGAAGAACAAAAGATGCTTTCAAGATTTAACCCTGAAACCAGAAAATGATGACGAGTGTGATTTAGGAAATGATGTGTTCAGTTTTGAATTGGTCAGTCTGAGTGAAAATGCCCACTGGGCAGTTAAAAAAATGTGTTGAAATAAAGCTGAGGGGTGCTTGGGTGACTCGGTAGCTAAGTGTCCCCTAAGTGTCTTTGGCTCAAGTCATGATCTCAGGGTTTTGAGATCTAGCCCCCCATCAGGCTCCACACTCGGCATGGAACCTGCTTACAATTCTCTCTCTCCCCTCTCCCTCTGCCCCTCCTACCCCCCTCCCTCTCTCTATTAAAAAAAAAAAGGAAGATGGAAGTCAATGATTTGGAGATACCTAGACACATTAATGACTGTAATAATTTATGGAACCCTTCTATTTTAGATTCTATGTGGGATGTTTAATATACATTATTTTACTTAATCCTCATTAACCCTAATGTGATAGATATATATATCACATATATATATGATATATATGATGAATGTGATAATTTGTGAAGTTAAATAATTTAATAAGTGCTACTCAGTTATTTCTAGACTGGGATTTCAATCCATGTCTGTATAACTGCAAAGCCTGGATGTTCTTAACCCCCCCACGCTCTGCTGTCTCTTATGAAGATGGCTTAAATTTTGAACGTAGCAGAAATCAGAGATCATGAGCAAGGGTTTGGAGATAAAATAAAAAAGAACTTAAGATGCAAGGAGGTGTGTGGGTGAGATGTCCATGTGAATGAGGCCACTGCAGAGCCTCAGGAAGGAGCAAAACTCTCTTGTGAATCTTGGGAGACTCAAGGCATGTGTGAGGCCGGGGGAAAGCAGTTGTTCCTATAGCACACTTTTTCTTCATTCTCTGTAACTAGACTTTCCATAATGTGTGTGTGTGAGCTATGTGCATGTGTGTGTGGGTCTGTATCAAGGGTGAACAGAGTATCATTTTTCAGCACAGGGGAAATATTTTTAATAAGACAGTAAATCCTGGTTGAATTACAGTGAAACTATTTTGGGTGCTAAGATTTGCATTGGGCTCCATAGATATCATATGTCTTCTAAACTCTTTTACCATAAAATACATCTGAAGAATAAAATATATTTGAGCCCTCCTGGTTTTGTAAGAAAAATGAACTTTCAGAGACTGAAAAGTTGCCCTGAGGTTAATACCAAAAATAATTTCCAGAGCCTTTGAGAACATCGCAGGGAGTAAATGGCAGTGCTAGAACAGAATAACCAAGTTTTTCAGCCCATGCCTTCTTTTCCTACTTCAATTTAAATTATTTAATTGGTGGGTTTCATGAAATTTCCTTTTATACAGTTATTTTTCTGTAACTCTTTGTGATTCAGTTTTATTTGCTTTAACATTTCTACTTCAAAGCATGCCCAACTCTAAGTTTGTATTGTCAGATACTTCATTATTTTAAATGTAAAAGTTCTCCTTTTAAGACAGTCACCCTCTATTCCCAAGTGATCTGTTTCTCTTTAATCTACTTACCCCCTCCATAAGGCAGGCTCTATGGGAGTCCTAAAATGGATCAAGCTTTGTCCTTACAGGCCAATTAGCTGAGGCTTTGATCACACAAAAGGAGAAATGCACGAAAGATCAGCCTTGTCCTTCTGGAAGCTTCCCTCTTGGGACCTCTAAGTGAAGCATTCTTTGTTTCCTTATTTTTCTTGAAGCATTTTGCAGTCTCTAAAGGAAAGAATGTTAGTTCCTTCAAGTTGCTAACACTTATCTTTTATAACCTACTGAGAAAAATTTTCAGTATATTAAGAAACAACAAAAAATATTGGTTATAACTCTTCCATGGAAGCATTGGGTATAAGTGTAAGGTTTTCCTTCTATTTACTTTTGAAAACAGAGGTCAAGATACTGACTTTTAAATTACTTTCTGTTTTTGGTTCCATGAAAATATTACTCTTTTGGCCTTCAAAATCATGTCTAATGACATTCCGTTGACAGTTGCATAATATAGCTGTTGGAAATGTGGGGAATGTCTATCAAAAAGACATATTTTACTTTCCAGAGCTTCCAGAGGACTTAGGGACCATTTCATGTTTCACAGACACTCATTCGTCATGTTGGCTCCATTGGGATTTGCAGATAACTTTTTCAAGTCAATCATATTATGAGAATTTAACCTACATTTTACATCCTCCTAAGGAATCTAAGAAATTTCAGCTTTCACCAGTCTCTTCACCAGTCAGAAAGGGAAGAATTTGCCTGATAGGCTCACAGGGTGACAACATGAAAGCAAAAGAAATTACTCAGTAAACTCCCTGTGTGGCTTTCTGTTACAACAGGGCTACTTTGCATCAGTTGGGAATAAAAACATCATGATATACTCCCTAATGTGAGGAGGATGCAGTCTGATAGATAGGAGCACAGCTTGAGGAAGGCTATGGCTACATCTGAATCTAAGGTTCATAGCTTTTTGTGGCTGAATACCTATGGAGAAATACCATAGGGGAAAAAAAAAAGAATTATGTCTTTTTATGATTAGCAGTCCTTGCTGCGAATTAGATTTGTTTTCAGCAAAATAACTGGAAGACAGACAACCCAAGTACCAATTCATATTCTAATATGCATATCTTACTGTGAGTGACTACCTTCATATCACCTTCAATATTTTTAAACTGTAAGGCATAGAATTCTATTTCTTTGACTATAGGATTTATTAGTTAATGCCTTAGCAACAGCAAATGGTGAGGAAAATTGTGATGAAAATATTTTTTCTTTATGGGAAATAATTATTTTATTTATATTATATCTAAAATGTTTAGAAAGCTTCTTTTGAAATTTTGTTATGTGATTTGTGTGTCTATAGAAGTGAGCGTTCACTCCCATTTCTTTTTTTTTTTTTGCACTCCCATTTTTTAATGATCGGGGGTATGTATTTTAAAATTACAAATTAAAAACTGGTTTGTTAATTAACAGCAATTCAGAACAAAGGATTTATGTGTTTGAAATTTGGCTGTTATGGTCAATGCTATTCTAATCTGAGCACTTAATGTGATTTTGTTCTATTTATTTTACCAAAGACAATTTTATATTTTTCAAAGAGTTGTGGATTTAAAATAGTAATAATCATCAATAACAAAAATAATAACTACATGAGGTGATAGATGTGTTAACTAATTTTATTATGGTGATCATTTCACAATATATATGTATATCAAATTACATTTTATACTTTAAACTTAAATGATATTATGTGTCAATTTTATCTTAACTGGAGAAAAATAGTATCTAGAGTTGGCATAAAAAATAAATGAGATGGATTTAAAATTCTTTTTTTTTTTAAAGATTTTATTNTATTTATTCGAGATAGAGACAGCCAGCGAGAGAGGGAACACAAGCAGGGGGAGTGGGAGAGGAAGAAGCAGGCTCATAGCAGAGGAGCCTGATGTGGGGCTCGATCCCGTAACGCCGGGATCACGCCCTGAGCCAAAGGCAGATGCTTAACCGCTGTGCCACCCAGGCGCCCCAGATTTAAAATACTTATCACAGCTTTTGGGATATAATAGATACTTAATAGATAATTAATAAATATGATGTTATTGTTATACTAAATAAATAAATAAATACCACTAAGTAAACAGGAAAACAATGTGTTGGTCATCCCCTACCCTGTCTTGGCCATGTGCAATGGGACCAAGTAGGGAAGAACAGCACAAAATCAGACATTGATGGAAAAGTCTAGAACATTGACAATATTAGGAAAACCCTTTGCATTATAATATTTTATAGAATTGTGGTTCTCTATAGTAGACCCAAACATCATATCTATTCAATAATCTAATGTTTAAGATAGTGTTTATTAATTACCAATAAGGTACAATTGTAAGAAAATGATGAGTTGGACTCTTCTAACTCTTTAAGAATGACAGATGAAGAAAGCTAAAACCAAAAAAACAATAAACTACCTACATGTTATAAACTGCTGACCTTGACAATTAAGACACATGCAGAATCTGCCCACACATTATTCAACATCACTTCACAGTACCCTGCACAGTCAATATCAGCCTATATAAGAAGATTGGGAAGACAGGTGCCTGAGTGGCACAGTGGGTTAACCGTCCAACTCTTGGTTTCCTCTTGGTTTCCACTCAGGTCATGATCTCATGGAGATCAGTCATGGGATGGAGGCCAGCCTTGGCTCTGGGCTTAGTGAGGAATCTGTTTCAGGTTCTTTCTCCCTCCCCTCTGCCCTTCCTCACTCACTCATACTCTTTCTCAAAGAAATAAATAATATCTTTAAAAAAAAAAAGATTGGGGGGAAAAAAGGAAATTGAGTGTACCTTATGGAGAACACAGTAATTGAGGGCACAGGCTATCTTTTTGCAGGGAAATGCTCTGGTCAAGAGGGGTGTGTGCGTGCGTGTGTGTGTGTGTGTGTGTGTGTATTGGGGGCTGTCCTTGGGGAATATCTTACTTTGTCTTGAATAGGGAAAGTTTGACATCTGAATTAATATTTCAAGTGTAGAGGTTAAAACTTACAAATTGGCAAACCTCACCACAACTATACAGAAAAGAAAATTGGAGGCTTCTACTAATTGAGCATTTGAAGGGAAATTAGCTGACTTCTCTGTAAGAAGATTCATTGGTATTGGGAAAAGCGAGGGTAAAGCTTAAAATTACCCCCAAAATACCATGCTCACAACGTATGTGGAGCTGTTAGTAGCAGGGTAATCTAGACTAAATTAAAGAGCAGTGTCACATCTCATGTTAACATGCAACCATTATGTACTATGTTTGCCTCTTCATCTCTCCTCTCTGCATTCAATACTGGAAGAATTTGTTCAAAAAGGAGGAGTGGCAAAGCTCAGCTCCTTTCTTCATTCAATTCCATCTAGCCAGGATGGATAGTGAAGACTTTGAATCAGCTATATGATTGGGCAGTACTATTTATTGAAGCCGTATAAAAACTTATGAAGTCTGGTGAAAGATCACCAAAAAATGAAAACAGGGACTTTTTAATATCATAATTAAAAACAACATAAGTCACTGCTTTATGTGTATACCCCAAGGAGCTGAGATTCCTTAGTAAACTAGGTACATACACATGGCATCTTTCTCCAAATTTCTAGTTCCTGTGGGCCATCCTGATGATCTTACTGTCCAAGATCTTTGCTCTATCTGAAAAGAGCAGAGGACCAAAATTTAAACTATTCATGAGTCTCTATCCCTTGCTGACAAATGGGCCTAAATAAAACCTGTATTATAACCCATAATGTACTATTAAAAGATTTTCTTCAAAAGTAGGATTTTTTATATTTCTTTTTCCCCAATTTTGTAATATAGTAATAAGTGATAGAGCCAGCATTAATTAAACATCTATTGAATATGAGACACTATTCCAAGTGCTTTACATGTACTTATTTAACTTTTCATAACAATCCTAATAGACAGGAAATACATTATTAACTTCATTTTGCAGATGATGAAATAGTGCTGGAGAGATTATAGGGCATCTCCAAGACCACACAGCTAATAGTTGACAAAGGCTGAATTTAAACTTAGGAAATGTTACTTCAGAAGTGTGAGCTTCAAATTTATTTATTTGTTTGTTTGTTTATTTAATTATTAAGTGTGCTTAAGGCATCAAGTTCCACTTATCTTGAAAATGTAATGAGAACCCAGAAGATCTGAGATTTCATTCTACTTGCAAGCTAACGCGTTAGCCAGTTTCATGGCAGAAGGCATGAGACTCCTGGGTCAGAAACAAAGGACATTTCCTTAAGAAATAGTAAGGAAAAAGGCATCATCATTTTTCTTATGTCAGTTTTTTGGGGACTCGAATGTCCACAGGGAAACGTGAAGAGATTCAGGGGACACCAGAAAAGGAATCCTGTGCTTACACTAGAGAATAGGTGTTGCCTTCCCATGGTTCAAGAGGGAGGGAATATTTTTGCTTTCCAAGGTTGTTCACTATGCAAACACGTTGAAAAGATATTCTGAAAAAAACACCACCAATGTGTCTGCTTATAGACATACAGAAACATGAGGTAGCATGGATAACTTTCTCCCAACAAAGCTTCATGAAACCCATTATCAATGGGAATGATTGCCTACATTTATAACCTTTGCACATTACCCTCCCCAAAGATAATTTCTTTGGATATTTTGAGTCACTATACCTGGAATGGAGTGTTTGAATCTTAATCTTAAAAAAAAAAAGTTTTTTTTCCTTTAACTTTACATGGATTCTGGAGGCACGTTCCCTAATGTGGCACATTTAGGAATCGTCTCCATTGTCTCCTTTTACAATATAATCTCTTGGTTAATTGGTGTGTAAAATGAGAACACCAGTACTTTACAAGGCCTTTGTTTCTCTATTATCTTTATTGTTTGCCATGTTCTTATAAACATACATACATATTACCTCATATGCATGTATGTAACAGTATTATTTTTAATATTCATGTTGTACAAACAGCTGACTTGGTCTTAAAGTACATATCTACCTATTATTAGCTATGTGATTTTGAGTAAATTTGTAAACCTATAAAGGCTCTCAGTTCCTTCAGTTTTAAAGGGGGGGATGCTGCTAGTAACCTCACAGTCTTGTTGTAAGGTTGAAGTCTGAAAATATCATCAAAATGCTTGGGACAAAGCTGATATTCAATAAATTTTAAGAATTTTGTCATGTCATATCTATATTTCATCAAAAATGCCATATTAATAATCAGACACAAAGTGATAAGAGAATGTCTTTTTAGAATTTATAACACCTCATTGGCAATAGTTACGTTGTACTTCTATGGATATTTGTTAACCTATTAAATGGAAGTATTTCATTACCTGTAGGATAATTTTGCTGATCTTCAAGTTAGGAAGGAATCATGTTGCAAATGTGTAGTAATCTCTTAAACTAGGTTTATAGCCTGACCCGTGCCTGCAGAACGAAAGATGTGGCTCAGCTTCCATCTTGAGAGAAAGCCACATCTTCAGACTGACAAGGTGGCTCTTACTAGTCAGAGCAAGGCAAATCCGACACACACCTTGTGGCTCCTGGCATCCCCCGTTGCTTTGCTGCTTCTCCTTGCCTGCTTCCCATGTGATGTGTTCTGTTGGTGTATGGAGGGGTGGAATTTTAGCTACAGATTAGATCAAGGTTTTGAGAAAATGATTTGAAAACATTTTTTTCTTATACCTAGAATGATTATGTATAGCTGCTTATAAAATACTGCGGTTTGAAGTTTAATCCTTTATGCAAATATGGATAAAAATACATTGAACTAGTTTCTTGAGTACACTCTTTGTGACTATTATCTTACTAAAATGACTAAAAAAGTGGTCTTGAAAATTCGGGTCTTTCTCTTGTGTTCATGAATGATTGATGAAGCGGCCTTTATGTGCAGTATGCCGTGGATTGCAGAAACAGCAACTTTGGTCCTTTATGCGACTGAGTTTTACTACAGAGTTCCCCATAAATATCAGGTTATAAATAAACTGTGCCTTGCAAGTGCTTTAACCCGATTCCAGGCTATTCTCTAATTGGCCTGCCACAGATGGCTATAACCAAATAACTAACAATTAGATTACCCTATTGTTACAAATTTACTCTGAGAATAGCAAGGCACATGTGGCTTTTGACAAGAGGTTACCAAAGAAAGGTATAGAGCAATTTGGTAAATATTACATGATATTTTAATTTGAAAGTATGTTGTTTTCTCTCTTGAAATACAATAATAACAGTCACTGTCAGCATTTTGGTTATTTGTTGGATCTTGCATATTGCAAATGGATTTATGTAAATGAACATAAATACAAGCAAGGTTAAAATGGAAACTGCACTAGAAGTGTACTATGCAATATTTCTTTGGATCCCTGTTTCATGCCGATATTATAGGCAGGACTGTTCTGATAAGATCTTTCTACTTGTCTCGGTAACTAAATTCCCTTGAAGAGGATGGGTGAGGAGTTGTCCTCTGTCATGTTTAATGCCATGGTATGATTTTGCATAAGGACAAGAACAGTATTTTAGGTGCTAAGCATGAGTTAGTAAATATACTGTTAATAGGGAAGGAGGAACTTGAAATAATTAAAGAAGCAATGTTTACATTTTCATATCCCATTTCCTCAGTCTGTGAGTTGGAGAACAGTTGTGGCGCATTTGTAGAAGGAAAGTCTCCTGGAGTCTACAAGCAGACTTTAACGAACTACGTTGCACATTCAGCCACACCTGCTCTCTTACTCAACATTTCTCATATTCACTGGACCCACGCTCTTCAACTGGGTAAAAATTTAAGGTAGACACCAGTGGGTGGTAACAGAGAATAAAGTAGGCTGTGTCTTCCTTTTTATTCAGAAAAGGTGTTTCTCAAACATGGAAATACAAGGCAAAGAGCATATTTGAGTTACTACCACCTTTTTCAATCTGTTTGGCAAGAGTACCTCACTGAATTTATTTGATGGTTTCAGGAGGAGTTCTTTTAAGAAACTGTTTTCTTAGAATTTAGAGAACTCTCTAAACACACTCCTAATTAACACCTAAATTCTTTCTTTCAGGCTAGACAGGGACTTTCTTTGCATAACAACGTCTGGGGCATTTGCAAATCTCAGCTTGCTTTACATTTTTTAGGGGTTGCAGTTCTTGTGACCAGAAATGCATGTGAAAGCAAATTTATTACAGTTGTAGAGAAGGAACAGTTAAACTAAAAATGATCTCTGATTGAGAATAGCAACATTGGATGTCTGACATCTGTTTCTCTAGTTGTTTTAAAACTCAACATAGACGAAGCATTTTAAATCATAATGAATAGCATACTTTCAATTCAAGGCATATGATTATCAAAAATTCAGTAGCTTCTTTTTACAAGATAACTAACTTTTAAATAGACAACCATTAAATACTTGACAAAAACTGAGCAGTTCATATATGTTAAGATATGCTTTTAAATGTTTTGAGTTCCAGCTGTTTCTTTCTCTGTTCTTAGTAAGAAGAATGTGCCAAAACTCTGTATACATTGACATAACCTTTTCCTAAGTAAAGAATATTTAGGAGATGATTTTACGAAGTTTAAGCCAATCACTTTTACTTTTGTTGGAGTAAGTCCTTATCAAAATAAATCTCTTTTGATAGTGTACTTTTGATAGATTAGAACTTCATTATGTTTTTATAAATTATTATTAAAATGCTAATAGTAAGGATAGTTATTACTATTTATGATTACTTAGAGCCCTCAGTTGCTTATTATGCCTGTACAATAATTTATTACTGCTTTGTTTGTGGGAAGTTGTATATAAAACCAGTAATATATTAAATCCTAATTTCCATTCTAATACGGAGTGAAAAAAAAATAATCTGAAGGTGATGAATTTTCCGTGGCACCAATCACTGTCACACATTCTAGGCAAGTGATATTTTTAGAGAGGCTTTGAGAAATGTAATAAAAAATTACAAAGGAAAGTCATTTCTTTCATATAGGAAAAACACTGGGTGTAATTAAGAAAGAGGAGAACCCTTAACAGAGATGTCTGTTTACATATCTGATATTTGCCACAGACTTCTCATGCTATTTTTAGTAAATCACTAAAATGATGTACTTCCATTTATTCATTTTAAAAATAAGTTTTATAAATCCAACTTTCCTATTCCACATGGCTATTAGGACCAAATATGTTTTGTTAGACATTTAAAAGTGCCACACTGATTTCTGTATATGTGTGTGTGTCTGTGTATCTGTGTGTATGTGTATGTGTGTGCACAAGGGGATATGTGTTTCTGGTGATATTGTGATGTATAGCTATTCCCTGGCTAAGAATGTCACATGGTTTATAGCTTGTTTTAGTAAACCATCATACTTTGGAGTACTGACATTATAACCAGTAACAATTTTTGAGTTTTGAAAATGTGGCAGACAATGTACTAGATGAATTATATTCATTATCAATAGAAGGTTAAATTGCATAAGTTAACTATATGTAAGTATAGTAAATTACATAAGCTAACTATATGTAAGTTATAGTACCTTATAGTACAAGGGCTAAAGTTCAATAATGTTTGCTGTTATTATATGATTTAATTATCAAATCAACATTATGGAACAGGTACTAATAGTCCTCATTTGGGGCTGGGAAAACAGGAAGTGGAAGATGTTAAAGAAGTTGCCTGAGGTTAAATTGTGAATATCAGGATAGGAACCAGATGAGCTGACTCTAGAGCCCATCCTCTTTTTTTTTTTTTTTTAAAGATTTTATTTATTTATTTGACAGAGAGACAGCCAGCAAGAGAGGGAACACAAGCAGGGGGAGTGGGAGAGAAAGAAGCAGGCTCCCAGTGGAGGAGCCTGATGCAGGGGCTCGATTCCAGGGACCTGGGATTACACCCTGAGCTAAAGGCAGACACTTAATGACTGAGCCACCCAGGTGCCCTGAGCCCATCCTCTTAACTGTTATATTCTGCTAACATTCTAGATATATTCATTTCCTCCTTAAAATCCCATATATGGAATTACCTAAAACTGTCATTAGGATTATGTTTAACTTCACCCAGAATATCTACATACCAATATAAGATGATGAATAAAAGTTAAATAAAAATCCCTAGAATGGATGGTAGACACATCAATCTAAAAATGTGCCTGTGGGCTTCTTTCTGTGATCATTAGGTAACCTTTAGGTAAAAATGGGAGCAGCAATTTTTTTTGATTACCTCAAGGATTTTGTGTGCAGAAAATGTTATTCAGAGGTTCACTTTGGGTTTTAGAATAATATTTGGTGGTGAATGGAATCCAAAGAGGACATGCTGTGTAACTCTGTTTATATGACTTATAGGAACCAAAAAATATGTGGTAATAGAAATCTGAACAATTAATGACTCAGGGGAGATAGGGTTGACTGGAAGCTTGCAAAATGGAACTCTCTGGAATGATGATTTTTTTTTCTATTTTATCTTGTTTGATGGCTACATGTATACAATTAGCAAAAGTCATTGAACTGAGCATTTAGTAGCTGAAGGAAAATGTTCTTTATTGATATATGACATGATTGTAAATAAAGAAATCTCAATGAGATCTACCAAAAAGTCCAACTGAATTAATGTGATTTTACCAAGGTTGTAGGGTACAAGATCAGTAAACAAAACTATGTTTTTACAATACCAATACATAATTAGAAAATAGAAATATTAAAATACAATTTGAATAGATTAAAAACTCCAAATTATATATAAACTAAATCTAAACTTTAAAGTGTACATAAAGATTTAAAATGTGCTTACCCACAGAGGAAACAATCCTATTGCCCCAAATATTTTGGGGGCTGTTTCACAAAATAACCACTTATAGTTTATTTTCTCAATGTTCTGAACAACCAATGTTATTGTCTGAGTGCAATTTCTTGTCTGTAGCTTTAAAATATATTGAGCCTCTTGTCAAAGCCCTCCAAATGGGATAATCTAACAGCCCATCTCCCCTAGAAACTATACATAACCACACTCTTCTCACTACTCATAGACATTTGTTGTGTCTGCCTAAGTCTCCTTACTTGGGATTTTGTATGGCCACAGTTCTGGAAATGTCTTCCTTCTTTCCCACTTCAGAAAAGACACCCACTGTCCTCCAGACTGATTTGTTTCTTACCTGTTGTCCCATTTTTCCAGGTACCAAACATACAGCAGTGTGACACTTTTCATTCAGTTTTACCTTCTCTTCCAGTGATTACAAGAAATTTGTTCCTTTCTCCATTCCACTAATGCCTGCTTTACTTTTTGAGGATAGTACTTCTATCAATACTAGCTTATTATTCAGACTCACAACCAGAGCTTAGGGTTCTCAATAGCAGGGACAAGTTCTTATTCATCTTTGTTCATAGCGGGCACAATAAATCTATATTTTTATGCCTATCTATCTATAGTGGAGCGTATGTTGATAATCATCAGTTCTAACTTAAGGAGCAAGTAAGTTACAGACCTTTCCTTTAGATTCATATTATGGTTATTTGAAAGGAGACAACAGAGGAATCTACAATGAGTATTTACATGTATATTTGCCCAATGTACATTCCTCAAAAAAAAAACTGTCTTAAGTTCAGACAATAGGTTTTAGCATTTACAGCTTATTTAAGATGAAAGTTGATGCTCTTTAAATATTGAATGAGCCCTTTTAGCTAGAACGGATAGTTTAAAATTGAAAGAGACTTTCATCTGAGATATAATAAGGAATGAGTTTCATTTGTGCAGGCATGTTTCTTACTGTGAATTGTGGGTACCCATTATGTTGTTTTGTGTTAGATATTTTATATTATTCTAGACTTATAATAGCAAATACAAGTAAATGTTGAAGGCGTATTATGGCTGTTTGGTTCATAGCATTTTAATGAAACATAAAAAAAAGTTGAAGTGCTCTGGTAAGGCTTTTTACTGTCCATGTGACCCTCTTCCTCTTATGGTAAGATGCTTCAAGTATACTTTACACTTAAGTTTCTCAGGCTCACATAATTGTGTCCTAAGCGTAGTCTCTAACATAAGAAAGATATTTTTCCTATTATTTACTACTCTTTGGTATTTAAATGTTTCCTTTGATAGCTCTGTGGTAATCATCTTCTTCCTTTATTTCCCAAAACTACCTTTAGTTTTTTCTTGAGTGTTTATGCACTTTAAAGAGGCTACTTTTGCTTTAATAAAGGGATCTACTGATAATACATGCTTTTCAATTGCTCATGTGACTTTATTCAGAATATTTTAAAAAGCATTAAAATGTATTTCCAGAGAATGATGTAGAAAATGATACTTAATTATTCAGTGTGTTTCACAAAAACCCACAAGGGCATTGCCCAAATTCTTCTAAATATAGATAAATCCTAGAAGACTTAGTCATTTTTCATTCCCTTCTCGTTTGGTTTATTAATAGTGACAATCATTCATTGAGCATATAAAATATGACAACATTGCTTTAAGCATTTATGTTTATTATGTTATTCAAGCTTTATAACAAGCATTTGAGGCAAGTATTATTATGTCACTCTAAAAATGAGGAAACTCAGATGTCAGAGGTTTGCACAGGCTGAAATAGCCAAGTCTGAAATTAAACTCAGTTCTGAATGACCTCAAAGATGATCCTCAACCGTGTTCCTTATGATGTTATATACGGGAGACTTTTCTATTTATTATGAAATCCCTCTTCATAAAATACTTTCAACATACTGATGAGGATAGGTTGGCATATTAACGTTAATAAATCCTGAAAATCCCCACCTTTCACAAAGAAATTTGATCTTGATTACAGAGATTACACCTTTCACAAAGAAATTTGATCTTGATTACAGAGATTACAAAGAAGGCTGTCTATCTGAAGTTACGGTTTTATATTCAGTCTGAAGATGGCCTAGGGACATGTTACCTATCGTAAACCCAACTTCCAGTTTCACGCCAGGGCAAATCATGATGATCATAAATCTATGGCTACCTATGTTTGATTCTGAATTGGTCAAGAAATTTGCTATGTTTAATTCCCACTTGTGTTTAGCGTAGTTCTGTATGAAGTTGCATGTATAATTGGTATGGGAACTTGCATGTTCTGCCATTCACAGAGGCGCTGCTTTGCTTTCTGATGAGAAGTCATCCTCTAATACTTCTCAAGTTGAGCCAACCATGTGATAGGCATGGGTTTAAATCTTCTCTTTTTCAGGTTTAGCATACTACCCTACCTTTCATTCCACCTTTCAGAAAAGTATTCTACTCCTCATCTTGAAATCAAAATTATTATTGAGGAGTTTTATTTTAGGTATAGAGGTGCTCAGGCCTGTAGGAATAGAAAAAAAGAGGAAGAATATATTAAGGGAACCTGGGTAAATATTTGACTTTGGACCTGAAAAAGAGGTCTACTAAGCTCTGTATGTGTAGGAATATCAAAGAGGCCCACAATAAAGGAAAGGTTAGTTAACTTTTAATATTTTTTTAAAATTTTATTTATTTATTTGAGAGAATGAAAGAGAGTGAGGGGAGGGGTAGAGGGAGAGGGAATGAAA